>NW_020438936.1:95706-119112 GCF_000699045.2 Agrilus planipennis
TTTTATAATGTGATTGGCATTAAAAACACGCTCACCTTCAACGAAATTTCCTTTCCGAGGCTTTGTGTCAGCCCAATCACATATTGTGTCAATACTTATCATTTTATTGTATTTTAAAAACTTAGAAATTGCACGGTACACTATAGGAACTACGATAAATTTTCCCTAATCGGCGCCATGTTTTTAGGCTCCTCCCATTTGACGGATCCCAATACCCACGATTATCTTGTTAGCGGACTACGGGAGGACCTTCGAAATTATCCTTCTTTGGGATAGACTGAAATGAAATTGATCGCAGAGTCCAGTTAAGGTGCAATTTCTCGACCAGAGAATCTCTAGGTTGGCATCAATTGTATAGCCATTCCCGAGCATCGGCACTTCCCGACCACCTGTATCGTCCGGTACGACCACCGCTTAATTACATCTCTTCATATAACACGTGATCAATCTGCTTCGCGGGAAAATGTTTATATTATTCCGACCGATTGGTTCAGTTTTAAATCTTAATTGCTTGTGGCAAACTTGCATTGCTAAGTAGTGAAGATAACAGGAGCCATTGTCACCGTTGACGCCAGGACGCCAGATACGGTCAGTTCTTCTGGTTGAAACAAGTACCAATTCACTCACGGTAAATTCAATTAATCTTAACAGTTGGAAGAGAACGAAACTCGTACAGTCAAATGAAGAAGCGGCTTCTAATCCTTTGTATTATACTTGAGACTGTAATTATAGGTGGTCTGTTAAATAAACTAAGGATATAAACTATTAATGCAAATTGCAAGTGTTCATTCAAGTCAGGCATGGTAATTGGAAGTCCCCCCTTCTTGTATACATACGCACAGAAGGCTAAACTTTTCTCACAATTATATTAAGTGTAATTTTTAACCAAAATTTTATTTTAATGTCTTTCTGAATAATGAAGCAATGCTGTATATAAACAGGGTGTTTCTGAAATAAGTACCAAGCTTGCAGGAGGAGATGGGCCACTATAAAATGAGAAAATTAAGTGAATGTTTAATGATGCAGAAGTCCACCGTTTTCGAAAAAACGTATTTGAAAGAACAGTCAAGAGTCAGTCCGACCCTGGTAAGATTACGCAGGCTAATACGACATTGCAAAGCCGCATTTAGCTGCAGCATCCGTATTGCAGTAGTATTCTTTTTGTATTTTGTGTTCTTAATACCATATCAAGGTATTTAAATACCCTATGGAGTCAGATAAGTCAGGACAGAAAGAGTGGTAGAGGAGTGAAGCAGATGATAGAGCAGGATAGAGTCGCCTTCAATAAAAAAAGTCGCTTCTATGCTCGCTAACGATTAATTTAGGAATTCGAAAAAGATTGTTAAAGGTGTATGTTTGGAGCGTGGTGCTGTACGGGTGCGAAACATCGACGGTGGGCGCGGTGGAAAAGAAAAGGTTAGAAGCGTTCGACATGTGGTGTTACAGGTGAATGAAGAGGATGCCGTGGATAGAGAAGGTTAGAAATGAAGTGGTATTAGAAAGAATAGGAGAACAGAGGACTCTGTGGAAGTCAATAAGAAATAGACGAAAGTTACAGTTAAACTAAGATATTAAAGATAAGGGAAATGTTCCATGTAAAAACCGCCATCTTCATAAAATCTTTCAATCTGGAGTTTATTTAAAACAAAAACGTGAATTACAGACATTCGTAAACATGGTGTGGGCCTGGTGTGGTATGTAATGGTGGTATCTATTTTTGAATCATAATTGTATTGAACAGGTCTACATATGTGTTGCTGATACAAAGAACCATTTACCAGTAGCTGTAACATGTATTGTTTCGAGTTTCAATTACCCAGTTATATGTAAATTCGATACTTTTCAATTTGAGCAGCTCCAGCTGAACGAAACGGTACGGTGTAATAATTACCCATTAACAGCTAGCTCAGCCAGGTTGATCTACGAGCGACCGATTGTTGTTAAGTCGTGTCTTAGTATCGAAACTATCGAAATCATATCAGCCGTTGGCAGGTAATTACTGCATGTCAACGGAAGCTAGCAACTGTCATTGACCAGTCATTTTTGACGTGCTATTGTATGTCGATTGCCTTAAATTTAATTGGCCGAATTTTCTCGCCCATAAGTCATCTTAATTGTCTGACAAAATCTTCTTTTGCTAATACTCGGAAGACTGTTAAGTAACGCCTAGACTAATAAGAGACAGTTCTTTTGCGGGCCAAAGAAAATTGTTCCCTTTTCATTCATTTAAGTTTAGAAAGAGAAAGAAGTTGAACTTATTTTTTGAAAGGTAACTTTCTGCTAACATTGACACTTTAATTGAAGAGAGAAAAAAGGAACCATAGTAAGGGATGTTATTAGAAATAATTATAGGAAATGAATGAAGTTCTGAACTACACAAAAATTAAAAAAAATAGGCGACACCAAAGTGCATACCTTTACAAAGTGAAGAGTATGGAAGAAAGAGAAGCCATTTAAATCGATTTCTTTAGACTTCTTAAACCTATATTGATATTCTAGAGGCTGCGAAGAATAGTAATTAGAAATTATAGAGTAATCTCTTGGGTAATAGTCGTAAAATTTAGCTGTTATACAATTGGGAAATTGGCTTTTAACCTTCACTACCTTTTTTATAAAACACTAAGGCCATTAGCTGGCTTCTTCAAAGGTCCTTCCATCTTCAGTGCCGGATGTGGACTCTAACCAATGCTTTTTATTTCTATAATATGCTTATTAATGTGGCATGAAACAGCTGTGATTTGCTAACCATTACCATGGACGAGATTCTAGCGGTTTATTGAGAATTTCCAAAAGGATTTTGAAATCCATTGTATTTTATACAAAAGCTATTTGAAATTACTATGAAAACTATCTATAGTCTCTACAATTCGCAATATGTTGGCACAAAAGAAATGCATTTTCCTTTATTGAAGTATACATATAGTTGATAAGGGGAACTATTTATTGTTCATTATTTTTAGTTTAATAAAAATGATATTAAAACTTTCGAGAGATTGGTTCAAATATCTAATTTCGGACTAACGGATGAATTTATATCTTAGATTATATGTTAACTTTATTTTTCTAAATTGTTTTTTTAATTCGATGTCCAAGTGAAAATTCACTTCTGGCCTCATCAGTTAGCGTCAGTTTGTTATTACTGTAAAGTGTAAACGTTTTCCTTTTTGTTCTGTGGAATTTACTGGAGCCGTTAGAAACAGACCCAATTGATAGGTCACCTGCTTCTTATTTCCACAGAAGCCCAGCTAGACCAGGGCAATTAATCAAACACTAATTTGATATTTGGACGAATTTTGTCACCCATAACTCATTTTAATTAAGGATTTACTTTTACCGTGCTTTATATGTATGCGTATATGTAAATATGTATGGGTTTCACCTGCGGCTACTTGAAAATCACGTTTGTCTAGCGCGAGTATCGGGTGACGTATGGAAAACTATCTCTTTGGGTTTGCTGTTTACCAATGCAAATGACGTCCGGTATGCAATTAAATATTAAATATTGAATTAAGCTAATCGCTAGAATAATAACTGTCTTGGTTGGAACTCATCGATCAACATCAGCTACCTTATAAGTATCGCCAACGAAAGGATTTAAAATGCTTTTAATCGAATTTTAACCTTTCAATATGATAATAATTAACCCGTTTAGAAAAAATCTTCCAGTTTAACACTCTTCAGTTAACTCACATAAAAAAAATATTTATGTATTATAGGGTATATTTATATCAAAAAAGTAGTAGGTAGGTGTAAGGCGAAAGGTAGAAGGTAGAAATCCTTGTGCGCTGTCCAAATACAGTAGAACCTCTATAAATCGAACATCAAGGGAGACGCCAAAAAACTTGAGTTATAAAGTTTTCGACTTATGAAGGAGTTTGACTTAGGCGGATTTTAAATCGACTTGAAAAGGTTAAAATTTATTCTTACTAATTTTGAGTTAGAGAAGTGAAATAAATAAAAATTCAAACTTCGAACTATAGACGTAATAAGTTTCAAATTATCGAGTTGTAAAAGTTGTACTATAAAGCATTGGTACGTTCGAGATAGATTTTGACTAATAGGAGGTTGAGATTTCGAGTAATGGAGGTTTTGGGGCTTGAAGGGAAGGGAACAAAACATTTTTTCGAGTTTTGGAGGTTTTCGACGTATTGAGGTTCGACTTAAAGAGGTTCTACTGTACTCCCATGTACCTTAAAACGATTTTTAATAGTCGTCCGTATTAAGCAGAGAGTGAATAAAAATCATTGTATACAATATTGCCCTAGTGTATGGATATTTGTTTGACATACTGTCAATCACTCAATTAGTTGTGGACAAAACGGTTGAAAATTTCAAATTTCGGTTACAAATTTCAGAAAAACGGCAAAAGGTGCGTGAAATAGGTACGTGAAGGTGATGTTATCGTTTAATTAGTAGTTTTAATTAAAATTCACCAATTTTAAGATATTCGGGGTAGTAGAAAACAATTGAAACAAGATGTTGACGTAGGTAATAAATATAACTATATTGAGTTGAGTATGTTATTGTCATTTAATGTTTGGATTAGCTCCTCCAGGTTATGTCGAAGATGAAAAGATTTTTCAGATATGTAATTTAAGTTTCTTGTAAAACTTTCAATGAAACCGCAGTTTTGGAGAAACAAAATTGTCCACCCATCTCAATGGTACTTCCAAGAAAGACTAATTAAATAGCCATAAACCAGAAATGTGACATATAGCGAACACTAGTGAATGAAAAATTATTTTTATCTACCGTCATAAATGATATACGTCTAAATATTCTTGTTTTTAACGGCTCGCAATCGGATAAGTTTGAATTTCGAAAATTATTACTAAACGTGTGTTTAGAGTAGGACTCTGTATCATGGGTGGACAGTGGACATGGTGAAAAAATAAAAATTAGAAGCGTTTAAGATATGGCGGTATACAGGGATGTTAAAAATAGAGAGGGGGTTGTGGAAGTTAATCAGAAATAGGCGAGATAGGTTTATAGGACACCTATTTAGAGTCATATTAGAAATAGAAAAAAGGAGTTAAGAGGGTCGATGTTTGGCCTAGATTGAATTTGAAAAAATAGATGATTGGATCAAACCAATGAGTTAATATTGATGAAGCTTTACTTATACATATTTACGTCTGCTTCATTTCTAAGATTAACAAAATATAAACCAAAGCTGTATTTACAATGGCAAGATAATTTAGCTGAATTTGAATTTCGTCGCCTTCAAATCCACCTCCTAATGATAATTAATGTAACACGCTTACTTACTTAGGTCGCTTAACTGGCAGGCATGTGCCTCACCGTTCCATAATTAATGAGACTTACGTTTATTTCTTATAGAATAATATTAAAGAACTATTGTCTGCCACCTCAGTTCCGTCGTGTACATTCACTCCTTCTTCGGCCTATCGCATTATTCCAGACGGTAATTAATCCTTTTAAGCACAGGCCGGAGTTTGTGTCTACAATTAAGCGTATTTGTTTTCGTTGTAGTACGCGTACCTCTAACGTGAAAGTGTTATACGCCTAATGGTCTCGAAAGCATCAACGGGACGATGTCTCGGACACGTGGTTTAAAGTCTGTAATTAGTCATGGTAGTAGTAGTAAAACAGTAATAAGAGAAGAGTTCCACGAGGGAAGTTACTTCTAATAGGTAAATTGCTAAGTAGAAAAATAAAGTATGTCTTTGGTGAAGAATAAGTAATAAGATAAGACTAAGAAAATTTTTGAAAATAATTCTCTTTAATCGTACTGTAGCATTCTTACANTTGTAAAAAAGTCAACACTATCGATGTTAGTTCAGTTACATAGAAAGTTGCGCGAAAATCATAAATTGAAAAAAAAAGTTGAATGCGAATAGTATTCTCCCAAATGCTCCAGTATCTACTGCCTGGACCAAATTAGAAGAAGTGGCCGATTTTAGTCAGGATGGAAGGAGTAGTAGAGATATAAAGCAGAGGATAGCACAGGGTCGGGTCGCTTTCAATAACGTTCAAGTAGCGTTCGAAATGTGGTGTTACCGGCGAATGTTAAGGATACCGTGGATAGAGATGGTTAGAAATGAAGAGGTATTAGAAAGAGTAGGATAACAGAGGACTCTATGGAAGTCAATAAAATATAGGAGAGATAGGTTGATAGGACATCTTCTCAGACTGAAGGTCTAGTCAGAGACATATTAGAGGCAGAAACGGGAGTTAGGAGGCGTAGAGGTAGACCTAGATTAGATTACTGTTCGCAAAAAATTAAGGACGTGAGTTGTTCTACTTTTAGGGAAATGAGAAGAAATAGTAGAGGTGCGTGACCAACCAGTCTTAGGACTGACGACCTTATGATGTTGATGATGATGATGAGATAATAAAGTATGTTTTACTTTCGAGCGCCAGTCTTATTTTTTCTGGATCTCGATAAAAATATTCATATACATCTGGGCTCCACCTAAAATTGTTTGCCGACCCCTGTTTAGGAAATCCTTATTAAAAGCAACCCTTACGCGCTACGGTGAACCATAGGTATAAAATCAATTTACCTTTGTAAAAAAGTCGACGCCATCGATGTTAATTCAGTTACATAGAAAGTTGGGCGAAAATCACGGAAGTGAAAAAAAATCGTAAATTGGAAAGGAAGTGTTGAATGAGAATAGTTATCTCACAAATGCTCAAATATATAGGTACTACCTGGACTAATTACAAAGTGTAACGTTAGTTTTTATAACGGACATTTACGATCATTTGGATTTGACATGTTAAAGTCAATTCATAGTGAAGGCATGTTCGAGATTTGATCATCTTGAACGTTAGCGATCAATTCATAAATAATTCCACAATGTTCCTTCATACAAGTGTATAAGTTAACGGCATTCATCTGACTTAATAAAAGAGACAAAACGAAGCAAAACGTTGATTTCCACGCTTTATGAAGGTACAAATGAGTGTAAAGTGATGAATGTGCTGCATTAATTGCATTAAGCTACACAGGTTGGAATTCTACGGGCAACACGCTCACGCGGCCACACAGCCTTACACGTACACATAAACATCCATAACAACATCACATAAATGTATGGAGACGCGACGTTGTATCTCACGTGCATGCACAGTCAGGATATCATCCAACATGCAACAAAATTAAAGATGGAAGATTTAGTGCCGCATTTAATACGTACATATATTCGTGTGCCGCCTGAGCAATAGTGTGCGCCCAGGAAAGACAGATGTGTGTTAATCCTGCCAAGTTGCCCCCCACGGCGCCCTCAAACCCTGTGAAATAATAAGTCCAGATTAATACTTTAACGGACCGATAAACACATTTGCATATGAATTCACAATTAGCGCAACCCGTTTAAATACACGTTCCGCTATCGCGTCGGTTTGTATGCGAGAACGCGTTCGTATAGGGGCGGACTATGCGACCGATGCGACGACCCGCCGCAGACAAGCGACATATCGCACATGCATCATCTTTACCGTGATGATTATCATTCGAAACACCTAGGGATTTGTTGCATTAAATAGACTTTCTAATAAATACCGGAATTGAGGTCGTAAAAATTTTATTTAATTTAACAAAATTTATGGTTCATCAGTCTTATCCCTTTCAAAATACACTCCATTTGTAGTATAGCCTTTGGTCCATCATCTCCAGTTTCGTTGTTTAAAATACTCCCATGAAGTCGTCACGATGTGAAAAGAGGTAAGATAAATATGGTCGAAACTTTATTCAAAATTTACGCATTACCTCCGTGATTCACCTTTGACCGAGCGGCATGGCCTAGAGGTGTAGATCATTGCTTAGCATTCGGGAGGACGCCGGTTCGATTCCGGGTCCGTCTGTCTTGATCCAAGTTTTTCTGTGGTTTCCTTGGATAACTTAGACAAATGCTGAGGCAGTAATATTCTACATATAATCTTTCATTCTCTTCTGTCTTCATTTCGTCCGTCTCATCTTTCTCACCTGAACCATCACCCACCCATTCCCACGATTCCTGAAAGGAGACTGAAGAGGGCCTTCCGCTCTACCTTCCGACGTAGTCCGAAGGGACTGCCCGCCCACTAGCATTAGTGGCTGGTGGCAATGAAACACCCAATTAAAAAAAAAAAACCTTCAACACACGATGTTCTGATAGAATCATGTGCACAAACAATTTTGCTAAATTTAGATTATCACCAATCATTTTGGCAGTGAACAAGCGATCCAAAATCTCAAAACACCACACACATTTAGTGTTTTCATCAACAGAGGAGGTTGAAGGTCTTTCTGCAATCTTTATAATTTCCACTGGAACCCTTAATTTTGTTTGCAGTTTCCTTTAATCTTGGCTTCAAAAATACTCTTTCATCAGTCTCCCAAAAGTTCCTCTCAAGCCAAATCCTATCGATGTTTTTTAAAACGTGAGTGGTTTAAAATACCTACTGACTTGGAAGCATCATAACTACGGCTGTTTTTGTTGTTTTGCACGGATTTATCATTAGTAACTTTTCTATCAGGATTTGCTCAAAATTGTATAGAAAGTTTTATGTTCTTTAAGATATTTCCTTCCAAATTTTGTGACTACTAAATAGATGTTCAGTAAAGTCAAAGGTTTATGATCACCGTTTGGGTTATCTTATGAAATTCTTTATCAATACAACTTATGAAAGCATTATAATTTTCATCTAAGATTGAATGAAATCATTTTGACACTTTGTTGCGGAGTCCTCAAAATGGTGTACATTCCTGTAGACACTGTCTAGTTGACAGTAAAATATCTGATTACGAATGAAAATAGATTCATCTATGGATTTCATGTTTTCTGAAATGCAAATAAAGAAAAAACGCCGAATGTATGATTCTCAAAAAGAAAACACGTCATTCCATCCAGTAGCTGGTGACACAAGGCCGAAGTAGTAAGTAGATTCGAAATTGAGAATTGACTAACGTGATGGTTCGTCATCAGTTTGAAATTGTTACAATGTGATCTTCGTAAACTGTTTTGCAAAATATTTATTAAGCCTCTGAAAAGGAAGTGATTGCCTGGTAGTGTTCTCTCCCGAGTGTGGTCATTGACAGACAGCTTGTTAACCACATGCGGAGATTAGTTTTTAAGATGAGGGAACAACGAACACCATGGTCGTGCGTTACCTATGGGAGATAGAGCACCCGATGGTAGAGCGACACCTCAGTGGATCGCTCATTGCAAACTTTATTAATTGGACCCCATGATCGTTTGCATCTCCTTTTCAGCGTTAACAAATGTTTTAGTTGAAATGGGTTCGGACTAAAAGTGGGATCTTCTTACACAAAATATATCCAATAAAAGTATACGGAGGAGACAAATATTGGGCGAAATGAAAGGTTAACTTTAAAGTCATAGAGCAAACTGGATTTATAATGAACGGTTAGAATATTGAATAAAGAATTAATTTGACAAAGCAGGATAATTTTGAGAACTATTGGGATCCGTCAAATGGGCATACACCATCTGGTGGCAAAATTTATAACTCGAATAAGGGAAAAATTTACATAGGAGCTGTGCACGCAAATTGTAAAATTGTTTATTAAAATAATAAAACACGTTAAAAAAGTAAAAATTTTTTTGATGATGGAGTCGACGAAGTTTTCTTCTAAAGTTAAATCAAATAAAAAGTTAATATGTTCAGTGAAAAGCTGCAATAGCACTTCAGACATAGATCTTCACTCTTCACCTACATTAACTACTTTCCAATAAAAACTAACCGTTTTATATATGTAAAAAATATATTCGGAAAATTAGAGAAAAAAGTAAACTAATAGAAGCTTGGATGAAAGCAGTAGGTATCAAAGAAGTGAATTCCGGAATAAAAATTTGTTCACGTCATTTTAATGCACATGATTATATTTCAGCAAGTATTTACCATCAGCCATAACCTTAATATTTAAAACTAGAATCATACTAAAATTATAAAGTGAGAAATTATTTATTCCTGTGTAATTGATTTAACACAATTCTAATGATACGATATAAGTATTTTGAGGTTAAGAACCTACCTGCTGCAATACAACAAAGTTGCAATAATGTGTTTGCAACGTTCTCTTAAATCGGCTTTGCACGTGCAAGTCATTGATATGATATTGCTTAAATCACCCAGAATCACCTCACCAATTTTATAACGTGAATCACTTTTTAAATTCGAAGTTTGTAAAAAGTAGGCAGTAAACTTGACGGAATTTGAAGGCTAGCTTCCGGATTTATTTCCGAATATTATTATGTGATTGGCATTAAAAACACGGTCACCTTCAACGAAATTTCCTTTCCGAGGCTTTGTGTCAGCCCAATCACATATTGTGTCAATACTTATCATTTTATTGTATTTTAAAAACTTAGAAATTGCACGGTACACTATAGGAACTACGATAAATTTTCCCTAATCGGCGCCATGTTTTTAGGCTCCTCCCATTTGACGGATCCCAATACCCACGATTATCTTGTTAGCGGACTACGGGAGGACCTTCGAAATTATCCTTCTTTGGGATAGACTGAAATGAAATTGATCGCAGAGTCCAGTTAAGGTGCAATTTCTCGACCAGAGAATCTCTAGGTTGGCATCAATTGTATAGCCATTCCCGAGCATCGGCACTTCCCGACCACCTGTATCGTCCGGTACGACCACCGCTTAATTACATCTCTTCATATAACACGTGATCAATCTGCTTCGCGGGAAAATGTTTATATTATTCCGACCGATTGGTTCAGTTTTAAATCTTAATTGCTTGTGGCAAACTTGCATTGCTAAGTAGTGAAGATAACAGGAGCCATTGTCACCGTTGACGCCAGGACGCCAGATACGGTCAGTTCTTCTGGTTGAAACAAGTACCAATTCACTCACGGTAAATTCAATTAATCTTAACAGTTGGAAGAGAACGAAACTCGTACAGTCAAATGAAGAAGCGGCTTCTAATCCTTTGTATTATACTTGAGACTGTAATTATAGGTGGTCTGTTAAATAAACTAAGGATATAAACTATTAATGCAAATTGCAAGTGTTCATTCAAGTCAGGCATGGTAATTGGAAGTCCCCCCTTCTTGTATACATACGCACAGAAGGCTAAACTTTTCTCACAATTATATTAAGTGTAATTTTTAACCAAAATTTTATTTTAATGTCTTTCTGAATAATGAAGCAATGCTGTATATAAACAGGGTGTTTCTGAAATAAGTACCAAGCTTGCAGGAGGAGATGGGCCACTATAAAATGAGAAAATTAAGTGAATGTTTAATGATGCAGAAGTCCACCGTTTTCGAAAAAACGTATTTGAAAGAACAGTCAAGAGTCAGTCCGACCCTGGTAAGATTACGCAGGCTAATACGACATTGCAAAGCCGCATTTAGCTGCAGCATCCGTATTGCAGTAGTATTCTTTTTGTATTTTGTGTTCTTAATACCATATCAAGGTATTTAAATACCCTATGGAGTCAGATAAGTCAGGACAGAAAGAGTGGTAGAGGAGTGAAGCAGATGATAGAGCAGGATAGAGTCGCCTTCAATAAAAAAAGTCGCTTCTATGCTCGCTAACGATTAATTTAGGAATTCGAAAAAGATTGTTAAAGGTGTATGTTTGGAGCGTGGTGCTGTACGGGTGCGAAACATCGACGGTGGGCGCGGTGGAAAAGAAAAGGTTAGAAGCGTTCGACATGTGGTGTTACAGGTGAATGAAGAGGATGCCGTGGATAGAGAAGGTTAGAAATGAAGTGGTATTAGAAAGAATAGGAGAACAGAGGACTCTGTGGAAGTCAATAAGAAATAGACGAAAGTTACAGTTAAACTAAGATATTAAAGATAAGGGAAATGTTCCATGTAAAAACCGCCATCTTCATAAAATCTTTCAATCTGGAGTTTATTTAAAACAAAAACGTGAATTACAGACATTCGTAAACATGGTGTGGGCCTGGTGTGGTATGTAATGGTGGTATCTATTTTTGAATCATAATTGTATTGAACAGGTCTACATATGTGTTGCTGATACAAAGAACCATTTACCAGTAGCTGTAACATGTATTGTTTCGAGTTTCAATTACCCAGTTATATGTAAATTCGATACTTTTCAATTTGAGCAGCTCCAGCTGAACGAAACGGTACGGTGTAATAATTACCCATTAACAGCTAGCTCAGCCAGGTTGATCTACGAGCGACCGATTGTTGTTAAGTCGTGTCTTAGTATCGAAACTATCGAAATCATATCAGCCGTTGGCAGGTAATTACTGCATGTCAACGGAAGCTAGCAACTGTCATTGACCAGTCATTTTTGACGTGCTATTGTATGTCGATTGCCTTAAATTTAATTGGCCGAATTTTCTCGCCCATAAGTCATCTTAATTGTCTGACAAAATCTTCTTTTGCTAATACTCGGAAGACTGTTAAGTAACGCCTAGACTAATAAGAGACAGTTCTTTTGCGGGCCAAAGAAAATTGTTCCCTTTTCATTCATTTAAGTTTAGAAAGAGAAAGAAGTTGAACTTATTTTTTGAAAGGTAACTTTCTGCTAACATTGACACTTTAATTGAAGAGAGAAAAAAGGAACCATAGTAAGGGATGTTATTAGAAATAATTATAGGAAATGAATGAAGTTCTGAACTACACAAAAATTAAAAAAAATAGGCGACACCAAAGTGCATACCTTTACAAAGTGAAGAGTATGGAAGAAAGAGAAGCCATTTAAATCGATTTCTTTAGACTTCTTAAACCTATATTGATATTCTAGAGGCTGCGAAGAATAGTAATTAGAAATTATAGAGTAATCTCTTGGGTAATAGTCGTAAAATTTAGCTGTTATACAATTGGGAAATTGGCTTTTAACCTTCACTACCTTTTTTATAAAACACTAAGGCCATTAGCTGGCTTCTTCAAAGGTCCTTCCATCTTCAGTGCCGGATGTGGACTCTAACCAATGCTTTTTATTTCTATAATATGCTTATTAATGTGGCATGAAACAGCTGTGATTTGCTAACCATTACCATGGACGAGATTCTAGCGGTTTATTGAGAATTTCCAAAAGGATTTTGAAATCCATTGTATTTTATACAAAAGCTATTTGAAATTACTATGAAAACTATCTATAGTCTCTACAATTCGCAATATGTTGGCACAAAAGAAATGCATTTTCCTTTATTGAAGTATACATATAGTTGATAAGGGGAACTATTTATTGTTCATTATTTTTAGTTTAATAAAAATGATATTAAAACTTTCGAGAGATTGGTTCAAATATCTAATTTCGGACTAACGGATGAATTTATATCTTAGATTATATGTTAACTTTATTTTTCTAAATTGTTTTTTTAATTCGATGTCCAAGTGAAAATTCACTTCTGGCCTCATCAGTTAGCGTCAGTTTGTTATTACTGTAAAGTGTAAACGTTTTCCTTTTTGTTCTGTGGAATTTACTGGAGCCGTTAGAAACAGACCCAATTGATAGGTCACCTGCTTCTTATTTCCACAGAAGCCCAGCTAGACCAGGGCAATTAATCAAACACTAATTTGATATTTGGACGAATTTTGTCACCCATAACTCATTTTAATTAAGGATTTACTTTTACCGTGCTTTATATGTATGCGTATATGTAAATATGTATGGGTTTCACCTGCGGCTACTTGAAAATCACGTTTGTCTAGCGCGAGTATCGGGTGACGTATGGAAAACTATCTCTTTGGGTTTGCTGTTTACCAATGCAAATGACGTCCGGTATGCAATTAAATATTAAATATTGAATTAAGCTAATCGCTAGAATAATAACTGTCTTGGTTGGAACTCATCGATCAACATCAGCTACCTTATAAGTATCGCCAACGAAAGGATTTAAAATGCTTTTAATCGAATTTTAACCTTTCAATATGATAATAATTAACCCGTTTAGAAAAAATCTTCCAGTTTAACACTCTTCAGTTAACTCACATAAAAAAAATATTTATGTATTATAGGGTATATTTATATCAAAAAAGTAGTAGGTAGGTGTAAGGCGAAAGGTAGAAGGTAGAAATCCTTGTGCGCTGTCCAAATACAGTAGAACCTCTATAAATCGAACATCAAGGGAGACGCCAAAAAACTTGAGTTATAAAGTTTTCGACTTATGAAGGAGTTTGACTTAGGCGGATTTTAAATCGACTTGAAAAGGTTAAAATTTATTCTTACTAATTTTGAGTTAGAGAAGTGAAATAAATAAAAATTCAAACTTCGAACTATAGACGTAATAAGTTTCAAATTATCGAGTTGTAAAAGTTGTACTATAAAGCATTGGTACGTTCGAGATAGATTTTGACTAATAGGAGGTTGAGATTTCGAGTAATGGAGGTTTTGGGGCTTGAAGGGAAGGGAACAAAACATTTTTTCGAGTTTTGGAGGTTTTCGACGTATTGAGGTTCGACTTAAAGAGGTTCTACTGTACTCCCATGTACCTTAAAACGATTTTTAATAGTCGTCCGTATTAAGCAGAGAGTGAATAAAAATCATTGTATACAATATTGCCCTAGTGTATGGATATTTGTTTGACATACTGTCAATCACTCAATTAGTTGTGGACAAAACGGTTGAAAATTTCAAATTTCGGTTACAAATTTCAGAAAAACGGCAAAAGGTGCGTGAAATAGGTACGTGAAGGTGATGTTATCGTTTAATTAGTAGTTTTAATTAAAATTCACCAATTTTAAGATATTCGGGGTAGTAGAAAACAATTGAAACAAGATGTTGACGTAGGTAATAAATATAACTATATTGAGTTGAGTATGTTATTGTCATTTAATGTTTGGATTAGCTCCTCCAGGTTATGTCGAAGATGAAAAGATTTTTCAGATATGTAATTTAAGTTTCTTGTAAAACTTTCAATGAAACCGCAGTTTTGGAGAAACAAAATTGTCCACCCATCTCAATGGTACTTCCAAGAAAGACTAATTAAATAGCCATAAACCAGAAATGTGACATATAGCGAACACTAGTGAATGAAAAATTATTTTTATCTACCGTCATAAATGATATACGTCTAAATATTCTTGTTTTTAACGGCTCGCAATCGGATAAGTTTGAATTTCGAAAATTATTACTAAACGTGTGTTTAGAGTAGGACTCTGTATCATGGGTGGACAGTGGACATGGTGAAAAAATAAAAATTAGAAGCGTTTAAGATATGGCGGTATACAGGGATGTTAAAAATAGAGAGGGGGTTGTGGAAGTTAATCAGAAATAGGCGAGATAGGTTTATAGGACACCTATTTAGAGTCATATTAGAAATAGAAAAAAGGAGTTAAGAGGGTCGATGTTTGGCCTAGATTGAATTTGAAAAAATAGATGATTGGATCAAACCAATGAGTTAATATTGATGAAGCTTTACTTATACATATTTACGTCTGCTTCATTTCTAAGATTAACAAAATATAAACCAAAGCTGTATTTACAATGGCAAGATAATTTAGCTGAATTTGAATTTCGTCGCCTTCAAATCCACCTCCTAATGATAATTAATGTAACACGCTTACTTACTTAGGTCGCTTAACTGGCAGGCATGTGCCTCACCGTTCCATAATTAATGAGACTTACGTTTATTTCTTATAGAATAATATTAAAGAACTATTGTCTGCCACCTCAGTTCCGTCGTGTACATTCACTCCTTCTTCGGCCTATCGCATTATTCCAGACGGTAATTAATCCTTTTAAGCACAGGCCGGAGTTTGTGTCTACAATTAAGCGTATTTGTTTTCGTTGTAGTACGCGTACCTCTAACGTGAAAGTGTTATACGCCTAATGGTCTCGAAAGCATCAACGGGACGATGTCTCGGACACGTGGTTTAAAGTCTGTAATTAGTCATGGTAGTAGTAGTAAAACAGTAATAAGAGAAGAGTTCCACGAGGGAAGTTACTTCTAATAGGTAAATTGCTAAGTAGAAAAATAAAGTATGTCTTTGGTGAAGAATAAGTAATAAGATAAGACTAAGAAAATTTTTGAAAATAATTCTCTTTAATCGTACTGTAGTTTTCTTACAAATTAATAAAAAACATGTCAAGACAATCAAAACAAATCACTCTAATGCAAAGTCCTTCGAGATTGAGATTATTGCAGAATTGAATAGATTCTATTCCATGGGCTGTCAAAGTTGAACAGACGATTTTTTCAATTTTAGCCAAGTAACATTCGAGATGCGTTGGTAGGACACCTTCTCAGACATGAAGGTCTAGTCAGAGGCATATTAGAAGCAGAAACAGGAGTTAATAGGATTAGATGTAGACCTAGATTAGATTACTGTTTGCAAACAGTTAAGAATGTGGGATGTTCTAGTTCTAAGGAAATGAGAAGATTAGCTCAGGATAGGAAAGAGTGGAGGTACATGTCCAACCAGTCTTAGACTGACGACCTTATGATTATGATAAGACTCGATTCTGATTAATTCAAATATCGCTTTCACTTTTAAATAATTTTAATACATCTCATAAAAAATTAAAAAGAATTATTAGAATCTATAGAAATCGGTATATCAGAATCAATCCAAAATTAGCCATAGTATCCNCTGACGACCTTATGATTATGATAAGACTCGATTCTGATTAATTCAAATATCGCTTTCACTTTTAAATAATTTTAATACATCTCATAAAAAATTAAAAAGAATTATTAGAATCTATAGAAATCGGTATATCAGAATCAATCCAAAATTAGCCATAGTATCCAAATCAATATCGATCAACTTTGACGCCCCTCGACTGAGAAACCAGCTATGATATCGAGAAACGTCACATTGGTGTACTACTCAGGGACATGCCCTCGATCAAACGGCTTGACCTAGAGGTTTAGACCATCGCTTAGTATTCGGGAGGTCACCAGTTAGATTCCGGATCCGTCTACCATGGTCCAAGTTCTTCTCTGGTTTCCTTGGATCTCTTAGACAAAGACAAATAAATGAAGTAAATATAAAGAGAACGATTTATAGAACCAAAAGAAAATGGCTCTACGAGAAATGAGCATTGGCTACCTTTTACAGTAAAAAGCTAATTATTACTGCTTGTTCCAGAAATACATCGTGTAAAGAGTAATGAGGATGAGATATTAGAATGATTCTTGTACGTTTGCTATCGGCATAAAATTGTTGTCATAAGACACATCAAGGATATAATTTGGGCTGACAGCTTTTGAACGTTGCTAGTTGCTAGTAGCTGGATGCGATGCGGCGCTTCATAAATTTCTCGCTGGCAAAAACAGGGCTTATCGATATAAATATAAAGTAATGAGGATGAGATATCAGAATGATTCTTGTACGTTTGCTATCGGCATAAAATTGTTGTCATGAGACACATCAAGGATATAATTTTTGAACGTTGCTAGTTGCTAGTAGCTGGATGCGATGCGGCGCTTCATAAATTTCTCGCTGGCAAAAACGGGGCTTATCGATATAAATATTCATAACGCAAAAACGCAAATACGTACATGCATGCACACGTGTTGGTGATGGTGGTGGTACATAGCTGGATACACTACATGGTCGGCGTGGTGTAGTATGCATTGCCGCGCGTCTAATTGTAAATTGAAATTTATGGTAATAAAGAATTCCGGAGCAAGGGCAACAATGGCTCGACGGTGTCTTCCAGCGGTGTTTACAGATATAAGGTATTGTTCGGGTAAGGCGATAAATAAATTAGTCCTGTGTGCCGACTGCCTGCTTTTCGTTTTGTGTGAAATCTAGAACATAAATTTCATTAAGTGCGTTACTGGTATGGTTGGTGGTAGTAGGTAGGCAGGCAGGCAGAGGAAATAGCGCACCAACTGGTCCCAGCATTTAAAATATGCCCAGAATATGCGAGTACGATGAAAGATACCGTCGTATGAAATGGCGAAAGAAAAAGAAAAGAGAGGATGTAAAATGTCTTGTACAGGTATAGTCAACAAGTTCAAAATTGCTATCCGTGTCTAACAGTTTAAACGTTTAGAGAATGCTGATCTACTGTTTTGGTAGAACTTACGCCCAGGGCACTAGTCGGAGACCGTGGCAGGCAAGCCACATGTGATGGCTCATTGATAGCCCTTTGAGCATTATAATATTGCCGCAAACGACCACGTGCTGGCGCTAGTGGTAATTAATGTCGGATATGGCATCATAAAATAGAGCGAAGCCTTTACTTAACGAATAGCGTACGGGGCAGCTGTATACTTGCTCTCGGCTCTTGCTAGTTTCCTAAAACTATTTTTAAATAATAAAATTCTATAAGCTCTGTTATTTAATAAAAGTAGTAATTGTATATTGGACTATTAAAATTTATAATGTAAATAAAAGCAATTTATTAATAAAGAACATAAAGTTCATGGTCAATAGTTTCTCAATTCTGCGAGACACGATTTCGAACTCATTAGTTTTCATCAGCACGCATAAATCATCGAGTTGCTCCGTAAAAGAAACTTGATGTAATATCAAGTTATGGGCAGTGTGTCGCTATCTACCTACTGATATTTAGTGCGAGCTGTAGTATTTTAAAATCGAAGATTAAAAAAAGTTTACTTAACTTTATGACTAATTGTAAGTAGATATATACTGTAGTAAAAAGCCAGTAATTCAATTTGAACATCATTTTACATTGAATCGGTGAATAACAACACGTATGATGTTTTCGAATGTAAAATGTTTTCTCTATTCTTTAATATGGTCTATTACAACAAAGCATTAGAATCAAAGTTTAATTCAAACTATTTAACAATCTAGCGGAACGCGAATTTCCATATAAGAAGTGCAACCAAAAAAAAAACTTTTGGATGTTTCATTCCCGCCAGCCACTAACGCTGGTGGGCGGGCAGTCCCTCCGAACTACACCGGAAAGTAGGGCGGAAAACCCTCATCAGCCTGCTTTCAGGAATCATGGGAATGGGTGGGTGGTGGTTCGGGTGAGGAAGATGAGACGGACGAAATGAAGACAGAAGAGAATGAAATATTATCTGTGGAACATAGCTGCCCCAGCATTTGCCTAAGTGATCCAAGGAAACCACAGAAAAACTAAGACCAAGGCAGACGGATCCGGAATCGAACCGGCGTCCTCTCGAATGCTAAGCAATGATCTAAACCTCTAGGCCATGAAGTGCAACCACAGTTGTCTATCTGAATACGATAACCACTACAAATACGCTTTATAATGACTGCTGCGATCTCTTCTCATAGTATTATATTCTAGAACTAGTTGATCAATTGTGTCATAGACCTGCTGTGGATATTCAAAGTGTTATCGTTTAACATTCCAACATGCAGCCCGCCTTGAACATTTTTCCGGCCTGCGAGATTCATCATAATGTATTTACTTGAAGTCACTTCTCTGCTCGCGAACGTTTAATTTAGAAACCCGAAAGGGATTCTTAAAGGTGCATGTGTGGAGTACGGTACTGCACGGGAGCGAAACGTACAGAAAAGGTTAAAAGTGTTTAAAATATGCTGTTACAAGCGAATGATGAGGACACGGTGGACAGAGAAGGTCAGAAATGAGGAGGTATTAGAGATATTAGGAAGACAGAAGGCGTTATCGAAGTCAATAAGAAATAGGCGAGATAGGGTAATTCTGGGTTAGTTGGCACATTTTTTAGTTAGTTACTATAACTTCAGAAATAAACGAGATAATACAGTACAAAAATATATTCGTCAGTAAAACACCACCTTTCCCTTTCTCATTTTTGGTTTAATCTTCGTCATTGGATTCATAGCCTTCAGTCGTGTTTTCGCCTTTTTTGATTGTGCTCCAATTTTTTTTTAATTGCTTCTTGGACTTTACTCGTATCTTCCTGAATCTAGCCAAAAGTAGCATACTTTTCTATTCTACGAGACAGATGGCACATGAATCATCTCTCCCGCAAAGTTACTGTAGCATCTCTCCCAATTTTACAGGAAAGTCATCACAAGTAACTTCGTCAACCTGATTATAACCTCAACAATTCCCACGACCACCACCTTGATCTTAAAATCTTGATCCACAAAAATTGCAAATAAATATGAAATATTTCAACTTGTTTACACGGCTCAATTTATTTTTAGGTCTTTTCAAACCTATTTTTGTGCATAACATACCCCTTTGTATGCTTTAACGCCAAAATCTTTAGCCTACGCGTACATTATTGCCGAAGATTGACAGCAACGTTGCGAAAACTGAAATGTTCCAACTCACCCGGTGCACCATCTTTCCAGGAATTACCCTAGGTTGGTAGGGCACCTTCTTATATTAGATTACTTTTCTAATTTTAGGAAATGCGAAGATTAGTTCAGGATAGGAAGAAAAGTGGAAATGTTGAAACTATTAGAGGAAATAACATTTGATTTTAAAATAATGTCTATTTTATTAATGAATTTACAATTATGAGTTCAAAAAGAACAGAGTCATATAATTTTGCATTCGGCCCGATTATGCATCATCGACGTCGTGTATCACCGTCCAAATTTTAATGACTTCAGCTAATGCTAGAACGATAATCGCAAGTGGTACGTGGGCCGAATTGATATGTACCGGTAGCATCGCTGCGATCCAGCGAGCGGCTCGCCGTAGCCCCGTACCATCTGAACCTTCTCGCACGGGACAAACGTTCGACAGAACGCGACGTAGCAGCGTAGCGAATGCGCTGCAATTATTTCTGTAAATTTATTTTATTTTAAAACCGCTGATCTGATAAAGCGAACACGCGGTATTGATCTGAATTGTGCCGTCGATATTTTATTATGCACATTGTTGTGTGTGCGCGGAGCTCTCCAACTATTTATTTCACTGTTCCGCTCTTGCGCTTTTCCTTTATTTATTAGTCCTTAAGGAGCGCTCGTAGATTTTAAAATTTATTTAGGAGTCGGCGGAGAGAAAAACAAAGAAAGAAAGAGAGGGAGAAACAGAGGTATCTGTGATGTTAGGGCTTACGGACTTAACTCTGGCTCTTCTTATTCTTCTTTTTCTTCGTTCATCGCACATCGCTTACGTTTCGTTGGTTGTTTTTTCTTTAGCGATTGCGATGAAAGGAATGTCGACGATTGCGAATTTGTATGCACTAACTTTATAGTGTGTTACTAACTCACACACGAACAAGCCACGCAGTGTTATGATGTACGCATAAATTGCGTTCGTACTCGGGCATTCCTCGACGAACGTTAGCTGTTGATCGGACGAGAAAACGAACAGTAATGTGTGAACGGGGCATTCTCCAGTATTTTTCACTTTAAGGAGTCAGATTTTCAAATGTATGAAAAGTACTAATAATATTTCAGGTAAAAATTAACAATTGCTATACGGTGCTGTTCACGTTCTACTAATAAAACTGTTTCTGAGGCGAAAAGGAAATAAGGGAGGAAAACAGAAAGATTTTTCCACAGAGACAAGTTTAATTACTAATATACTTGAGGTAAAAATTAATAATTGCTATGCGGTGTTGTTTACGTTCTACTGATAATACTGTGTCTAAGGCGAAAAAAGAAATAAGGGAGGAAAACAGAAAGATTTTTCCATAGAGACGAATTTAATTACTAATATACCTACTTGAGGTAAAAATTACTAACTGCTATACGGTGCTGTTTACGTTCTATTGATAATACTGTTTCTAAGGCGAAAAGGAAATAAGGGAGCAGAACAGAAAGTTTTTTCCACATAGAAAAATTTAATTTTCAAGAAAATTACACTGACAACAAAATGAAGGGGTTAGTTAGGCTTTCGTCAGTTGCCTAAACAATGATTTTCTGAAAGATCTATAAGAATATACATGTTTTTGAGTTCGAGAGATTTCCTGTAAGACCTTAGATGAAAATGACTATCTAGAAGAAGTCACATCTCGCATTCCGATTTTTTATGCTTCAAGGTGTAAATGATCTACAGTTTGATCATCGATCAATGTTCTCTATATTGAAGTATGTTCCATGCACCACAATCAACAAATATTTCGAAAAAATGGATTTAGCCATGTTTATACCTACGAAACTTATTGGGCAAAAAAGTGAGATTCACAAAAATGGAAAATTATTCTTTAATAAGGACTTGACAACTTCGGTCAACATAGGGATATTTGCTGCAAATTAAGCAGTATGAGGATAACACAAGGATAGCGAAGTTTGTTACCTGTGGCTATATTTATAGTGAAGCTTCTAACTAATAACGTTTCATATGAATATATTTGCTAATGTTGGTGGTCGAGAAGTCGTCCCTCTGACCAACACTGATGTAGGTCCTCTTTAGAGCTTCCATTTATAAATCATGGGAATGAACCGGAATAGACTGATAAGACAGGCAAAAGGAAGACCTTATCTGTGGAATTACTGCCTAAGCACTTGCCTGAAGGATCCAAAGAAGTCACAGAAACACTTGGTGCAAGAAAGGTAAATTTGGAATGCAACAGATGACCTTTGGAATGTTAAGCTATTGTGTAGATCGCTAGTTCTTGTCGCTCGGTACTCAGACATCTAAAAATCTTTTCGGGTGTTTTATTCGCACCAGTTACTGCTATTATTGTTGGTTGACGGACAGTCCCTCCGGGCTACGTCGAAGGGCAGAGTGGAAGGCCTTCTTAAGCCTCCTTATAGGAATCGTAGGAATGGATGGGTGGTGGTTTGGGTGAGAAAGATGAGGCGAACGAAATAGGGACAAAAAATAGGGTTATAGACTATCTTGAAATATAACTCATCGTCAGACATCGGCGAAAGCGTTCACTTTTACACAAAACGTTTAAGGCTTTCGGCTATTACACTAATCTAACCTGTTCTTCTCTTACCAATTTCTTCTACTTTTGATTAGTTGTTGTAATAGCCCAAAACCCTAAATTTTGATCGGTTTAAGCATCCACGTGCAATTTCAGTACTGACTAGTGTACTGTTTCTAATCACCTGCATCTTTTCTTCTCACTTCTTCATTTTTTGCCGTATATACCGTCTTTTTAACTTTCAATACTTATTTCCACCTTCAATCCCATCTTCTCTTTTATAATTCCTTCCCCCTGCTCTTTATTCTTCTCTAACTCTATTTCAAAAATTTTCTGGTTTAGTCTTTTTCTTCTCACTTTTTCTTATTCATTTTCATTTCCATTCTCCTTACTCTTTTCTTTTGTTCTGCTTAATTCTCCACATGATTTTCTATCTCCAGCTCTTCTAGTACACCATTTCTTTCATTTCTTCTTTTAAGTTGTTCTATCCTGGTTTAAATCATTCTCTACTGCTTTCTTCGTTATATTTCTCTAATCTTTCTTCCAGTTCCACTTGTCTCTTTCTCCAGTTCTTTCACCTTTTCCTTTATGTATATGTTAGGCCCGAAGACCGAAAACGCTCAGTGGCCGGAAAAAACGGCCACAACGCGTTCTGGCTGCCTTCAAACTCACAGAACGCGTTCTGGCTGTTTTTAAACGCTCGCAACGCGTTCTGGTAACTGTTAAACAGCCGGAACGCGTTTTGTCAATTGTTGTCGGGTATACAGTTAAAATTTGATTGT
>NW_020438936.1:119238-155211 GCF_000699045.2 Agrilus planipennis
GATACCAAAGATGGGTTCGGTTTTTCTCGCCGAATCATTTCAACAATATTAAATTTCTTATAATTGTTTTTCAGTTCTAGGAAGAAAGTTACACTGAACACTTATATTGTCGAGCATATGATATACGAATGAATGAATGAAAAAGCGAAAAGGTATTCATTAAACAAATGAATTTCGACACATTTAACTTAGTGTGGAGTACAACGCAAACTTAAATTCATGCCTTTTTTACTTTATTAGAAACGATTTAATTTTTGACAACCACAATTAAATACAAACGAGGGGTTTTTTCGAACTTTCAAGTACTTTACATAGGTATATTACTTATTTTTACAAGAACTGTTTGAATGACATTTCGAATTACATAGTACATTTAAATCGCGACACTTGCATTTTTCATCAATGCACATTCGTTTGCACTGACAAAAAACAAAACCTTGTTTGCTTCCTGATGATTGAGTTGATGCTGATCGTAAGATTTTGTTCGCTGGTACCTCACTTTCATATTCACACACTCAAATTTTAACTGTATACCCGACAACAATTGACAAAACGCGTTCCGGCTGTTTAACAGTTACCAGAACGCGTTGCGAGCGTTTAAAAACAGCCAGAAGCGTTTTCGGTCTTCGGGCCTAACATATATAGTTCGAATAGTTCCTATAGGTATAAAAATTAAGCTTTTGATCGACTTCAACATCCGTTTGCGATTTCAGCACTGACTTGAGTGCGGGCTCTGCAGATTTTAGCGTTTGGCATCGAAGTAGCTATTTACTTATATAAAAACATTTCTTTTCATTACCATATCGGTTACGTATTTCAACCGAAATGAGCAAGTCCCATAATTTCCTGTTTCTGTTTTAAAAAGCTCTCACGTCATCTTAAGCCTTCAATCAGCGTAACTTATGCGAATTGCTTCGGTAACTTGTGCCATTATTTGTAAGTAATTCGTGTTCTTATCTTTCTGGCTCCGAATGAAGATTAGATTGACAGGAGTGCAGGAGAAGTGGTACTTATTGGCAATGGGCCGTACGTACCGACATAGACACGGACATACAGGTCTATAATTGCTTATGTTACGTACTCTACCTAACATGGGTGCCCACATAGAGTCATAGAGCACCTTTAAGTGCAGAGTGAAGGAGCTTTTGCCACGTATCGCGAGTTGAGAGTCTTCATTCTCGCGCGCGACATTAGTCCGGTAATCATAAGCCAGTTTTATATCGCGGACGTAATACTATTAACATGTGGTCGGGTTTATCTCGAACGTTTACGATACTAATCGGACAGCACAAATTGATACCCGGGTTGTAGCTGCGAGTGCAGAACGGTGTTTTTTTCACGTCGAATATTTTTAAGAGCAATCCGCTTCGCCATAAACCTCGGTTTTATGGCGACGCGGGCGGCCACATTGACGTTACGTTTTACATTATCGAAAGGATTCACTTTATCATACAAATACATCAACCAATAATAAATAAATAATTGAAATGTATTCGACAGATGATGCTTTCTGAACATATATTCGACGAAAAGGATAAGTAGGTATCATATCACTTTTGGGACTGGACTTGATGATGAATATATAAAAGCAGGGTCTAGTCGCCTTCAATAAAAGGAAGTCACTTCTATGTTCGCGAGCGGTTAATTTAGAAATTCGGAAAAGGTTGTTAAAGGTGTATGTTTGGAGCACGGCGCTGTACAGTGGGTGCGGCGAAAAAGAAAAGGTTAGAAGCGTTCGAAATGTAGTGTTACAGGCAAATGATGAGGATACCGTGGATAGAGGTTAGAAATGAGGAGTTGTTAGAAAGAATAGGTAAACAGAGGACTGTATGGAAGTCAATAAGGAATAGGTTGAGATAGGTTGGTGGGACACCTCAGGCATAAAGGTCTACTCTGAGACATATTAGAGGCAGAAACTGAAGTTAGGAGGGGTAGAAGTAGACCTAGATTGGATTACTGTTCGCAAATAGTTAAGGATATGGTTTGTTCTAGTTCTAGGAAAGGGTGGAGGTGCGTGTCCAGTCAGTCTTAGGACTGACGACCTTATGATGATGATGATGTGACAATCATTACGTAATATGATTCCAGTAAAATTTGTTTCAAAAGATTATTGTCTTCCAAACTGCCCTATACCACAACCGTTATTGCAATACATTTGGTATTTGTAACTAATTGTAACCAAATTTAATGATGTTTCGTTCAGTGGTTCATTCCGCGCGAAATTCGTTAGATTTTTGGCACTGTTGCTATCAGCCATGGTGCCCAAGTATAGATTTTATTATACACTAATGCTAAGTTGAAAGGTAAAAGTATAAACCGGATGACCCTTTTCAGCCTTCGTTTAGGAATTGTGAGATAGAGAATGGGTGATAGTTAAGTAAGGACAAATGAGACGGGCGAGATAATGACAGAAGAAATGAGAGATTATTGGTGGAATATTATTACTGCAGTATTTACCCAAAAAAGTCAAGAAAAGCACACAATAATTTGAACCTGTGAAGTCAGATCGAATATTTATCATCCTGATTGCTAAGCAATTGTCTGACCATTACATTCAATATTTTTGTTAATGATATCACCTCAGTATTTTTCAATTCATCGTTTCTCTTATATGCGGACGATTGTAAATTTTGGAGAATAATTGAAAACGAGTTGGACAGTCAGCTGTTACAAAATGATTTATGCGCATTACTAAATTGGTGTACAACGAATAAACTATCACTAAATATTGAGAAATGCAAATTAATGCGATTCTATAGAGGTTACAATGAACTATTTTTCGATTATCAATTGTTGAATTTTCCAATTATAAAAATTCCGTTAATTAAAGACTTAGGTATAATTTTAGACGATAAAATGTCTTTCACAAATCATATCGATTATGTTATAAATGAAGCTATGAAAATGTTAGGTTTTGTGAAACGTCAAACGTCGCAATTCAAGTCAAAAAAAACAATTGTCATGTTGTATAATTCATTAGTTAAATATAAATTGATGTACGGCACACCGATTTGGTCTCCTGAGACACAAGATCATGTACGCCGAATCGAAACTGTACAGCACAATTTTTTTTCATATGTAGCGTTTAAATTCAAACTACCAAGTCCTTCTTTTACTCACATTTATGATGGAATTGCAATATTCACAGAATTACCATCTCTTCGCTCTGTTCGTGAATTTCACGACGTGATATTTGTATACAAAATTATAACCAGACAAATTAAATGCGACGAATTATTATCTAAATTTATACCATATGTTAATGTACGAGATGTTAGATTTGTAAATCTTTTTAGAGAATTTTTCTGTAGATCTAAATTTTTGTATGATTCTATGATACCAAGACTGACTAGACTAGCGAATCGTTATTTGACAGCCGAAATGTTAGATCTCAATATTGGTGCACTCAAGTCCTCTTTAAGTCATTTACTAGAATATAAATAATGAACTTAATTGTTACAAAACTTCCTATTGGATAAGATTACTATGTCAACCATTTTTCATTTATTTTGTATATTTTCCTGGGCTTTTTAGCCTGTTGTATTTCTTTTCAAATAAATAAATTACATGAACGGTATGTTCCCAGTCCTGATTGCTCCCATTTACGTATGTACAGTCCTGTGTGCAGTGCCTATACTTAATTGGTTTTTCGGTTGATGAGCTAAGCTCATATGTATCCATTAGCTCGGTTTAAATTGTTTGGATTTTTCATAATTTTCAATGCCTCGCGATGCTTTCCAAAAAAGAACGAAAATTACAATAATAGTTGGTTTGTCATGTAATGTAGAATGGACCAGTTTCAGCATGTTTTTGCGGCAAGACTGACTGAGTAAAGTTTTTAAACCTGACTGTGCTTTAGTGTTTTTTAATTCTTTAGGCAATCGTCCTTTCGGTTTCTCCAATAAACCTGACCGCAGGAACTTGGGATCCCCGAGCGGCATGGCCTAGAGGTTTAGACCATGCGGGAGGATGCCGGTTAGATTCCGGGTGTCCGACTGAAGTATTGGTCCACGTTTTTCTGTGGTTTCCTTGGATCATTAGGTAAATGTTGAGACAGTAATATTTCACAGATAAACCTTTCGTTCTCTTCTGCGTTCACTTTGTTCGTCTCATCTTACATTTTAGGATCGTCCGATCTACTGCGGGGGTTTGAATATTGTTTGGATGTTGCTTTTGTTGTGTATGAATCCAATACGTTCTATTATTCCATGTATTTATCATGTGATACAGGATCAAGGAATTACTCTTTTATTAAAACCATTTCCTTATCGGTTAAGTGAGCGTTACTAAAAGGTGATTTGATATCATGGGATTCTTTTTCAAATTTCTGTATTATTTCCGTTTATTTCCCAGAATAACAACACACAGGTGATGTGTCCTGAATAAAACTTCTGTCCAGTGAATTTCTAATGACCGAATAATTCTAGGTCGAAAATAACTATCGGCATTTGAATGTAATTTAACTTGTAAATTATAATCGTTCGAATAACGAGTTGATAGTTGTTGCGGTATCGGCCCTCTGCTGTGGTATTCCCTCCGCCTGTCCTCACGTCTCCCGTTCACCTTTCCCCTTTCGTGCCTACCCTGCCTTGACAATTTATGATTCGCTTATCGCGTCGTGACTTGCATTGCTTATTAAGACGGTCATCAATGTTCGCCGTTTGCATAAATGAGCCTTGTTTCTAATACAATTGTTAATATTCATGAACTCGACACGGCCCCCGAGAGGTAATTAATAATGAACCGATTTATCTTAAGAATGGGTGGCATATCCCATCCACACTGGCGAATACACTACGAACTACTTTGAAAAAAGGGCAAACAGAAGAAAGAAAGCCAGGCATTCATGTAATTCTTTCGTCTTTGTAAAGCATCAGTTATAAATATTGATTGTGAATAATTATTATTGCATGTTAACGACAATCCGCTTCACTGAGATCCTATGACATTGTTAATTACTTAATAGTGGATTAAAATTGAAATAATTTATTCGATTGATTATTTACCCACTACAAACTACCTCAGATTAATGAGGAAAAAATTGTTGCTGTTGTCACACCCCCGCCGGGAATCGAACCCGGGACCTTTGGCTTTACGCACCAATGTTCTACCACTAAACTACGAGAGGTGACAACAGCAATTTGAGGTAGTTTGTAGTGGGTAAATAAAAAATCGAAAAAATGATTTCAAATTAATATCGTTTCACTGAGTTTATACTCTCTCTTATTACATAGGGCTCTTTTGTCAATTGAAACCCAAACGTACGTACATCAGGCTAAAAAAAATTCAAATATATTATAGGAGAGGCCAAAAATTTTTTAGAACTGTGGTCGAAATAAATATATGAAAATATACTAATTTATTGGTCAAAACCTGGCTCCACCACTCCAATATTCCAGAGCGTTCTGGATTCTTCCGGTCCAGTTCTATCTATAGACTAACCAAAAAATATTAAGGAAGATTCAAGTAGATACAGTAGTGCAGATTCACTTATTATACATAATGGTTCTCGTACATTCCAGAATGCTCTCCACTTTTGAGTCTGATATTTTTTAGAACACTTTTCTCGAAATATGAAAATGTCGTAGGTGCCTTGGTCGCCCACTTTCAACCCTTGTATCTTACACATCCTTATGGCTATCGACACGCAGCCACACACACAAATATAATTAGTATGTGAAGGGTAGTTTTCGATACAGAGTGAATTATACACACACACACATCAATTTTTTTTATTTAAATGCACAATATACAGATATAATGTTTAATTGAATTCCAAGGATTGTTAGACCTGATCATCCAGATTTTCTTATGTTATAATAAAGAGAAAACAAAGGAAAATACAAGATGAAAAATGAATCCTAACTTTCGATTCTTAGTACTGACTACCCACCCCTACTCTCCCAGTGGATTCCCTGCTCTCTTGGTAGACCCTCTCTTCTCTCCCAGCAGACGATACACTTGATGGTTCAGATCTAATAACGACCCTGTTCTTGTACCAGTCTTTATTTTATTGTGGTAGCGTAATTTTTGAACATTACACTGTCACAGAACGACACACTTAAAGAATCACTTAATACAATACAGGGAAATCAGGAAAACAAGGGCATAAACTAAGTTTGTCGTTCTCTCTAGGTATAGATATTTACTTACAAGTATCCTCGTAGGCCGTGGTCGTCGCGTCGCGTCGCCTTGCAACGCTTCGTTACGAACCCGACATTGCCATAGTTGGCGTCGCCGGTCGTATAAAAAGTGTGCAACAACAACAGCAACAGCAACAAGAGCGTTCTCTGGTTTGTGACGCTGTTGCAAAATCGAAGAACAGATCTTCATAAAAAGCGCCATTAATTAACGCTTAAATATGGCGTCAGGTGGAAGAGAGAGCATTGTCTGGTATTTAAGGCCATTACAACTCTATCTGTACAGCAAGGAGTGGCGGATTATTTCATTACCCAGGTGGGCGTCCTGCCGGGAATCAGCTATTGTCGGGTGTAAATTCTCCGACCGATGCGATGCAGCATTTCTTTTACTTACTCATTCGCCTGTTCTTGTGTCAGTCTCCTTCTCTTTCCCTCTGTCTGCCTAAGCCCCTTTGGCATATAACTCTCGCGCCAAACATGCATAACGTGTGCATTTTAACACCCAACCGACCCGAATGCAAAAGTTTAACCCGTTCTCTTATCCCAACTAAATCAATCACTCAAACTCTGAAACTGTCATGTAGGTAATCTAATAGTATTGAACGATGCGATGGTGCCACGAGCGACAATGCGACGTGTAGTGGAATCAATATGTCGAGAACAACCTTTTGCTATTTATGTTATTATCTACTATGATTCGTTTTATCCACTCACAATTTAGGCTTACAACTCTCTCGAACAAGCAGACGACCTTATAAACTATGAGACATGAAAAACCACCTGCTTCAACAATAACAAATTAGTATGTTATAATTATGAGGTATCGTCGAAAGCTGCAGGTTTGATTTTTTTTTTCACAACTTAAGGATTCCCATAATTTCTCTTAATGTAACCTAACGTAAAGATTAGAAGCGTTCGAAGTGTGGGGGGGAAATGTTACAGGCGAATATTGAGGATACCATAGATACAGTATTAGAAAGAATAGGAGAACAAACAACTCTATAAAAGTCAATAAGAAATAAGCGAGATGGATTGGTAGGATAACTTCTCAGGCATGAAGGGCTGGTCAGAGAAATATAAGAGGCAGAAGCAGAAGTTAAGAAGAGTAGAGATGTACCTAAAATAGTTAAGGATGTGGACGTTTTAGTTTTAAGGAAATGCGAAGATTAGCTCAGGATAGGAAATAGTGGAGGTGCGTGTCTAGGGTTGCCACCTTTTCAGGCTTTACATAAAGTTTCTCGACTAAAAGGTTAAAAAAAAAGTACTCGGTATAAAAATAAAGTATTTTATCGTGCTACAGATGGCGCTCACTGTGCCGTTTGTAGTATTTTATGAAACGCACTGTTAAGACAGCAGGTAAAAGTTGGTCTGTTCTGTCGAAGCTGCCTGCGACGCGCTGATGAGATCCAAAAAGATCGAAATCGCGATCCGCGTCTGGCAGTTTCGACAGAATACAGACCACTTCGAATTATTTTATTCGATTAAGCTAACGTGCCTATCACGTTGAGGTTGGCTACGCCNATACTCTTTCTGTAAATGCTGAAGTGGCCGGAACGGACAGCAAAAGTGACACTACTTTGAACAGATTTGGGAAATCAGGTTGTTCCGTAAATATGGCTTGTCATTTTTCTGTGCATTATTATTGATATAAAAGTACTCTGAACTTCGAATAATCGCTTACAAAATTAGGATGTTTACTTAAGGCCTTAAATAAAGTATTTTTGCGTACTTTATGTGTCTTGTAATGTATAACGTACGCACAGTCGAAATAGAGTACAATACTTTATAAGAAAGTACGGGTGGCAACCCTATGCGTGTCCAACCTAACCTAAATGAACAGAAGTGTAAAAAAATAGTGTGCTATAATTACGATCTATCTTCAAATGCTGCAGACTTGACTTTTTCTACAACTTGACAAGAACCCCAATAATTTCACTTAATGTAACTTTTCCTAACCTAACCTAAACGACTCGCTGCCTCAATATTGTATCAATTGGACAGAACTGCGACATACCTGCCCTCCAAGATGAACAGACCTGACTTTGCGATTTTGCTTTTGGGGATGCACGATAGGCAGAGGATTTGTTACGTTTCTGTTACTTGTTGAAGGAGGCGGTTAAAAATTGATTAATTTTGCGTTACGTACCAACGTGCTCACTGACATATAATCTTAGTCCCACTTATTGTAGTTAAATTTGCACTTTTCGCTAGGGTTCCTTAAGTGCCTTAAAAGAAAAATAAAGTAACTTTTCGTATCTCATATCTTAATTATTTTGTAAATGGGTACTTGCCATAACAGTGACTGAGATTAACGTTTAAATTAATTTCCACGTAGGCTTACTGTGTCGCGTTTAAATTTTTTTATTAATTCGTCCCGCATTAATGAATTATAAAAATTGGTCCCGTCTCTACATCACGTCGCGCCGTACCTAAAGCTTCAAAAGAAAACTAAAAGCAAACCAATAAACAACAAAACTAATCGTCTCGTGGTAATAACGTCGTTTGATATAAAGACAATTAAAGGCTCTGGTGGTGGCGATTTTGCATGTTTCTGAGCAACAATCCCAATGTAATTAATATGTTAATGTTACAATCGAAAATTCCTGCGGAGGTACAATTCTAGTTTACGAACTTAATACTTACCGGAACACACTAACTAAACCTAGCGGTTAAGATTTAAAGTTTTGATCAGTAATTAGGTTAATATTTTTTTCTTATTTCTCTGGTTGAATTACCCGGCACTACCATCAGGTACCCGGCGTCATTATCCTGTGTCCGGCCGGGTCCTAAAATAGGTATCAGTTAGCTGTTATGATCTCTGAACCTCCTAAATTATATGGGCCTATTAAGCGCAGGGTCGTGTCGCCTTTAATAAAAAGAAGTCACTTCTATGCTCGTGAACGGTTAATTTAGAAATTCGAAAAAGGTTGTTAAATATGTATGTTTGGAGCACGGCATTGTACGGGTGCGAAACATAGACAGTGGGCGCGGTTAGAAGCTTTCGAAATGTGGAGTTATAGGCGAATGATGAGGATAACGTGGATAGAAAAGGTTAGAAATGAAAAGGTATTAGAAATAATAGGAGAACAGAGGACTCTATAGAAGTCAATAAAAAATAGGTGAGATAGGTTGGTAGGACACCTTCTTAGGTATGAAGGTCTACTCAGAGACATATTTGAGGCAGAAACAGGAGTTAGGAGGGGTAGAGGTAGACTTAGATTAGATTACTGTTCGCAAATAGTTAAGGATATGAGTTGTTCTAGTTTTAGGGAAATGCGAAGTTTAGCTCAGGATAAGAAAGAGTGGAGGTACGTGTCCAACCAGTCTAAGGACTGATGTTGATGGCATGTAAATCAATTATACTGAATTCCGTTGCAACAAAAATATTGGCGGACGTTAATTCATTCAACAGGTGATTCTGTTTTAACTGCAGCCTATTTTTATGACCTACTATAAGACAATTTAAAACAAATCCAATATTTAAAGATTGAGAATTTTTGATTAAAAATTAAATGTCTTATTACTGGCTATCTCAGCTGCACCAATTTCTATTACGAACCCAGCTACAATATTAGGTCATTAGAATATCAGCACATTTCTATACCTATATGATTATAAAAATTTACGTTTGTGTTACTCAATGTATTTTTATTCACAAATTTAATAAAATTTCATACCGAAACACTGTTGATGGGTATTAAATAAAATAACATTTATGTTATGACAACTAGGAATTATGAATGTGATTCTCAATCTTTTTAAAATAACTTTTTCCATGCAAGGAGTTTTGTGTTAATCAGGTAAATGATTAGATTGGTACAGTTGAACGTAGGGCCCACTTAACGTGTAATAATCGCGTTGTGCTATTTCGACGTAAAAAATGTTTCTCATCCCTGGCAGTGGTGCAATTAAAAATAACCCGTAGGATTCCTAATTATGCAAATGCATGATACAGTAGTGGTTGTGGACGTCAAAGGAGGTTGTATAAAGGCAAAATACGGTCGTGGCTCGTTTTATTCAATAAAATAAAATGTTATTTAAGGCCGGCTCGGTCGTATACACTTAGCGCTAAAAAATACACAGTTCAGTAGTCATATTATAGTTTTATGATTATTATTTTCGTTTCTGTAATTTATTAACAAAAATACGACCCGAACTGACACTAAACGCAGTAAACATTCCCTTAATGACGACCAGTTTATTTGTAATTTATTCGGATTTTATTTTAATACGTGAAATTTTATTACAATGTTTTATAATCATGCTTTAATAAGACTCTTAATGCTCGCAGCCACACCACAAATTACAGAATGCTCTCCACTCGGAATTACATCTCCGGTAAAACCATTCACTGGCAAGGGCGGCTCGTCTTAAAGGTAAATTATATTACGGGTGCATGTGCATTGATCGACCGCTGCAAATTAAATTACGAAACACTTCACGCAGATGCTGCATGCGTTGCAAACCTCGTGTTGAACTAATAATATTTACACAGTGGCGGAACAAATTGTTCTTGTTAAAAGAAAATATTTTAAAAATCTGCTGGCCTATTGCGAAACAAAAATATTCGTATGCAATTTCGTTTGGTTTTCTTTCAAATTGTTTTGTTTCTAAACCACACTGCCTTACTGACCATGCAATTTCTTCAAAAGTTTAAAACAAAATCTTCTGTATGAGGTAATATGGAGTATTTCGGATCTTGCTTTCATTAGACACTATTTATCGGATATTTAAAATGTATATCGAACACGGCTGCCCACGAAAAGTGTTCCTCTTTGAAAAATACACGTGGCTCTTACACAATGTATTGCTAATATCATTCACTTATCAGTAATTATTCGAAGGAAATATATATCATCATCACCACCACGAGGCCTTTAGCTCTAGGACTGTTTGGGAACACATCTCCTCTTCTTTCTATCTTGAGCTAAAGTAGAGCGACCTACATTTCTAACCATTACCAATAACAATGTAATCTCGATTTACATTTGCCCCTTTTAAACTTTTAATATGTCTCTACGTAGCCCTTTATAAATGAATTTCGTCTATTTCTTCTTGACTTTCTTCTTGATTTTTAAAATTCCTTTATAACACCACATGTCAAACGCTTCTAACTTTTTTTGTGTGATAAAAAAGAAGAGAAACGTAGTGAAAGAGCGAATATAAAGATAGGAAACGAAAAATTAGACTGATTTTTGGAATATAATAATAGAGAATAGCACACGGTCGTATTGCCTTCAGCAAAAAGTCGCTTCTGTGCTCAGGAACGGTTAATTTAAAATTTCAAAAAATTCTGTTAAAGATGTATGTCTGGAGTACGGTACTGTACGTGTGCGAAATGTGGACTAATATCTACGTAATATCGATTGGTAGAATACACTGTTTCTCAATTTCTTTAATTTTGAAATTTAATAAAAAAAACTTGCCTTACACATTTATATCTTCGAAAGTTTCTATTATCTTCTTGTGGTTCTTTTGAAGCTCTAACTATATGTACTGTGGCGCCATCATGTTGGAGCCAAATATTTATTGTGTTGTTTTTGACAATTCTTGATAATTCTCACTTAATTATTGTGAAGTGGTTATGTTTAAGCTGTCGTTTTTTGTAAGAGAGATTTTTATAAGTTAAAAGACAGCTGAGTTATTGTCATTAGAAAAAATGCTCTTTCATTCTACTTTTACATTTTTTCTTATTTTTGAAGTTACTTCACAAACAATGTAGGTTTTATAGAAATACTGTCAATGTTACTTTACTATTAAGTACAGAACTTAATTGTGCGGTCAATGTACTTTATTTCATATGACATATCATTACACATATATTGTTATCAGCACTATCAGTTTTAATCCGAGTTCTTACACGTAAGACAAATGCTACAGCATATTTCCGTAGTACAAATCCTCTGAACTTCAAAAATAATTTACACTTTACCGGTTCCTTTTTTGCTCTAACCTGTCGGGGATTCCCATGAGACGCTCATGTGTTTCGACCCTGTCGGCCGTGACTTCGCAGCTGTCCCTTACCTTACTGACTAATGTATACAGATTAAAAACGTCGGTAATTAAGAAATTCGTGACCTCTGAAAAGATTTCTTTAATGTTTTAGAATGCCACAGTCATCATTCATCATTAAATTTGTGTAATTAATTATTGTTCTCTATTCCGACCGGAGCCTTAATGACAAAAGATTTATTGTACTGCCAGCGTAATTTGCATTCTATGACCACTCCAGCTAAACACATACACCTATACACACATACACACGCACACACTTCTCCGGGTCGTCTGTGAAACCACAAAAGGCCCAGTGCATTAATTATTGAATATGTTGCATTGTTATGCAGATGACTATTTATATGTTTCTGGAGCGAGATATCTATAGGTAATCTACATGTTAAGCTGCCATTAAATTATAAAAGCAAATTAAAGGTAAGGCATCTCTACATGAAATTTGTACCAATGATCGGCAAACTCACCGACTAGAATCTACGGACTACAGACTCTGTGCAGCGGGTAATTATTTATTTAATTTATATAAAAATAGCAAATTTACAATGAACTCACTTCCAAAACTTACGATGAAAAATAAGAAAGTTATTCTATTTATTTATAACGTTCCAACATACGCGTTTTTAAACAATTTAATTTGCAAAAATCGATACAATTCAAATCACACCTGATATTGTAACTCTTACAGAAGAGAATCCGGTTGGAATTATTATTCTAGGATGCCTATAAAATGCCTTTTTAATAAATAATTGACTTTTTGCAAAAACCGTTAATTTTAGCGATTAGTTCCAAATTATCAAGCAACAATATTATTAGTTATTAACAATTGAAATAATAGGCTATTTTGACGTTTTTTTAACTTTACGGATAAACAAATTAATTGATCTTAAATTTTTTTTTCAGTTTTGTGGGTCTTTTTGACAGCAACATTTCTCATCTGAGTCAATTTTTCACGCGATCCACGCGATTGGTTTCTTTAACTCTGACGATTTTTCGACAATTTCTAGCTGTTGTCTTCGACGGTTATTCGTTATTCTGTCTCGGCTACACGAAGCTATTTTTTTTGGTCTAGTATCTTCCAATTTTAGAATCGGGGTCTAAATTACATACTTCTCTTTCACTATAAATGGAAAACTGCTTTCTTTCTGCTGTGGGATTTCCTGAGAGCACGGTGATAAAGTGAGGTTATGACAGAATTAGGTTGGGTTGGGTTATTGAGCCAATTAAAGGTAAAATATCGCAATATGAAACTTTAACCACTGATAAGCAGAGTCTATTTTGGTCTTCCGAATATGCACGACCTAGACCAATGCAATGACCACATTCATACAGTACCTAACTCACAGACTACAAGACTACGTCGGATTCCCTGAGAGTACGGTGATTAGGTTAGGTTATGGTAGAGTTAGGTTAGATCAGGTTACTAAGGAATCTATGTGATACAATTGAGTATTTATTTACTTGGTTAAGAGGAGAACTTAAAATTCTGTAAAGGAGTAAATAACATTTTGCGAATCATTTACATGGTGTCTTCAGGGTGTCGCTAATATTTAAAATTTTCATTATTTTCGCATACAGCTATTACATATTTTGAAAGGAGAAGAACTATAGATACTGAAAAACTAGCGGGTTAAAAACCAGTGCTGTTTAAAATCCTGCAAACAAAAGTAAGGCATTTTTATGCACATCGAAGATCAAAAGTAAGGTAAAGGGTAGGTATTTAAAGCAGGTTAAGATAATATGAGCACTTTTCGTATAACCTAGATTATCATACTTAATAAAAATTTTTGCTAAGGCACTCAGTATAACCGCACCGAAGAAATTTACGATTTACGACCTCGCTACGTTCCCTGAGGATGCCAACCACAGTTTATCTTTATTTTACTTTTAATATTTTTAAATTTGTTGTACGTCACTTTATTTGATTAGATCGATCTAATGGTGGTGTGGATTTTCGTTATGATGGAAAGGTGAAAAAGAATGAAGAGAAGAACAAAGCGAAGAGAAGAGCGATGTTTCCCTTCCGTGACCGTAATGAGTAACGAAAGTCCGTCGTTTTTCGCCGAGACGCGATGTCTTTAGGAAAGGTCGGGTGGACAGTCGATGAGCCGGTGGTGGCATCGGAGAGAGCAAGCAGGTCGCGTAGCGGGTTCGATTATCTCATTTCCGATATCGACGAGTGTGACAGAGGTGCAATTAGTAGCTTAATGGCCGGCTCTTCTTCACGTCCTTACGCGCGTTTAAAGGTCGTTCGCGCAGAAGGGGAAAATTTGTAACTTTCAATTCCGTCCTGTTGTTCTCTATCAGTCCGGCCCATTAACCGAGAATGGGACCAATTTGCTGACACAAACGGCTCTAATGGCACCGGCCGATTTTCTTAATTATTAATTCCGGTTTCCGTCATGCTTAATTCGATCCGTTTATTCTTATTCTTCTTTTACTCCTAATGAAATTAATTCGATCACCAATCCACATCGTCTTCGCAATAATATACGTGGTAAATCAATGTTTTCGACCAATGACTTTAAATAAAAATTTCTCGAAGTTAATACCGCTACACATTAAATCTAGGCAACATGTTCCAATGGAGATTCTAAACCTTTTTTAGGTACATGGAACATAATATATAAATAATAACAAAAAACGCCAAAATCCTTGTTGGATCATTGATCGAACTTGCATCATAAAATGGATTTAGGGTTTACCTGGCGCGGATAAATAATTATTTTTTCTTTTATGATACCATTGGCTGGATAAATAATTAACAAAAAGTACAATAATAATGTACAATAAGGGGCGCGAAAGACTTTGAAATATCTTCTGATACCTGACGATTTTGGAACACACCTTGGCGTCAGCTTCCATTAGTACCCTACCTACCTACGTTTGGTACTCGGCAATAATTTTTGGGACACATCCTGACGTTTGGTTCGTTATTTTCAATTTATGCGATCTTTGGTTTTGGATTGAAGACACTACATAACCTTTACGTATATCCGTTATTACTAATAGAATTTTGTCATGATCTACATTGTTGAGGTTTCAGCTAATGTAAACTTCATCTAGGACCTACTTAATGTAAATACTGTTATAAATACCTAAGCGAATTTATATGTTTAGAAATGCGATATAACCACTTTAATCTAATATTGAATATCGACTATATAACATAGAGTGTCTAGTTAACAATATAACTCCAGTTAATTAATAATTTAATAATAATCTTAACCTACCTTATTAGATAATTGGGAAACGTAGAAATGGCAAGAAACAATCAAGGGTTTTTTTACATTTATTCAAAACTGACATGTTATGAAATGACTTTGTCTTTTTTTCCTTCATGTGCATGCCCTCTAGGCTTGAACGTGTTTTATTTCTCCTCCAGAACCATTGATACTTTGTTGTCGTTGGTGAATGGTTGTGTTTCTTCATTAGCCTTTCCACACTGATCCAAGACATTTAAAGACGTTCAGACTATTTTCACAGTGTTGTTACCATATGTTCTCATTATCATCGGAGTTTACTGTTTGTTATCTTCCTTGCCATTGAGGTAATCTTAAATGATTTCCTGACGTAGACGTTTCTTATTTTTTTCACATTTCCTCCCATTTTCATTTCTTCAAAGCTGATTTTAATGAAACAGTAATGGTCTGTTCATGGGCATTTAAGATATATATATATAAGAATTTTAAAGTACCTACCCACAGTCTTTGGGGGTGGGCTATGTCCCCTGCTTTCATCGGTTTTGAGTATAAAATTCATAAAAAGACTATTGAGTATGAAAATGTGATGCTCAAGCTCAACTATAATTTCGATCTTCGTGAGGTAATATGCAGAGGAGGTTGCTGCGCAAAAGTAGCTTAAGGGCTTTTTGATACTTGCGTATGGCACATTACTATTTAAGTGAGTCTGTAATAAATGTGTGAGTATGTGTGTGTATGCGTTGGGTCCGTGAAGCGTTCAACGCGGAGAAGCGAGCGAACCGAGCTTTTTTGATGCTGTCGTATATAAATAACAAGACTCCGCAGGTATAATAATGAGCTTAACAAACTTAATATGCATAACTGATTATGGAGAAGAATGTATAGTTGCGCGGGCGGGGACTGCGGGACGCGAGGGGCCTGTCACACCTTATGGAATTCCGATGCAGATCGGACAATAGCTGCTGCTTATGGTGCGCTGATGCTCTCTCTCTCTCCCTGGTGGATGGCCCCCTTCCGTCAATGAGAATGTTTAAAAACGTACAATTCATACACTAATTGCCCCGAATTTCTGTTTATCTCCTGGACTAGGCCTGCCTTTCTAAAATCGATCTATGTTCTTTAAATACATAGTCGATATTCACCTATAGTAACATTATGGAATGATTACGTGTGGATCAATTAATCAACGATAAACGTTTTGTATTTAATAGCAGAATGTAAAGTTAGTTATGACCTATAATACCTTTACTACATTTAAAACGATGTTATTTACAATTCTCGAAAATATCATATTTTCTTTAGAGCAAATAAGTTCAAAGTAATGATGCCAGTGCTTTTTGGGTTAGTCCCATCTTAACATCCCATGTAGAAAATGCAGAACTTGACGACAGGCCCAAGTGGAAAGTCAAGCAGAACCTTGTCAATATTAATCCAATATTCGGCTAATCATCAAATGTCAAGGCTAGGTTTATTTACGTTTCGCCAAGTTTGGACAAATACTCGGCAGTCAAGCATGCGTTTGTCAATATACTGGATGAAAGTTCGGTAAAGCTTTGGGTGTCCAGTAAGGAGTGTCGAGGCTAGGTATCCATATAAACGTTTCGCCAAGCTATATTCAATATCAATATAGAAAGTGATACAGTTCCCAATCTTGAATCAATTTTGTCTTAGCATGGCATAATATTAACTACCCAATCTTGTGTTAATATTGTTCATCAAGTGTTGACTAAACACTGACTACCCAATCTTGGGTTAGTTTCTTGACCAAGTCAGATTTGCATTGGCTGACTAGTCGGGGACCAAGCACGTCAACCAGACTTGGGCCGAAATGTCAAACTAGGCATTTGCTATAGATACTTGGTTCAATATTGATTGCCAATCTCGGACCAGAATCGAACAATCTTGGGCCAAGCTTGGATGTAAACGCAAACCCTTAATAATTTTACTGTGCTTGCTTACAATTTCAGTTTTCTTTTTTTTATAGAATATAGCATAACTCGAAACGTGTTACAAAGTTATTGGTTTATAATCGTAATTTTTTGGTTAGAATATCTCAAAATATTGAAATGAGAATAGTTTTGTACTGGATTTCGACAGGCCTTTAGGAAAAGTAATGGAGGACTAGAATTTATAAGAATTGGTATATAATATTACATTTCCAAGTTTACTTTCTGGTCAATGATGATATCGGAAAATTTCTAGCTGTAGGTAATTTTCTAAACAGTAATTGACTAGCTTTTGACCAGCGTTGGTATCAAGCCAGTATGGATATCTATTGTATACATATTACGCTGTACAAGCTGTGTTATACGACATTATAAAACATTATCCTAAAGAATAAAGACAGTTACTCCAACTAATCTGTCTCCACATCAAGTAACTGTGGACAGCAATGGAATTTATTGGACATTTAAATGATAATGTTATTTTACAGCTTAGTTTTGATTTACCTTTAATTAGCACCTGTAGCAGATGGCATTCAAGTTTCGCATTAACTGCTTAAGACATTTCAAACAAGAAAGTGTTAAAACAAATATAGTTTGTTGTTTAACATGGTAAAATTACATTTGAGGGTTAATTTAGATTTTCTTCAGACAAATATTAAAAAATAAAAACAAATTGTATTTCGTTAACGATTTATAGTTGACCTCTTCGATCGATAAAATATACAACACTGGAGGATTACATCAACTAATTAAAACAAGAGCAATCAGTGTTGTGTTGTTCATCGCTTTTGAAAAGGTTAACAATAGATCGTTGACGAAACGTCACTAGTAAGAATTGTGGTATTAATTTCAAGTATGCCAATACTCCTTGAGATCAGCTTCGCGTTTTTTGTTGATGATGTAATGAAATGAATATGACAGGGTAATGTAATGTTTACTATAATAGCAAATCACGGATCAATTAAATAATAATCTTCAAAACTGTGACGCTAAAATAGTAGTTATGATCGATTGCAAATTCAGTTTATTTAATTATAAAAATTTCATTAGGCTTCCTCATCAGAAACTGAAAGTGTTTATTTATTTGGCCATTAAGTTCGGCGATAGGCTTCGGGTCGGGGACGCGTCCACGTCTAAAAAGTTATTAATTTAGTAACGTCGAGGTGCAAAACCGTCACGACTAATACGACCACGCCTGGCATACCTCCCACATCCACTGGTCCTGTTCTTCATTTCTTCTTCTTCTTCTTCTGATGGTTGTGTGCCATTGTGGTCCTCGATCTTAGGCTATTAACAATAGCGCGACGGGGTCCCCTATACAAAATACATAAATACATTGAATTCATTACATTTAAACGTACATATATATGGTGTAGGTAGTCAGTTGTCGGATCCACGAACCGCTAGACCTTTCGCGTGGAATTAACGCGCTGGGCCGCTGCGCGACGTCTTAACGAGCTAATCAATAGATCACGCTTGGCCCTGGATCATTTATCATCTTCCCTAAAGAGACCTGTAATAACGATTGACTGTTTCTTTTTTTTTTTTCGGGAAAGTGTCACAGAAGAGGATCGCACCGAATCGACGGAGTGCATCCACCACATTGTTGTACGGCGTGCAATGACATTAAATATTAATTACTTTATGGTCCGTACGAGAATGCATTTTAACGTGTGTGTGTGTACGTACATGCATATGTATATGTGCGAAAGCTGTTAAGAATGCGTCTGAAATATACTTACGTTGCCGTTTTAGTAGGTGTTTCTGCGAATCATTAACTTGGATTTATATCGTCGTATTTTAATGCCGAACTTTACTACCTTGTTCGCTTGAATAAATTATTTTCGGTAAGAGACGCTGGGTAATGAAGAGTGAGGATGATCTTTTGCAAAGCCGTTATCTGACAACAATGTAACGTTTAAAAGCTTTGAGGTGTCCTTTGGTTCTGCCTCTTTTTTTTTATGCGCGAACGATAATTACTGAATCTTCGTACATTGTTCAATGTTCAGTTATAGGCAATGTTTTTAGCGTTGAGTTGCCGAAATGAATGCAGGATTTAAAACTCACTCTTAAATCAAATACCTCATGCACAGGATTCATCATTATTTATATTAATATTCTCGGGATGCTTGCGATAAAATATTATTGCAACGGCAAAACGTCTTATCGTTTATATTTTTGTTGGATTGAAGTAGGTACTTAACTTTGCTAATGTTGATTTCTTGCTATAAATTATGACGAAGAAGTTATGGTTACATAATAAACATTAAAATTATCATTAATAAATTTTGAAATTATTGAAGTAAATCTTTTTTTGTGAGACTGTGAGATAATTCCAATCATCATCGTGCGGTGTAACTACTTGTCCGGGTTCATCAATGGACTTAGAAGTCCTTTGTGTAGTAATAATAATAGTATGTAACGCGTATGATAGGTCCCAGTTAATCATCATAAGGTCGTTAGTTCTAAGACTGGTTGGAAAAACACCTCCACTCCTTCCTATCCTGAGCTAATGTTCGCATTTCCCTAAAATTAGATCAACCCACATCCTTAACTATTTGCGAAGAGTAATCTAATGTAGGTCTACCTCTACTTCTCTTAAGTTCTGTTTTTGCCTCAAATATATCTCTGACAAGACCTTCATGACTGAGAAGGTGTCCTACCAACCTACCTCGCCTATATCTTATTGACTTCCATAGAATCCTCTGTTCTCCTATTCTTTCTAAAACCTCTTCACTTCTAACCTTCTCTATCCACGTTATCCTCATAATTCGCCGGTAACACCACATTTCGAACGCTTCTAACCTTTTTTTAGGTCTCAGTTAGATTTAAAGACTAATATTACCTAGAACGTGTAAATTGTCATCAAGGAAACAAAAAAGATTTGACTCCAAACACTTTTAATTTTGACTGACGTTTATTTGTTGAGGTATTTTGTCGTGGTATATTCTATCTGGAATTTTCATAAGGTAATAGCACGATTGGGATAGTTAGTTACATTACATATTCATACCAATATAACTGGTTTCATTCGATCTCAATGAAGGTGTCAGTAGTAAAACAAACTAAATCAGTGATGTTTATTGTTGTACATCTTTCTAAGGCAATAAAATAAAATGTTAGTAGAAATTTCACCAAACTTTAAGTTTTCACGACTTAGCGTTCATTGCGACGTTTAATGTAGAAGTCAAGAACTATCAGAGTCCATTGTTTTGATGAGCTTCACAAGGGGTCATTTTCCGTAAGGATTTACCGAGGTCATTTATTGTCGCACTTCTTTACAATTTTTTATGAATTTGAATATAATCCATGTAAAACACAAAAAGGCACATTTTTTAAAGCCAACAGTTTTCTTATGTTGACTGAGTTTTTGAAAACATTTCCACTTGCTTCCCACAGGAAATAAATTCATATTCTAAAATCTTCTAAGCTTCTTTCTAATGTCACTTCGCTAGAGAGGACAAAAGAAGAAATAAAAATATGGAAATTTCCCTATACGGGATCCTATAAAGATTATTATAATTTCCTAGACTAGCAATAATATTGTCGTTCTATCTTAGTCAATAATGTGATGGTCTTGAGGGTAAATTTATTGCTGTAGTCTCCCGAGGAGGTACAACAACCACTGTTGCAGATTATCTTAAACGGCATTTAACAAATTATCGACACCCTATATAGGCTCGCTCAGTTTATAGTGGCGAGGAGAATAGTGCGGTGTTAAATTATATTAATCGGACGTCTCCTTTGCTCTAAATTATTTACCGGGTTCGATGGCTGCAGTAGGTGTTTCTTTGAATCATTAACCAGAATTTATATCCTTGTATTTTACTGAGCATTATTTCTGCTAACATCAGATACTTGCCACGTTGTACTGACATGAATAAAGTATTTATCGATACCTGCGTGCTCTCTCCGTCTCTCTCTCTCCCACACACTCACGCGTTGCTACATTGTGTTCAATCCGTTCGCGGGCAACTTCGATTCCAATTTTCTAGATTGTCAGCAAACGTAAGCGTAATAATGTAGAAAGTCGGCTACTTATGTCGTCTATTCTTTAAAGGAACTGTGTAAACAATGCCCTTATAATTCAATTTATCGTCTATAATGTTCCGTAGTCAACCAGAAACCCTAATGATAGTTTTAGTCCACACGTCTCTCTGCAGGTACGTCACAGCCTTAACGGGAAGGTGGCCGTGTGGACCTCTAGGATATGTTTCTGTTTTTAGAATAAAAAATGTACTTAATAAATTTTAGTTGATTTAATCAACAAAAATCAAGTCAACCACACCGACGATTCGCTTCATATACGACACTTATATTCGGTGTCGATGTGTTNGTGTAATATTAAATTCTCTCGGCTTTCTAAATAGTCTGCTATCTGCATATACGGTAATTTGAAGGGATTGCGTGAATATTTTTTGTTGTGTTGTTAATTGTCTGCCGAAATTGTACCGTGGAACAGGGACGAGATAATGGCGCAATTTAAATTTTCGTAAACGCCATACCTGTTTGCCGCTCCAGGGAAATATCTTCATTCCATCCAAAATGATAATGCCCTTATTAAAACACCAAATTGTATTATACGGCTGTGGGCGTTATAGCAGGAGGGGCCCCAACACGTAGTAAAACCAAATGGTTTGCTCAAAACCACGATTAAACAAAACTATATATCTATTACGTTAGAAGCTTTTCGAAATTACACTTATTCTTTTCCAGAGTAAAATTATTTCAGAAAGAGAAACGTATCTCTGTGAGATCAAGCAAGATCGAAATCGCGACTCATGTCTAGTGGTTTCGATTGACTACTGTTGATCAGTCTTGAGATTATAAACTGAAAGTTTACTAGTCCCAGAATTTTTAAAATCAAATAAATTTATATACTTCATTTACTTTTTCTAGCGATGTGTTCCTTCCAATGTCTTGGATGCATGCTGGCAAAATCTTAGATAGGGAGAAAAAAGCTCATTATACTCTCGACTCTTGTTCATTAAGCATAATTTTTCATACAGTACCTGCCAGAAGTTTTGTTCAATCATGAATAGTAGTGCGAGTCGAAAACAAGCGTTAAAGCCTTTAATATATCTTCAAATACAAATAAACATCTCGTTGATATTTTCAGTAGTAAATGGTTACAATAACAGCACATTTGAGCAATGCAATTGTAGTGGATAAAATGGTCAATTTTTCCGTGCAGTACTGTACGGATTATACGCTCCTCACCGTTTAAGAGTTTGACCGAGAGTTGTCTTCTTCCTTTTCTGGCCTAGTGCTGTTCTTTTCTACTTTGCGCCGGTCAAACTGAAGGTCACATCGCTACAGAAAGTAAACGAAGTATAGCATTCGGGAGGACGCCGGTTGGATTGCGGGTCCGTCCGCCTTGGTCCAAGTTTTTCTGTTATTTCCTTTGGAGCAGTAATGTTCCACAAATCTTTCATTCTTTTCTGAAGAGCACCTTCCGGCCTACCTTTCGACATAGTCCGGAAAGACTGACCGCCCACCACCATTAGTGGCTGGTGGGAATGAAACACCCAAAAAGTTTTTTTAAAAGTCGTCACAGGAATCGGGTGTCGAAGATTTTCCCGGTTTAATCCGACTGTGCATTACAAAATCAGCCCCCAAAACTTCACTCCAGAAAAAGGAGTGACGAAATGATCCTATACGGGTTCCTTTTTCCTTTTGAGGTAGGAAACCCTAAAAAAGATTTAAGTTACAATTTTAATTAATAATTTTTATTGTTTCAAAAGGTGTACTTATCTTAAGCTCATTTTTGGTGAGAAAAATTTGTCATTTATTCGGCGAACAAAGTAGCAAATGGTGCATAGCACGCGTGATCCGTTAGCTGTGTAACAACAGTAATAAGGGAAGCAGATAACAATGCGATTGGCGAATGCGTAGGTCACCGTTTTTGAAAACAAAAAAAAAACGGTTCAGTTTTGTCCAACAATGGTAACGAAATCGACCGGTACAGCAATAACTCTTTCCGGTACTTTACATACAATCCAACGGCGCGCGCTGCCCGCACAGCTTTTCATCGGTATTAATAATATCTATCGCTGGCGAATCCTTTCGAGTCTCTCTGAGCGCGTCCGAAAAAGGCAATCATTAAAAAATATTTGAAGAATCGTCGTTCATTAGCGAGTCGCAGTATGCTGCGACCGGGCGCGATTAGAATTTTGTCGAACGCATTTAAACAAAACCGAATCGAATTTACATAATCTACAATGTATACACGGACAAAGAGCCATTGTGCTTCACCTCCTCACGCGCGCTCGTTACTAATCCTTTCACTCCTGAGCCGTTTGATTTACAAATTGCCATCTTGTTTGCTCGTTCAACACCTCAGGAACACCATTTTCCGTTTTGTTTTTTTTTTTTCGGAAATACGTTGGAATTATTATCAATCGTTAAGGATAAAAATGGGATTTCGTAAATATGGGATTATAATCACATTTCTCAATTAATAATTGTCTTAATGTTAAAAGTCTCCAAAAGATCCTTGTACTTTTAGTCGTGAGGACAGTAAAGCGAAATGCAAAAACGTTTTCGATGTTTTTGAGCTTTCTGCGCATGTACACATACGCAAATACTTAAAAGCTCAAACGTTCTTCACGAAAATGTATATATTCCAGATATTATGCACTTGTGCTAACGTTTTATCCAATCCTCAAAGCACTTCAAAAAATCATTTTTTGTGATCTTGTTCAGCTCTTCCTTCGATCTTCGTCTATACCTCCTCAATCGTAGCGGAGCCTCTTCAGTTTCGGAATCAAGAAAAAATCACAAGAGACCAAATCCGGGGAATACGGTGGCTGCGGCATTAGTGTGTTATTTTTGGCCAAAAATTCTCGCACAAGCAACGATGAGTGAGCAGGGGCGTTATCATGGTGCAAAAGCCAAGTTTTGTTCTTCCACGAATCCGGATGTTTCTGGCGGATTTTTTCGCGCAAATTGCGCATAACTTGCAGGTAATATTCCTTATTGACCGTTCTACCCTGTGGCAAAAGCTATGATGCACCACGCCCCTGCAATCGAAGAAAACTGTAAGCAAAACCTTCACATTCGACCTAATTTGGCCCACTTTTTCGGTCTTGGCTCGTGCGGCAGCTTCCATTGGGATGATTGATCTTTAGTTTCCACATCATAACCATAAATCCATGATTCGTCACCAGTGATAATACTCTGGAGGAAATTTGCGTCGTCGCGGACAGAGTCCAACAGCTCCTTAACAATGTTAATGCGATGCTGTTTTTGGTCGAAATTGAGCAATTTTGGTACGAATTTCGCGGCGACACGTCTCATGACCAAATCATTGGTAAAAATCGAATGGCAGGAGTCAATCGATATGTTTAGATCCTATTTTGTACCACCGACAAACGTTGTTTCGCTTCAAGGTAGCTTCATCATATGCCACAGTCAACATTCAGAATTCGTTCGCGCACTTAATTTTGTTTTTCACATAAAATTTGATACAAGTTCTTTGATCCATTTTTTTGATTAAGCAAAAATCGAAGACGAGCCAAAACACGTTCATGCAAAGCTGCTGTTAAAAATTAACTGAAAATTCAACATGGTCGAACTTGTCAGTGTAAGTGGGAGATATGACACATGAGTACCAACAACGTCACAAAAAAATCTAATATACGTAACCCGCGCAAAATTCAAAATTCGCGATACTTTTTGAACAGACTTCGTATATAAATATGTATTAGTATTAAAATGTGATATTTCTGCATTTCCAACTACAAATTTGCTAAATGAGATTTACGATGATGCGTTACAAGATTATCTTTAAACTCTTCATTTTAATAATCGATTTGGTAAACATTAATTTCTGACATTGCCTCGTACAATAAAAAGTCGATTTAATTTTGAATCGGATCGAGCCAGTTGAAGAAAAGTCAAATCGAGAATCAAAGGTTCTCTCTGTCTCCTTCTTTGGTTCTCGTCTTGAATGACTGACGGTTCCATGTGGCCTTAGGTCGGGGTCTTCGGCACTAACCAGTCGGACACCTGGGGCCCGTCCGCCAGATAACATCGAACGGTTATAATTAATTGTGTTTTTATATTTTGTTTAATCATTCTATTAGAAACAATCTTGATGCCGAAGAAAAAAAATACAATAGCTCACGCACGTGATTAGGCATTCTTTGGATTCCGCCGATATCGGAGCATACTTACACACTGTTGCCGGTATGGGACCCTACAAAATGAAAATAACCATCGCTTGAGTTCATTTGATCGGGCAACTCCTTTACATAACCAAATGGGCAATCACAAAAAAAAAATGAATTACCTACCCACACATGTATTTATACATCAATAATGCAAACTTATTCTACTTTATGCATCAATGAGACTAGGACCAATCGGATTATATATATCTATACTAATATAAGCAGTATTTTCTCTTTTTGGAAGTGTTATTTACAGTGAAACTGAAAATTTTGTTAGGGTTAATCTATCTTCTTCAGAAGATCTCTAAAGATATCCTGTATACTTAGAAAAAAACTGTAGAACTGTCTACAATACTAGCAAATATAACAAGTTGTAGAGAAAACGAAGATAATATTATAGTTACTCTTTTTCCTACAAACTGTTTTTCTAGACCCTTGGACCTAGATAACTGAAATTTTGCACAGTTTTTCTTTATAATGTATACAAAGAACAAGGAAAATATTTCGAAATCCAATTGGTAAAGGGATAGCAAACTTTGTAAGGAACACTTTTATTTGCAGCCAAATTTATTTGAAATTTGTCCAATTGTATTGTTTTAGTAACCGGAAATTATGTACTTATTACTACAAGAAGAAAACTAAATTTTTTTGACAACGCAAAAATTACAATTTTCGATAGTAGTTGATTGAATTTGCCGTAAAAATAGTAGAATTTAGCAAATGTAGGAATAAAAACAATTTGTAGATAAAAAGAAGATAATATTATAGTTACTTACTCTTTTTCCTGCAAACTGTTTTTCTAGAACCTTGCCCCTAGATAACTGAAATTTTGCACAGTTTTTCTTTATAATACATTATANAAACACCTCCACTCCTTCCTATCCTGAGCTAATGTTCGCATTTCCCTAAAATTAGATCAACCCACATCCTTAACTATTTGCGAAGAGTAATCTAATGTAGGTCTACCTCTACTTCTCTTAAGTTCTGTTTTTGCCTCAAATATATCTCTGACAAGACCTTCATGACTGAGAAGGTGTCCTACCAACCTACCTCGCCTATATCTTATTGACTTCCATAGAATCCTCTGTTCTCCTATTCTTTCTAAAACCTCTTCACTTCTAACCTTCTCTATCCACGTTATCCTCATAATTCGCCGGTAACACCACATTTCGAACGCTTCTAACCTTTTTTTAGGTCTCAGTTAGATTTAAAGACTAATATTACCTAGAACGTGTAAATTGTCATCAAGGAAACAAAAAAGATTTGACTCCAAACACTTTTAATTTTGACTGACGTTTATTTGTTGAGGTATTTTGTCGTGGTATATTCTATCTGGAATTTTCATAAGGTAATAGCACGATTGGGATAGTTAGTTACATTACATATTCATACCAATATAACTGGTTTCATTCGATCTCAATGAAGGTGTCAGTAGTAAAACAAACTAAATCAGTGATGTTTATTGTTGTACATCTTTCTAAGGCAATAAAATAAAATGTTAGTAGAAATTTCACCAAACTTTAAGTTTTCACGACTTAGCGTTCATTGCGACGTTTAATGTAGAAGTCAAGAACTATCAGAGTCCATTGTTTTGATGAGCTTCACAAGGGGTCATTTTCCGTAAGGATTTACCGAGGTCATTTATTGTCGCACTTCTTTACAATTTTTTATGAATTTGAATATAATCCATGTAAAACACAAAAAGGCACATTTTTTAAAGCCAACAGTTTTCTTATGTTGACTGAGTTTTTGAAAACATTTCCACTTGCTTCCCACAGGAAATAAATTCATATTCTAAAATCTTCTAAGCTTCTTTCTAATGTCACTTCGCTAGAGAGGACAAAAGAAGAAATAAAAATATGGAAATTTCCCTATACGGGATCCTATAAAGATTATTATAATTTCCTAGACTAGCAATAATATTGTCGTTCTATCTTAGTCAATAATGTGATGGTCTTGAGGGTAAATTTATTGCTGTAGTCTCCCGAGGAGGTACAACAACCACTGTTGCAGATTATCTTAAACGGCATTTAACAAATTATCGACACCCTATATAGGCTCGCTCAGTTTATAGTGGCGAGGAGAATAGTGCGGTGTTAAATTATATTAATCGGACGTCTCCTTTGCTCTAAATTATTTACCGGGTTCGATGGCTGCAGTAGGTGTTTCTTTGAATCATTAACCAGAATTTATATCCTTGTATTTTACTGAGCATTATTTCTGCTAACATCAGATACTTGCCACGTTGTACTGACATGAATAAAGTATTTATCGATACCTGCGTGCTCTCTCCGTCTCTCTCTCTCCCACACACTCACGCGTTGCTACATTGTGTTCAATCCGTTCGCGGGCAACTTCGATTCCAATTTTCTAGATTGTCAGCAAACGTAAGCGTAATAATGTAGAAAGTCGGCTACTTATGTCGTCTATTCTTTAAAGGAACTGTGTAAACAATGCCCTTATAATTCAATTTATCGTCTATAATGTTCCGTAGTCAACCAGAAACCCTAATGATAGTTTTAGTCCACACGTCTCTCTGCAGGTACGTCACAGCCTTAACGGGAAGGTGGCCGTGTGGACCTCTAGGATATGTTTCTGTTTTTAGAATAAAAAATGTACTTAATAAATTTTAGTTGATTTAATCAACAAAAATCAAGTCAACCACACCGACGATTCGCTTCATATACGACACTTATATTCGGTGTCGATGTGTTTCGTTATTTGTATATTTTTTATTGTGGCTTTAGTTTGTATTTATTTTTGTATAGATATGTTATGATTTCTACTTCGGGGCCTCTTTATTACACCCTTCAGGTAGGTATCATACGTTGGGGAAGTCCAATTCGCCAACTACGTCACGTCGGGCTTTCTTTGGGTACTTGAAGGGTGCTTAGCAACAACCAAAGCATTGACCAAGGGGTCTGCTTAAATTTAGGGACGTTTTAAGTCCTGAACAACAAAGTTCAGAGAAAGTATTCTAATTCAACTACAGCAATTAATTAAGTATTCTAATTCAACTATACCAATTCAAGTCAAATTTATTCAACCAACCAGGCAGTCTTTTGATATCGAAGTGTGTAACCAAAAGATCCTTCGGTAAGATTCCGTCACATACATCATCAACAATCAAAATCAAGTCAAACAGCTTCCTGAGGGTAGATTTCTTTATTTTTCTTTAATTCATATACCCCATTGGAAGAGGTGTCCTTCTTATTTTTCCTATATTAGTAGACGTAAGTAGATGGAAGTCCTGTCTCACCATTGAAGGTTTTTTTGTCTAATCTCTGCATTTAGACCATTGCTTCATTACTTTCTCTAGCGATGTGTCCCTTCCAATGTCTTGGATGCGCGCTGGAAAAATCATAGGTAGGGAGAAAAAAGCTCATTATACTCTCGACTCTTGTTCATTAAACATACTTTTTCAAACAGTACCAGCCAAAAGTTTTGTTCAATCATGAATAGTAGTGCGAGTCGAAAACAAGAGTTAAAGCCTTTAATATGTCTTCAAATATAAATAAACATATCGTTGATATTTTCAGTAGTAAATGGTACCAATAACAGCACATTTGAGCAATGCAATTGTAGTGGATAAAATGGTCAATTTTTCCGTGCAGTACTGTACGGATTATACGCTCCTCACCGTTTAAGAGTTTGACCGAGAGTTGTCTTCTTCCTTTTCTGGCCTAGTGCTGTTCTTTTCTACTTTGCGCCGGTCAAACTGAAGGTCACATCGCTACAGAAAGTAAACGAAGTATAGCATTCGGGAGGACGCCGGTTGGATTGCGGGTCCGTCCGCCTTGGTCCAAGTTTTTCTGTTATTTCCTTTGGAGCAGTAATGTTCCACAAATCTTTCATTCTTTTCTGAAGAGCACCTTCCGGCCTACCTTTCGACATAGTCCGGAAAGACTGACCGCCCACCACCATTAGTGGCTGGTGGGAATGAAACACCCAAAAAGTTTTTTTAAAAGTCGTCACAGGAATCGGGTGTCGAAGATTTTCCCGGTTTAATCCGACTGTGCATTACAAAATCAGCCCCCAAAACTTCACTCCAGAAAAAGGAGTGACGAAATGATCCTATACGGGTTCCTTTTTCCTTTTGAGGTAGGAAACCCTAAAAAAGATTTAAGTTACAATTTTAATTAATAATTTTTATTGTTTCAAAAGGTGTACTTATCTTAAGCTCATTTTTGGTGAGAAAAATTTGTCATTTATTCGGCGAACAAAGTAGCAAATGGTGCATAGCACGCGTGATCCGTTAGCTGTGTAACAACAGTAATAAGGGAAGCAGATAACAATGCGATTGGCGAATGCGTAGGTCACCGTTTTTGAAAACAAAAAAAAAACGGTTCAGTTTTGTCCAACAATGGTAACGAAATCGACCGGTACAGCAATAACTCTTTCCGGTACTTTACATACAATCCAACGGCGCGCGCTGCCCGCACAGCTTTTCATCGGTATTAATAATATCTATCGCTGGCGAATCCTTTCGAGTCTCTCTGAGCGCGTCCGAAAAAGGCAATCATTAAAAAATATTTGAAGAATCGTCGTTCATTAGCGAGTCGCAGTATGCTGCGACCGGGCGCGATTAGAATTTTGTCGAACGCATTTAAACAAAACCGAATCGAATTTACATAATCTACAATGTATACACGGACAAAGAGCCATTGTGCTTCACCTCCTCACGCGCGCTCGTTACTAATCCTTTCACTCCTGAGCCGTTTGATTTACAAATTGCCATCTTGTTTGCTCGTTCAACACCTCAGGAACACCATTTTCCGTTTTGTTTTTTTTTTTTCGGAAATACGTTGGAATTATTATCAATCGTTAAGGATAAAAATGGGATTTCGTAAATATGGGATTATAATCACATTTCTCAATTAATAATTGTCTTAATGTTAAAAGTCTCCAAAAGATCCTTGTACTTTTAGTCGTGAGGACAGTAAAGCGAAATGCAAAAACGTTTTCGATGTTTTTGAGCTTTCTGCGCATGTACACATACGCAAATACTTAAAAGCTCAAACGTTCTTCACGAAAATGTATATATTCCAGATATTATGCACTTGTGCTAACGTTTTATCCAATCCTCAAAGCACTTCAAAAAATCATTTTTTGTGATCTTGTTCAGCTCTTCCTTCGATCTTCGTCTATACCTCCTCAATCGTAGCGGAGCCTCTTCAGTTTCGGAATCAAGAAAAAATCACAAGAGACCAAATCCGGGGAATACGGTGGCTGCGGCATTAGTGTGTTATTTTTGGCCAAAAATTCTCGCACAAGCAACGATGAGTGAGCAGGGGCGTTATCATGGTGCAAAAGCCAAGTTTTGTTCTTCCACGAATCCGGATGTTTCTGGCGGATTTTTTCGCGCAAATTGCGCATAACTTGCAGGTAATATTCCTTATTGACCGTTCTACCCTGTGGCAAAAGCTATGATGCACCACGCCCCTGCAATCGAAGAAAACTGTAAGCAAAACCTTCACATTCGACCTAATTTGGCCCACTTTTTCGGTCTTGGCTCGTGCGGCAGCTTCCATTGGGATGATTGATCTTTAGTTTCCACATCATAACCATAAATCCATGATTCGTCACCAGTGATAATACTCTGGAGGAAATTTGCGTCGTCGCGGACAGAGTCCAACAGCTCCTTAACAATGTTAATGCGATGCTGTTTTTGGTCGAAATTGAGCAATTTTGGTACGAATTTCGCGGCGACACGTCTCATGACCAAATCATTGGTAAAAATCGAATGGCAGGAGTCAATCGATATGTTTAGATCCTATTTTGTACCACCGACAAACGTTGTTTCGCTTCAAGGTAGCTTCATCATATGCCACAGTCAACATTCAGAATTCGTTCGCGCACTTAATTTTGTTTTTCACATAAAATTTGATACAAGTTCTTTGATCCATTTTTTTGATTAAGCAAAAATCGAAGACGAGCCAAAACACGTTCATGCAAAGCTGCTGTTAAAAATTAACTGAAAATTCAACATGGTCGAACTTGTCAGTGTAAGTGGGAGATATGACACATGAGTACCAACAACGTCACAAAAAAATCTAATATACGTAACCCGCGCAAAATTCAAAATTCGCGATACTTTTTGAACAGACTTCGTATATAAATATGTATTAGTATTAAAATGTGATATTTCTGCATTTCCAACTACAAATTTGCTAAATGAGATTTACGATGATGCGTTACAAGATTATCTTTAAACTCTTCATTTTAATAATCGATTTGGTAAACATTAATTTCTGACATTGCCTCGTACAATAAAAAGTCGATTTAATTTTGAATCGGATCGAGCCAGTTGAAGAAAAGTCAAATCGAGAATCAAAGGTTCTCTCTGTCTCCTTCTTTGGTTCTCGTCTTGAATGACTGACGGTTCCATGTGGCCTTAGGTCGGGGTCTTCGGCACTAACCAGTCGGACACCTGGGGCCCGTCCGCCAGATAACATCGAACGGTTATAATTAATTGTGTTTTTATATTTTGTTTAATCATTCTATTAGAAACAATCTTGATGCCGAAGAAAAAAAATACAATAGCTCACGCACGTGATTAGGCATTCTTTGGATTCCGCCGATATCGGAGCATACTTACACACTGTTGCCGGTATGGGACCCTACAAAATGAAAATAACCATCGCTTGAGTTCATTTGATCGGGCAACTCCTTTACATAACCAAATGGGCAATCACAAAAAAAAAATGAATTACCTACCCACACATGTATTTATACATCAATAATGCAAACTTATTCTACTTTATGCATCAATGAGACTAGGACCAATCGGATTATATATATCTATACTAATATAAGCAGTATTTTCTCTTTTTGGAAGTGTTATTTACAGTGAAACTGAAAATTTTGTTAGGGTTAATCTATCTTCTTCAGAAGATCTCTAAAGATATCCTGTATACTTAGAAAAAAACTGTAGAACTGTCTACAATACTAGCAAATATAACAAGTTGTAGAGAAAACGAAGATAATATTATAGTTACTCTTTTTCCTACAAACTGTTTTTCTAGACCCTTGGACCTAGATAACTGAAATTTTGCACAGTTTTTCTTTATAATACATTATAAAGAATAAGGAAAATATTTCGAAATTCAATCAGTAAAGGGGTGAAAAGGGGTAGCAAAGTTTGTAAGAAACATTTTTAATTGCCGTCAAATTTATTTGAAACTTGTCCAATTGTATTGTTTTAGTAACCGGAAATTATGTACTTATTACTACAAGAAGAAAACTAAATTTTTTTGACAACGCAAAAATTACAATTTTCGATAGTGGTTGACTGAATTTGCCGTAGATATAGTAGAATTTATTAGGTAACTTGTAATAATCTCAATTTTGACATGTTTTTTTTAAAGATTACTTCGAGTTTCCTAATTATTACAATTAAAATTGTAATGTCAACTAAAATACCTAGTAAATTTATTTCTGCTGTGATTTTATTTTTACAAATCCGGGTCCAAAATGTATTTTTTATTATTTTCGCTTAAGAAGCAGGACGAACGGACTAGTGGGATAAATTGTAAATATCGCTTTAATATTTAGGTAAAATTTCCTTTCTCATTTTCTCCGTCCACATATACTACAGAGAGATTACGTATGGACTAGCTATTCAAGGATATATATGACACGTATTTTATGTTTTATTCAACTTATCTTTCTCACTACCTTTTACTGCATTTTGGCATTCCCTACGACCGATAGATTAAATTAGATATGTCCTGTCGTGGGTCAGATGCATCAAAAGGGTAGATTGAGAAAATTTAAATTCGGCATTTAACAATAACTATTAACAATTATTAAGAGGGGTAAATGCTGTTTCAAAATAAATATTACAATGGTGTTCCACAAGGGCCTCGCCAGCCTCTGGGCCATGGGGGTGCGCAAGATGATTTGTAGCTAAAATAAATCCGAACTGCAAGGCATCCATGTCTGCAAAATGAAAAACTGGGGGTGCATGAAATGTAAATATCGAAAATATTAGATCCTTTTTCTATAGGTTGTCACCGAAATTTTGGAGCTAGATTGGGGAACTCATGTACTTCCAACATAAGAAAATTCGATGTATGATTTGTCAAAACCACATATGAAGTTGAACGATTTCATATTAAAAATGTGAGATGTATCCAAACCAAAACAATGAGCAGAGAGTCTAGGTAGCAAAAAAGTTTGGAAGTATAAATGGGGAAATAAGTGACTTGGCATTTAATTAAATTTTTCTGATTCTTTCGATAACTCTCGAACGACGACACTCTATATTTTTTTCCGTATGTGTTACAAAGAAAAGCGCCTGCTTGTTGCTAGGTATTTTATAAGTACATATACATTTTTTATTTATTTATATACTCGCAGTTAGACGTTGATAAATCAAACGAGATTACGTGATCGCATTGTCAAAAGATAGACTCTGATTGAATAGTGTCGTAATCTGCCATTCGTAATTCCGACCAATTATTCTCCAATCTGCCGCTTGCTCCATTTGAAACGGAGAAAGTCGACCGTGATAAAATTATGGGAAAATATGCGAAATGTCACACCGGTACCTAAATCGGTTTCGTGTTGTTATGTTGGTTACTTCGTATATCCTCCTCGGTGCTTTTGCGAGCTTTAGGCTTTATCCAATCTACGCATCACGATCGATCTGTGGCCCAGGTATCGAGCCGTCGACCATCAACGCTAATCAGCGTTTTTATTTATATTATTGTTGTTTATCGATGATCAGATCAACCAAACGTTGATTATTATTATTATTATTACTGTCCAATATATAAGGGTAGATCTTTAACTTTTACTAAATCTGCCAACATACGGAGTGTACTTTTAGGTTACAGCTCAACTTAAAATTTGAACCCACCAATAATAACATCAAAGTAAAACAGGAAAAGGGCGAATATAAAGAACGAAACATTAGAAGAGGTGGCTGATTTTAGGTATCTGGGAAGTCAGATAAGTCAGGACGGAAGTGGTAGTAGGGATATAAAGCAGAGGAAAAATAATTCACTTCTATGCTCGCGAACAGTTAATTTAGGAATTCGAAAAAGATTGTTAAAGGTGTATATTTGGAGCGCGGCGGTGTACGTGTGCGAAACATGGACAATGGGTGCGGTGGAAAAGAAAGGATTAGAAACGTTCGAAATGTGGTGTTACAGGCGAATGATGAGGATATCGTGGATAGAGAAGGTTAGAAATGAAGATGCATTAGAAAGAGTAGGAGAACAGAGAACTCTAAGGAAGTCGCTGAGAAATAGGCGAGATAGGTTGGTAGGACACCTTCTTAGGCATGAAGGTCTAGTCAGAGACATATTAGAGGCAGAAGCTGGAGTTAGGAGGGGTAGAGGTAGACCTAGATTAGATTATTAGGACTGACGACTGATGAATGATATTGTCGGTAGATTTTTTTGATATCAAATTAATAAAAACTAAATCTTCCTACAATAAACTATTACAGTAGGTACGTGTTGTTCTTGGGCAGTACGTTAAAAAGAATCCTTATGGTGATGACATTTTAATTTCGATTTCGTAGTTTGCTTGATAACTATACATAAATTAAGTAGTGCATGTTATGCCTAGTGAGGTTTCTATTTATATNTTTCGTTATTTGTATATTTTTTATTGTGGCTTTAGTTTGTATTTATTTTTGTATAGATATGTTATGATTTCTACTTCGGGGCCTCTTTATTACACCCTTCAGGTAGGTATCATACGTTGGGGAAGTCCAATTCGCCAACTACGTCACGTCGGGCTTTCTTTGGGTACTTGAAGGGTGCTTAGCAACAACCAAAGCATTGACCAAGGGGTCTGCTTAAATTTAGGGACGTTTTAAGTCCTGAACAACAAAGTTCAGAGAAAGTATTCTAATTCAACTACAGCAATTAATTAAGTATTCTAATTCAACTATACCAATTCAAGTCAAATTTATTCAACCAACCAGGCAGTCTTTTGATATCGAAGTGTGTAACCAAAAGATCCTTCGGTAAGATTCCGTCACATACATCATCAACAATCAAAATCAAGTCAAACAGCTTCCTGAGGGTAGATTTCTTTATTTTTCTTTAATTCATATACCCCATTGGAAGAGGTGTCCTTCTTATTTTTCCTATATTAGTAGACGTAAGTAGATGGAAGTCCTGTCTCACCATTGAAGGTTTTTTTGTCTAATCTCTGCATTTAGACCATTGCTTCATTACTTTCTCTAGCGATGTGTCCCTTCCAATGTCTTGGATGCGCGCTGGAAAAATCATAGGTAGGGAGAAAAAAGCTCATTATACTCTCGACTCTTGTTCATTAAACATACTTTTTCAAACAGTACCAGCCAAAAGTTTTGTTCAATCATGAATAGTAGTGCGAGTCGAAAACAAGAGTTAAAGCCTTTAATATGTCTTCAAATATAAATAAACATATCGTTGATATTTTCAGTAGTAAATGGTACCAATAACAGCACATTTGAGCAATGCAATTGTAGTGGATAAAATGGTCAATTTTTCCGTGCAGT
>NW_020438936.1:156425-164181 GCF_000699045.2 Agrilus planipennis
TTGTAATGTCAACTAAAATACCTAGTAAATTTATTTCTGCTGTGATTTTATTTTTACAAATCCGGGTCCAAAATGTATTTTTTATTATTTTCGCTTAAGAAGCAGGACGAACGGACTAGTGGGATAAATTGTAAATATCGCTTTAATATTTAGGTAAAATTTCCTTTCTCATTTTCTCCGTCCACATATACTACAGAGAGATTACGTATGGACTAGCTATTCAAGGATATATATGACACGTATTTTATGTTTTATTCAACTTATCTTTCTCACTACCTTTTACTGCATTTTGGCATTCCCTACGACCGATAGATTAAATTAGATATGTCCTGTCGTGGGTCAGATGCATCAAAAGGGTAGATTGAGAAAATTTAAATTCGGCATTTAACAATAACTATTAACAATTATTAAGAGGGGTAAATGCTGTTTCAAAATAAATATTACAATGGTGTTCCACAAGGGCCTCGCCAGCCTCTGGGCCATGGGGGTGCGCAAGATGATTTGTAGCTAAAATAAATCCGAACTGCAAGGCATCCATGTCTGCAAAATGAAAAACTGGGGGTGCATGAAATGTAAATATCGAAAATATTAGATCCTTTTTCTATAGGTTGTCACCGAAATTTTGGAGCTAGATTGGGGAACTCATGTACTTCCAACATAAGAAAATTCGATGTATGATTTGTCAAAACCACATATGAAGTTGAACGATTTCATATTAAAAATGTGAGATGTATCCAAACCAAAACAATGAGCAGAGAGTCTAGGTAGCAAAAAAGTTTGGAAGTATAAATGGGGAAATAAGTGACTTGGCATTTAATTAAATTTTTCTGATTCTTTCGATAACTCTCGAACGACGACACTCTATATTTTTTTCCGTATGTGTTACAAAGAAAAGCGCCTGCTTGTTGCTAGGTATTTTATAAGTACATATACATTTTTTATTTATTTATATACTCGCAGTTAGACGTTGATAAATCAAACGAGATTACGTGATCGCATTGTCAAAAGATAGACTCTGATTGAATAGTGTCGTAATCTGCCATTCGTAATTCCGACCAATTATTCTCCAATCTGCCGCTTGCTCCATTTGAAACGGAGAAAGTCGACCGTGATAAAATTATGGGAAAATATGCGAAATGTCACACCGGTACCTAAATCGGTTTCGTGTTGTTATGTTGGTTACTTCGTATATCCTCCTCGGTGCTTTTGCGAGCTTTAGGCTTTATCCAATCTACGCATCACGATCGATCTGTGGCCCAGGTATCGAGCCGTCGACCATCAACGCTAATCAGCGTTTTTATTTATATTATTGTTGTTTATCGATGATCAGATCAACCAAACGTTGATTATTATTATTATTATTACTGTCCAATATATAAGGGTAGATCTTTAACTTTTACTAAATCTGCCAACATACGGAGTGTACTTTTAGGTTACAGCTCAACTTAAAATTTGAACCCACCAATAATAACATCAAAGTAAAACAGGAAAAGGGCGAATATAAAGAACGAAACATTAGAAGAGGTGGCTGATTTTAGGTATCTGGGAAGTCAGATAAGTCAGGACGGAAGTGGTAGTAGGGATATAAAGCAGAGGAAAAATAATTCACTTCTATGCTCGCGAACAGTTAATTTAGGAATTCGAAAAAGATTGTTAAAGGTGTATATTTGGAGCGCGGCGGTGTACGTGTGCGAAACATGGACAATGGGTGCGGTGGAAAAGAAAGGATTAGAAACGTTCGAAATGTGGTGTTACAGGCGAATGATGAGGATATCGTGGATAGAGAAGGTTAGAAATGAAGATGCATTAGAAAGAGTAGGAGAACAGAGAACTCTAAGGAAGTCGCTGAGAAATAGGCGAGATAGGTTGGTAGGACACCTTCTTAGGCATGAAGGTCTAGTCAGAGACATATTAGAGGCAGAAGCTGGAGTTAGGAGGGGTAGAGGTAGACCTAGATTAGATTATTAGGACTGACGACTGATGAATGATATTGTCGGTAGATTTTTTTGATATCAAATTAATAAAAACTAAATCTTCCTACAATAAACTATTACAGTAGGTACGTGTTGTTCTTGGGCAGTACGTTAAAAAGAATCCTTATGGTGATGACATTTTAATTTCGATTTCGTAGTTTGCTTGATAACTATACATAAATTAAGTAGTGCATGTTATGCCTAGTGAGGTTTCTATTTATATATTCGATATTGTCGTCAATGTAACTAGTACACCCTGTATAAAGACTGGTATGAGGTATTGGCTGGTGGAGTTTTATTTTGTATCGGTGCACGGCGATCATTAGTCAATATGTCCATTCAGCTGGCTACAATTATGGTTTAGTTATGCAAACAAGCGGGGGTCAGAGCGAGAATCGAAGATGCCTTTACCGTTCGTGATTGATCGACGGTACCACATTGCACTTCGGGCGCTGAGATTGTGCCCCGATCGAGAGAGAGACTCGCGCTACAAAAATCTTATCGGAAAGATCATCGACGTGCCGGGGACGTGTGGCGATTGCGTGGTGCTTTGCTGTGGCTGTGCCATCCATCCCATCGTCATAGAAACGACTCATCAGCATTGTCTTGCAATTAAAACTGCTTGTTATACAAATAGACAATTCTTATTGGCATTTTCTTTTTTCCTCTTTTTTTTTTTATTCTTTGATGTATATTGATCGATAATAAATATGTGGCATTAAAAAATCTGTATACGTCATTGAGTAGTAGGTAGGTACGCCAAAAAAATTGTAACTTCAGCAACTGAACATGCGAAATCGCACACAATTTACACAAACTTTAATAATTAAAATAAGTATTATAAAATAAAAAATAAATCTCACTATTCTTCTTCATTATCGTCTTCAGGTCGCTTGAAAATTTCTAATTCATTATCATTATCTTCGTTTTCGAGAATATTTCAAGTAAATTTTCTTCATTAGTTACTAATGAAATATTTAGAAGAAGTCATTTAAAACTTGAAGTAGCGGATCTGGTTAATATTCCCACTAGCTACTAATGAAGGTGGACTAGCACTAGAAGTCCCTCTGGATTAGGCCGGAGAGTAGGGTCTCCTTTTAGGAACTGTGACAATGGATAGGTGGTAATTGGGATGGGGAAGTTGATACAGACACGTTTACTGAAGATAGAAAAGAACTGAGTGATTATTTGTGGAATATTATTACTGAACCACAGCATTTGCTTAAGTGATTCAAATAATAAACCGTAGGACACTTAGCCCAAGATAAAAATGTTCAGTCTCTCAGAGTCTCTGAAAGCGAGACTCGAGTCTCCGTCTCTCATCGAGTCTCTCAGGTGTCGCTGAGAGAGACTGTCGAGAGACTGTCAAAAAAACTGTTTAGCGTCTCTGAACGAGAGACTCGAGTCGCTCATAGAGAGATACTTATTGCGTATCCAGTTTCTGAACGAGAGACTCGAATCTCTGAATTAACAATTTTATCCTTCGAGTCTCTCATACAGAGACTGTGAGAGATCCATAAAAAGACCTAGGCAATAACTGAGAGACTCTGAAAGACGCACTCAGAGACGCTGAAAGANGCGAGACTCGAGTCTCCGTCTCTCATCGAGTCTCTCAGGTGTCGCTGAGAGAGACTGTCGAGAGACTGTCAAAAAAACTGTTTAGCGTCTCTGAACGAGAGACTCGAGTCGCTCATAGAGAGATCCTCATTTCGTATCCAGTCTCTGAACGAGAGACTCGAATCTCTGAACGAGAGACTCGAGTCGCTCATAGAGAGATACTTATTGCGTATCCAGTTTCTGAACGAGAGACTCGAATCTCTGAATTAACAATTTTATCCTTCGAGTCTCTCATACAGAGACTGTGAGAGATCCATAAAAAGACCTAGGCAATAACTGAGAGACTCTGAAAGACGCACTCAGAGACGCTGAAAGACTCTGGGAGACGGGAGAGACTGAAAATTTTTGTCTAGTGAGACTAGAGCATACGAATCCGAAATCTAACCGGTGCCCTTCTGAATGCCAAACAATGATCTATACCTCTTCACCATGCCACTCTGTGTTGCGCTAGTAAATACTTCCCTGGTTTCCCCTACCTACATTATTTGAACATGGAACTTTCGGAATAATTACGGGAATAGGTGGATACGTAATTTGTTTTAGTCCCTCATTCTATCTCTGTCTCTCTATCAAATCGCATCGCGAAACATAGAGCGGCATAGGGCTGGTGTTAATTTCCGACAAACGTATTTCATAATTAACGCCGATGGTTGATACGATGGTGGAAGGTGGCGCGATGCATTTGCGTTGTTCGCCGCTGGCAGTTAATATATATCACCAATCCCGAGTTAACAGCGCAAACTTTAATCAAGTCGCTTCCTGTCACCCGTTGTTTTAACCGGGCCCTGCTAATTTCCGCGTAACACCGATAGCGCCGGCCCCGTTTTACATAATTGACTTGTAATTGTTTAATGGCCCGGACATTTTCAATGGTGTTTAATTTACATAATTTAGATAGCGAAGTAACGCGGTACGACGACCATGCGGCGACGCGAAGCGATGCGAAACCATAATGCATTGCGTCTGTACGACCTCTATGTGTGCGTAGATATCTCCGTGTTTTCCAGTTTGATTGGATTTCTAATGTGTCTGTTTTATCGTCGACGTTATGCGCATTTGTGTCTTCATTACATTTCATTACCTATGGGTAGGGCAAATTTTGTTTTTTGTTATCAAAAAGTAATGAATTGTCTTGTTCTTGTATTATTCTTCCATAAAAGTGGTCATGATGTTTTAATTTCTCTAAATCTTGCCTCAAGGAATCTTGATCTCCACTTTGAATATCTATAAAGTGTCCAAATTTAGATGAAAATAATATTAAAATATAAAAAAAAACGCTCCTGTAAGATTAGTAGTGCAGTCCTACCATTTAAATGATTTTTTGGTGAAAAAAAGACATCGCAAATGTAATTAACAATTACTCATGCCGTCATTGAAATGAGCATTTCAGAAGTTCATTTGTTTGGATTTTTAGAAGAAGCCAGTCCTTTGTACAGTTAGGATTGTCTCCACTCAGAGAAATGAAATAGTTGGATTTGCAATGCTGAGTTAATTTTTCATTTAACGTTTTATAGTTGAGTCCTTTCATAGAAGAAAAAGGACTCAACTAAGAGCCGTAGTTAAATGGGAAATTAACACAACATAGTAAATCCAAGTATTTTCATTTTTTTCAGTGTAGCTTGTGTAGGATGCGATGTCCTAATCTGGCTTGATAAAGATATTATTACTATTATATAAATAAATTACCTATTATATATAGACTAGAATAGAATAAAACTTTATTTTTAAGAAAACTATTACAGTAGATAACTGATTGAAAACTAGCATAGTAATTCATAATACAAATGCAGAGTTTGCAAAACTTGTACACTTTGTAGAATATAACTAAAATTATAAACGCAAATGGGTGAGTTTGTTTGTTTCTTTTTAACGCCTTAAATACTCACCCGACCATCATGAATTTTTATAGATACATTGCCATGGGTACAGGAAGGGACATAGGGTACCTTTTATCCTAAAAAACCATTGTTCCCGAGGGATACAAAATTAGTCTTATTGGTAGTAAAACCTAGTAAACAATAAATAGTTAAATTTAATATTGTAAAAACTTAACTAAGAATTAAGCTCAAATGACAACTTGCGATTAAACTGAATATTTAATAAAAGAGAACAGGAAAACGTGATATTAGGAACGACTTCAACTCTAATTAGTTTAAATTTAGTACGTACAGCTGCTTAATTCCCAATTTTTATGCATTTAGTAATTAAGTGTCTTCATCTTCTCTTGTTTATTGTACCCACATTCTTAATTTTATTGATTAATACGTTATAAGCAGATGTTTGGATAAATTCAAATGAACTTATCCCTGAACTTGTTTCATAAGGAGAAATAGCGAAAGCACTTTTAAATTCAGATCTTTTTTCAGCAGTCTTTTGATCATTAACTACAGAAAACTCAATTTCAATCTAATTGTAAAGAGGCAATCTATGTTCATAAGCTGCGATTAATACATGAAATTTTTGTCTAACTTACAAACTGAGGGTTAAAATACCGAAAAAGGTTAAATTTTACGGAAAGGAGTTACGCATTAGAATGTGCTTATTCCTCTTAATGAGTGTGATAAAGTGGCGTTCTCAACTACTTACACCTACTCATATCCATTATTAACTTCAGCGCATCTATATTACTCTAAATTAATATTTCTTCATCTTTTTAAACAAAGTTAGATCGTAAATATTTTTTAACTTATTTGTAAATAGTGTAGCAAGATAAATAAATACTGCGGATTAAAGAAAAGTCATCATGTATCAAGAAATCAAATTCTTAAAAATATTGCATAAATTCTTATTTGAAAACAAATACTTTGATAAAAAAATTAGGAATTTCAATATTTGGATATTTGAAATTTTATATATTCTAATACAGTGAAATCTCCCTTCAGCGGGTACTCGTGGGCACTATATCCTGCTGTGAATGACATGCCTTTAGGTACTTTTCTTGCTGCAGTGTACCATTCTTAACAATCTTCCCTCTATTACGACACCATCTTCCTAACCTAACTACCTTTCTAACAGATCCTTTTTTACCGATGTTAAACTTTTTGATGATTCACGAACACAGCTTCTCTTTCTGATAAGTCAAACTACGTCGATTTTTTCTTTTATAGTTACAACATTGGGTTTAGGTGCCATTTTAATCCACAAATATCTAGCAACTGTCAAATTGTATGTATGTAGGTTACGATTTACTGTAGTGCCAGCCTGTTAAGCAAATCGCAGGATGTTTAGGCAATTATACTGGCCAATTGACTTTGGGAAGTCCCTAGATTTCTGCCGCACATATTTCTGCAACTGTGTCTACAGATTAGCTATCCGTTAAGCAGAGATTTCTTATTTTAGTTAGGACGATCAAAATTGGCAAAATCCGGGATAATTTATCTGTAACAATGGATCTATCTTCTGTCTTGTTTCCACTTGGAACTGTAGTCATTTGCTGCGTTATTATGAACGCGCCCTTGTTAAGTTTCATGAGTAGTACAGACAAAGTAAAAAGAGATAATCGAATAATAGTAAACGGTGCAGTGATTAGAGGTTTCCTAGGTAAGCAAAGGATCAGGAATTATATCCTTAAAAAAGCCGGCAAAATACTCAAATTCTACTTGTCTGCATCTCTCTCTATTACACATAAATTGGTGTAATGTTATCCCTTTTTTTTTATTAGTGCCCGCTGCAATTGTTACCTGACATCTCTTTCCTATGTTCACGATATTCCCTACAACGTCTGTCGCGTATAAAAGTAGGCGTTCTATTAGCAATCGTTCTAGTCTAGTTAGTAAGTTGAAAGAAGGAAGTAAATGTGACAGTTTTATGCCAATTTTAAACGTCCCAACTACATTGGTTAGTTTTCTATATTTGAACCGCCCGCAAAACTGTCCGTTAGTAGTGCTTAGGGTTGCCACTCGTACTTTATTATAAAGTATTGTAGGTACTCTATTTCGACTGTGCGTACGTTATACTTTACAAAACACATAAAGTAGGTACGCAAAAATACTTTATTTAAGGCCTTAAGTAAACATCGTAATTTTGTAAGCGATTATTCGAAATTCAGAGTATTTTTACATCAATAATATTGCACAGAAAAATGGCAAGCCATATTTACGGAACAACCTGATTTCCCAAATCTGTTCAAAGTAGTGTCACTTTTGCTGTCCGTTCCGGCCACTTCA
>NW_020438936.1:165610-220955 GCF_000699045.2 Agrilus planipennis
AGAGATTCGAGTCTCTCGTTCAGAGACTGGATACGAAATGAGGATCTCTCTATGAGCGACTCGAGTCTCTCGTTCAGAGACGCTAAACAGTTTTTTTGACAGTCTCTCTCAGCGACACCAGAGAGACTCGATGAGAGACAGAGACTCGAGTCTCGCTTTCAGAGACTCTGAGAGACTGAACATCCCAGGTTGATGACCTTACTTAGGTTACCTGAAAAATATAATTAATTCTATGCCCAAATGTGCGCAATATGTTTTCAAACTGGTAAAATTGAACGATATTTATTCTGTAGTAATATTGGAAGTCCCTAAGCAATGTAATAATAAGGGTATGTTCCACCCGACCATGCATAAACCCGAATTTATGCCCCTGTTAGGCTTTTATTAAGGTCCACATGACCTGGGCACTGACATCTACCCCGATTATTCTACCGACCAGGCGCTTTATCTGAACCTGTTATTGAAAGGGAAAATAAACGTTTATAGTAGTAACCAATCGATGGTATCCAAGTAAACGGGCACAGGTACCATTCCTGACAATTACCCCGACCAGGTTTATACGATCAGGCAACTTAAATCTGCCCCAATCTCTTGCCCACTCGGTACCATGTGATACAGCCCGTTAAATACACCCCATGTGCCTGACCGGGTCTAGTCTGTAACAGGGCACGTCCAGCCAAATTTCTTTAAATTTGGTGTCCCGCAAGGCTCATTTTTACAGCCTCTTCTCTTTCAAAAGAAGGTTAAAATACAGTCATATGAAAAATATTCATCATTTTACTTGAGCTGTTTTTCTTTTGATAGTATTATAGTAAAAGTTCCTTATGCAACCCAGTTCCTATATTCGCTGTTAAAATTTTCATTATTCGCGGTTGCAATCGGCAAACAGAAAAGGATTCGGTGTCATTTATTAAGGGTATTGACCGCAATAGACTGCTCGTGCCTAGTGTGAATTTTTCCGAAAACATGATGGGTTTCTATTCTAAACATTGTGATTTAACGCTGCGAGATAAATATCTAATTTTTTGTATGGTAACAGACAAAGGTTCACACTAACTCGGTACGGTTTTGGTTTTCAATAATATGGTCATTAAAAGCTTTTACAAGTGCGTACAGTTGATGCGTCTTGTAGGACACGTATTTTCAATAGAAATAAAAAATTAAAAAATAACCTTCGACAAGCTTTAGAACAAAGCTTTATCTATCTTACTACAAAATTTCAAACTTCTGTTCCAAATATTAAACTCATGATATTTAGAACCGATAAGTATGTTTTTACTCTACGGCGCGTGTAGTATTGAATCCCTTTAATGTATCGGCATCTTTTGACTCTTGCCTAAAGCTGATTATAACGAACCATTTTATTTTGATACATATTGGTTTTATTTTGGAACCTTAGAACGTATCCCCTATGATTCTATACTAATTACCATTCCATACCTACGGTTTCTGTATTCGCGGCATATTTATGGAACGTATACCCCGCGAATAGAGAGCTTTCACTGTATAATAGATTAAGCGTAGATATGGTAAGGAATCTGTTTAATTAATAACGGTTTGCATAACTTAGCTGGGGCCCTTTATTATTATTACAACAAACGTTCTCCAAGTTATATTGTTACACTCCGAATTCCTAAAAATGTAACAATCGTCAAATTACTGTAAGCGGGTGATTTATATTCTCGTTATACTCCCACATTAATAATTTCAGTGACGAAACGCCATAGTATGAGGTAGGCAGTAACGTATTGCGTTTTTCATTTAAGTATTCGGACAAGTTCACTCAACCATACCGTACTGTTATCTATTATTCTCTCACAATTAAATTTATGTTTGATTTGCTAGTTGAATGCGAACTAATCTCCTAATCGAATTTAACGCATTATTTATTTATTATTTACGCAATGTTTCTTTTGTTTTAACTATTACAAAACATGCTTCCTCTCTAGTTTACAGCCCACGGTAATAAATATACACAAGTATTACAGTTTAATATCATAACATGTATTGATTGTCAATTCTTACAGTTTATCGCATTTTTAAATGAATACTCCATTAATGTGACACAGATAGTTTTGGTAATATTTAAAATTTAGAATAAACATATGTTAAAATTGATATTTAAAACTTACTTAGAAATAATCCTTGTATTCCTTCAAGGATCTCTCTCTCTCTCTCTTTTTATATAAAAACTTTAAATTAGCACATTTTGTAATGTGGACGGAGCCACGATAACTTTCTTCGTTTTGTTTATTTTTTTGCACGTATATAGGAAATGTGGTGTTATAGGCGAATGATGAGGATAACGTGGAAAAGGTTAGAAATGAAGAGGTATTAGAAACAATAAGAGAACAGAGGACTCTGTGGAAGTCAATAAAAAATAGGCACGATAGGTTGGTAGGACACCTTGTCAGGCATGAAGATCTAGTCATATATATCTATCACATATTAGAGACAGAAGCAGGAGTTAGGAGGGGTAGAGGTAAGCCTAGATTAGATTACTGTTCGCAAATAGTTAAGGATGTGAGTTGTTCTAGCTTTAGGGAAATGCGAAGATTAGCTCAGGATAGGACAGACTGGAGGTACGTGTCCAACCAGTCTTAGGATTGACCACCTTATGATGATGATTCTTGAGACCCTTTCTCAGAGGATAACATTTTCTGGGCAAACAACGTTTGAAATTAGCCTTTGAAACCAATAATAACCTTATTAACCATCTTGTAAAAAATGAAATAAATAACGAATTAGATTCAGAAATTTACAAACTTTCTTGTGTATCTTCTACCCAAAGTCAATGTAGAAACTTCAAAATATGCCTGAAATAACATAAAACTAGATACTTGGTTAAAAGAGAAAGCTTTGAATATGCGACACATTAATTTTAATGATATAATTCAAAAATTTTAGCAAACTCAAACGGCTTGAATCCTCACTATCACTCATTTCTTTATTGAGCCAATCATGGCGTTTACTAAAAACTGGAGCATCCCACATCCTTAACTATTTGCGAGCTATAATTCAATTGAATTAAGGTATTAAAAAGAGTAGGAGGACATAGGGCGTTATGGAAGAAATAGCCGAAGTAGGTTGGTAGGACACATTCTCAGACACGAAGAGCTAATAAAGACATATTAGAAGCAGACATAGGAGTTATAAGGAGTAAAGATAGACCTAAATTAGATCATTGTTTACAAATAGTTAGGGATGTTCTTGTTTTAAGGAAATCTGAAGATTAGCTCAGTCAAAGACATATTAGAAGCAGAAACGGAAGTTAGGAGAGATAGAGATAGACATAGATTAGATTACTGTTCGCAGATAGTTAAGGATGTGGGATGTTCTAGTTTTAGGGAAATGCGAAGATTATCTCAGGATAGGAAAGAGTGGAGGTACGTGTCCAACCAGTCTTAAGACTGACAATCTTATGATGATGATGAAGGGTAGAATAGGTGAAATGTGTCTCACTAGTTTTATAGTGATGATGATATCTGTTCAGTCCTTCTGTACTTACTTTTCTAACTTTTCACCTTGGATTCTTCTCCCTGCATCTACATTTTTTAAATAGTTTTCATTTAAAATCAACAATTGATACACTGCATTTTCAAGCGGTAAATTCATTCGCGACATTCACCTTCATCGCCATTGATGCGACCATCACTTCAACATCTACAGGCTATGTCGTAGATGTAATAGTGCAACGTATCTACCGATATTTTACCTACATACGTACATGTCGAACACGCTGAGCGAAAGAAAATGCGGTAGACGTTTCAATTAACTGGCACGTAATAAATTCTCGCGCATATATTTACCAGTTGACCAGAGCACTTCTTTGCCTATAAATCAAAGTCGCAGCCAGTAGCTCTCTGTTGCATCGGTACGGAAATTTAATTTAAATTTTGAATTATGCTTGGATGTGAAAATCGAAACGATTTGCTTACGGCTCGACACAAAAGATCGTCATAATTGAAATAACTGTCTGTTATTATTAAATCACTTTAAATATTGCAGAACGAGAGAACCTTCCAGTTTTAATTTTGACGTTATAGGTTACTTGGGAATGAAATTTTAGCATGGGATGGAGTTGCACGTGCAATTGGTGTTTAGTAACTTGGCTTTGACATTTTTAAAACAATAAAACACAAAGATTTCCGTCATCTTACGGTAATGACGACGTAGAAGCGATTTGTGCAGATAAAGAAGACGTGTGAAGTTCACTGATAGGACAGGAAAACCTAATAGTTATAGAAGACCTCAACGCAGTAATAAGTGAAGGTAAAGAGGGTGCATAGCCGGTTCTTTTTAGATTAGACAATAGAAATGATAGGGGAGAAGGACTATAATAGAATTTTGCGATAAATACAACTTAACCATAAGGAATACTTTCTTCAACCATCACGTTAGGAGGCGCTATACGTGGAAGATGCCAGGTGTTTTAGGGAGATATCAGTTAGATTACATACTTGTTGGGTAAAGATTTAAAAATTAAGTAGAGGACTGTGGGAGTTATCAAGGAGCAGATATAGATATCGATCATAACTTGGTAGTTACGAAGACCAATCTTAAATTGCAAATTCTGAAAGAGAGGGAAGATAGGAGACGTCTTGACTTAGGAACGCTACAATGTGCCAAACGCGTGATATGCTAGGAACAAGGACAGACGAAATACTAAAGGCGGTGGGAGAAACGAAGTAGGTCTTAAGCAAAACGAAAGTAGGAAACCCTGGATAACAAATGAGATTGTAGGATTAATAGAAGAAAGGCGGAAATACAAAAACAGGACAGACAAAGAAGGGCAAAAAAGACATAAGGGTATAAAATGGGAAATAATTAGGAAGTGTAGAGCAGCTAAGGAACAGTGGATTGAAATGAGGTGTAAAGAAGTAGACGAAAAGTTTGAAGTAGGTAAAACCGATAAGGCTTATAATATAATTAAAAGGAATTTTAGAGATGCAGGATACAGTAGTAATAATATAAGAAACGAGGCATGGGGTCATTTTGATAGAAAATGAGGAAAAGGCAGATAAGTGCAAAGAATATTTAGAGAACCTATACGTAGGTCATGAGTTAAGAGATACATTAGAGACGACCTCATGATGATGATGAAAGATTTGTGTTGAATTGTGCTGGCCAGTTTTCAAGTTAGGATAAGTCAGGTTGGATGAACAAGAACTTCATATAAACATATTTTTGAATAACTTACACTTTTTGTTCTGAGGAGATCTGAACACAAAGTAGATATAGGTAGGTATACTTGGAGATGAAAACTCTGACGTTTATTTCAGTTCTCAGTCTCCTACGGCCCATGTGATCTAATGATTCAACATTATTTTCCGGACTATTTTACCATCGTCCATGGAATTTCGCAGTTCCAAACTTTTCACCGTTTCTTGCTGACGCATCTTCAATGGTGAATTGGTAAATGCATCAGTCACGCTCCAGTACCTGCCAAGCCACCAATAAAGATGTCGTTAGCAAGGAGCGACGTAATGTTTGGAACTACAAAATTCCACGGGAAGACACCGGAAAACAATATCGGCCAACTGATCTTTTGTTTTTGATCGAATTAAATGCGTGAATTCGAACATTTGCTTAGAGATCAATATTATATTAATACCAAAATAAGGTTACTAGTGGTATGACGGAATGTTTGACGTATATAATCAAAAAACCATTATGATTCCATCTCTTTCTTTTGTTGTACCACAATTCTGACCCCTAAGGCATGTCAATTAGTAAACGTCGATGGATACTATCATCACCCGCCATTTTGGGTCCAACCAATAGAAATGATAGTGGCATGTGCCTGTCATCAGCTAAGTGATCCAGCCTCAGTTGGATGCAAAAGTGTCTGCAATTGAAATAATTTAAATGCAAATTATAATGATCTCTGTTTATTTTAAACTGCGTATTTCATTTTTTTTTTTTGTTATATGATTGATATGTGGTTGATCAGCTAAGACCTATTATCTATAGTGCACATCAATTATCTATGACGAGGAGCCAAAATGGCGGATGATAATACTCATGTATTCAGTACAATTTCAATATTTGACAATCCGGTTGAAAACCTGTTTGCTGACTTGTCTAGCCGCATTTAAAAAAGTCGAATCTTATAGACTGCCTTCAATTGACACAGTGAAACGTTGAAGAAAAAATTGATAAAATTAAGTGGTTAACGTTGCCATTTATTGCCATGGTTGGCCGGTGAGCCATGAAAAATTTCCATGTCGTCTCCTTTCCAGTCCATCTTCTAATTAACGGATGATTGTTGCTTAATTAAACAGGGAATTACATAAACACAAAGCCAACTATTGTGAAAGTACCTACTACACGGTTCTCTGTACAAATGTATACGTACGTGTGTATGCGAGTGTAGTGGTATCGTTGTACGAGCCCATGGGACATTGTCAGACGTTTAACTTTGATTATACATGTGGGTGAGCTCGTTTAAAAAAATCATTTCCTGTACACTACAATACATGCATAATTACCCGTAGAAGAATAATTGTCATAATGATATCCCATTAAGTGTACCAGTCCGAATGGTTGGGTGCCACACACACACACACACGTATTCACATTCACATACATAAGTATGTATACACATCCACTTCCATGCTCTCTTTAACTAACGTATGAATTGTCTTCTTGATACAAATAACTGTAATCCACTAAAGTACCATTTAAACGGAGTTACTACTTGGAAGAAGTTTTATAATTAATATATAAGAGCAAAATAATTAGTAATTATATCAAAATTAACTAGCAGAATCTCACACACAATTTCCAAACGAAATGCTGAAAAATCATGTGCGATTTTAAATTATTCTTATTATGGTACGAAGACTAATAAAAGTAAAACAAAAATTTTGGTGATTCCCCGTTTCGTCAAATTTCTACCTTCCACTTTTTAGAATCCGGATATAAACGCTAGATCTTACAGAAAGAAATGCAGCACAGTGATTTATTTCGAAACAGAGTAAAATAGTTTTTCCAGAAAATTGAAACAGCTTCTTCCATATGGATTGTAATGTAAACAACAGAATTATAGCATTTTCCAGAAAAGAAGCCAGGAAAAAATTGGCTACTACTTTTCATTACTTGTATTTGTTATGGCGGGTGTTTCCACAATTAACGTTTGTCTAAAACGGTTGGTAAGGCATGTCAACGAAACATAGCAAAAGAAAAATACTCAAACTCAGCTGAGAATTCAGAATACATTTCGTTTGAACGAAAATTCGTTCGACACATCTTCATAATTCTTTAGATTTATGTATTTTTATATAATTACCTTAATGGATAGGCGAAACAAGAATAATTAAGTAAACAAATAAGGGCGGTTGTTGACAAGAGAGTTGGCGAATTGGAACTAAACCCAAATATTGCTACGAAGGCAGGAAAAAAAGTAGGGTAATATAAAAACAGGAGGTGAGAGATAGTGCCATTGCCTAAAGGTTTGGACTATTGCTTAGTATTTGGGAGGACGCTGGTACGATTCCGGGGTCGTCTGTTTTCGTCCAAGTTTTTCTTTTGTTTCCTTGGATCACTTAGGCAAATGCTGGGGCATTATTACTTCACAGATAATCTTTCATTCTCTTCTGTCTTCGTTTCGTCCCTTTTACCCTTCGCACTTCAATTACCCCCAACACATTTCCACGATTCCTAAAAGGAGGCTGAAGAGAGCCTTCCGCCCTACCTTCTGGCGTAGTCCGGAGCATTAGTGGCTGGTGGCAATGAAACAACCAAAGGTTTTTTTTTTAATTACAAGATGTCGCCTATTTCCAGTATTTATAGCAACAAAGGGAAAAAGTTACAGATGTAGGACCTAGTTTCCGAGAAATCTGAAGATCGACTCATGATAGGAAGAAGTAGAGGTGCGTGTCTAATTAATCTTCGGCCTTAAAACTTTATGATGATGAAATGATGGTGATGAATATCTAAATATTGAAACAGAATTTTTAATTTTAAAAAACAAATCTATTTAAGTTACGGTAAATGTCTAGATGATGGCCCCCAACCCGAAGGGGGTGGGGGTAGGTGAGATCGAAAGAGGAGGTCTCCCCCACCACTGTACCATAAAAAGTTATGGGGTTTCAAAGTTAATAAATATGCCGATTTTTATACATTTCTAGGCATGTAATAAAAATATTTATATAGTCATTCTTAAACAATATTCAAAGGTAAAACTAATGAAAAATACATAAAAATATTGAGAAAGTTATATAAAACATTATTTAAATAACTTTATCAATAGGGTAGGTTAGGTTAGGTTATCGGGTTTTGTTCAAGTGACCACCCTCTTTCGATCCCCCACCTCCACCCGCTTGAAAATAATTTTTTTATTGAATTTTATTTGAATTATAATATATGAAAATTGTCAAAATAACTTTTTATGGGGGTGAGACCGTCGCAAACTTTTTATGGGGTTTTACTCAGGTGACCACCCTCTTTCGATCCCCCCTGCCCCAATCCCCATCTAACCCCCATAACTTTCTATGGGGGTGAGACCGCCACGAACTTTTTACGGTACAGTGGTGGGGGAGACCTCCTCTTTCGACCCCACCCGAAGGGGTGGGGGCCATCATCTAGACATTTACCTAAGTTACTGTAGGTACATTTGTTTATGAACAGCAAATGTACAAAGTGTATCTGTCGATAATTCTGTAATGCGATGTGAGTATATGGATCAGAGTAGGACCTCTCTTTCAATAAGAATCGAAGAACATACAGTATTAATGATAATGTTCAGTAATCAATAAATCCGTGGCTTATTACAACAATTTTATGAAAAATCAGAGGAAAACATAATAAAGATATAATTTGTTATTAAATATCTCGGCATTTATAAATACTGGACGTAATTATGACAGGTCAGTACGTGTTTACGTACGTACGTGTGTACACGGCCTGCTGGTTCCGTGAGTAGTGCATAATACAGAAAGTGAAAAGAATGACAGCGATGTCGAAGCCGATGCCAATGTCGATGCCGTGAGAAATCGCAACGTGACTATTGGAATAACAATAACAAGTTTTTGACCACGGAGCGCTGCGTCTCTGTCCCGTACGGGCACTCTGCTCGCCATTATCCTTATTCTTATTTAAAAGGACCAGTTGGCGTACCATAAACACGGCTATAATTACCCGACCGCAGCGGCGACGCCGAATAAAAATTGTACGCGGAAATTATTATTCGGATAATCTCACATCTTGCGGAACGCAACGCGAACCATCCAAGTTACCTATGGCATGTTATTATGATTATTATTATTATTATTTTGCGGTTAATTGTAGACCGAGAATATAGCAAGACTTTTACACCTGTAGCGGTGTACAATGCTCGATTTTTTTTTTAAATAAATACAATAAAACAAGATCAACATAAAGCCCGTCAATCGAAAGGAAATTAATCATTTAGCGCTTCGCATTGAAAGAATCCGAATCCTATAGCGAGGACAACGTTGTCTGTCTGTCCATCGATCAGAGGATTCTAATTTCTAAACGAAATAAGATTAATTTACAAACAATACGTGATTCTTTAGCTCAGAGAAAATTATATTTAATATTGTACTTTTTCAGTTGCAAAAAAGGGTAGGATAGGAAAAAAAGGTTTCCAGTTTGATTTAAAAACTACCGGAAACCTTCCCGTTTCGTGCAAAGCAGAATATTTAAAAACAAATTGTTTCCGTTTCATGCAAAATTCGAACACTAATTAATTACCTTTATGGTTTGAAATATTTTAGTTATTACAAGAGATCTTATAAGTTTCACAATCGTTAAGAGGTGATTGATGGTGGTACAGACCAAGTAAAAATATGTACTTACATGCAAAGGGATTTACATTTTTGTAGATGGAACATTTCGGAGCTGCTGCACTTAGTTTGAACAATTATATAGCATTAATTTTGACGTGGACAGTACAGATCAAACAATATTAGTAATACCTGCAGTTTATGCCCTTTTGCCCAATATAGGAAAGAAAGCTCATATATTACATTATTTACTCTTATCGAAGAAAAAGCAAAGTTTAAACCAGAAAGGATAAATGTCGATTTTGAAAAAGCTGCAATAGATTCAAGAAATTGCAGAAATTAGACAACATTTACTAGAAAACTTTCATTCAGATGCCTGCTTGGGAATAATGTCAGTTGTTACACAAAATCAGTTGCTTGAGAAATTTAATGATTACTTTATTAATCAGTAGATGAAAGAATATCCAATATGACCGGATTACAAATACTGTCGACGGACGACTCTGCCGCTTGAATAAGAAAATTGACAAACCAAACCCCGACATGTTTGAACTAATGAAAGCACTAAAACAGGAAATAAATTATTATGATATCATGTATCAGAAGGTCATGAATTATATACCTATGCCAAAACGGACCAAAAAATACATTGATTTAGATTTTAGAATAAACGAAATTGTAACCAATTTGTTAGAAAATAAAAAGAAAGTTTTAGAAACATTGTACAAAGTTAGTCACGCTGTTAAATCAGATTAGATATTGTAGATATGAGCGGCAATATTTTACGATTTTGCACTAAACGGAATAAGTGGAGGTGTGTGCCCAAACAGTCTTAGAACTGATGACCTTATGAGGACGTAAACCATAATAAAGTTCTAATTCGAACAGAACGATCGCTACCTTCGGTAAAGTAGATAAATTATGGAAAACAGCATTAAAATTTTACTTTGATAGCCTCTTACCGTACAACACAAACTACTTTTTGATTTTTGATTTGTGACATGTTTATGAAACACCATATAACTAGTTTGTGGTAGGTTTAATTAACTAAATTTTTGCAAGGATGTGTTATGTTTCTAATTGTTGAAATACACTTTTGCATTTTTCTTTGGCTCTATTAATATTTCAATATTCACATTCATTATCTCGTTCTCTGCCAAGTTTTTGTATACCTACACATTTCTTCATAAATCATCGTTTGTTAAATTTAGTGTTTTTCATAATTTTCCAACGGAAACATGCTCCTCATTTAATATATTTGCATTATTTTTTACCCTAACACCAAAATAAAGAAAGGATCCTGTATTTGGTTAATAATTTGTCCAATCTAACATCTAACAGTCACATATACCCATGCATAAGTGGATTTCCCAGTAAGAGTGTAATTATTTAACCAGTGGAAGAAGATTGCTTTGCTTTTAAGGCGTTGGTAAACATAAAGCAGAGTTAATAGAATACAGTTTCTCCGTTTGGTTTAATTAAATTAAGGACTAAAACATGTGTGTAATCTGCGTTTAAGTCCGACCACAATGCGTAACTAAAGAAATGTAGTGGGCAAGTTAAACGGGCTGATGACACTATTACACTAATTGAATTAGGCTTGACAATTAGCACTTGTAAATAGGGAAAGACATTTTTCAGTTTATTCTACGGCATGGCACCGGAATTTATATGGTTATTTGTCGGAGACAGTTACGAACGGAAAACTTGTTTTTAAATTATGTTTGTGTACTTTCGACACACGCAACGCAACTACCAGACAATATTTACCTTCTACTTACTTAACGGACCTATATTTAATTGATACTGTCACCGTAAAAAAGAGAAAAAAAATTTCTTACTCAATGGTATCGATCCTGCTTGTAGAAAACGACACAATAAAGCGCAATTAGAAGATTTTAACATATTATTTTATTAATTTGTAACGGGTAATTGACAGTTGCGATCAGAAAAACCAGGTCAGTTGCGGATCGGTTACCCTTCGTACGTAGGGTCATTTGGTCTCCTGTTATAATTTATTAACTATAACAAGCAAACCGATGTACCCAGAGATCGATCTATCCCGAAATGATAAGTAGTAACGTTTAAATGATACAGACACTTCGAAATTAGACTATTAACAAAGGATTAAAACTTTGTAAAGTAATTAGAAGGAAACATCAAATGTAGGCAACTATTGGGATCCGTCAAATGGGAGGAGCCTAAAAACATGGCGCCGATTAGGGAAAATTTATCGTAGTTCCTATAGTGTACCGTGCAATTTCCAAGTTTTTAAATTACGATAAAATGATAAGTATTGACACAATATGTGATTGGGCTCACACAAAGCCTCGGAAAGGAAATTTCGTCGAAGGTGAGCGTGTTTTTAATGCCAATCACATTATAAAATTCGGAAATAACAAATCCGGAAGCTAGCCTTCAAATTCCGTCAAGTTTACTACCTACTTTTTACAAACTTCGGATTTAAAAAGTGATTCACGTTATATAATTGGTGAGATGATTCTGGGTGATTTAAGCAATATCATATCAATGACTTGCACGTGCAAAGCCGATTTAAGAGAACGTTGCAAACACATTATTGCAACTTTGTTGTATTGCAGCAGGTAGGTTCTTAACCTCAAAATACTTATATCGTATCATTAGAATTGTGTTAAATCAATTACACAGGAATAAATAATTTCTCACTTTATAATTTTAGTATGATTCTAGTTTTAAATATTAAGGTTATGGCTGATGGTAAATACTTGCTGAAATATAAATATGTGCATTAAAATTACGTGAACAAATTTTTATTCCGGAATTCACTTCTTTGATACCTACTGCTTTCATCCAAGCTTCTATTAGTTTACTTTTTTCTCTAATTTTCCGAATATATTTCTTACATATATAAAACGGTTAGTTTTTATTGGAAAGTAGTTAATGTGGGTGAAGAGTTGAGATCTATGTCTGAAGTGCTATTGCAGCTTTTCACTGAACATAATAACTTTTTATTTGATTTAACTTTAGAAGAAAACTTCGTCGACTCCATCACCAAAAAAATGTTTACTTTTTAGCGCGTTTTATTATTTTAATAAACAATTTTACAATTTGCGTGCACAGTTCCTATGTAAATTTTTCCCTCATTGGAGTTATAAATTTTGCCACCAGATGGTGTATGCCCATTTGACGGATCCCAATATATAGCCTTATCTAAATCACCAAAGATATTTACTGCTTAGAATTTTATACATAAAAAAGACTCGCTGGCAGGATTCATCAACCGCTTGCAAATTATTTAAAAATTTTCGGTTTGAAACAACTCATCAAAATGTATCTCAACAGTTTTGTTTGGAAATGGCTGAGCGAGAAATTGCAAACGACCCTGAAGCTTGATATCTCGGAACTGGATTTTTAAAATGAAAACTTCGTACCTAAAACGAAAAAGATCTGTTTTTCCACAGTTAACTGAGTGATGATCATATTTATTGTATTATTAACCTTGATTAGATCCCTATGTTGATTTTGCATCATGAGTAAAGCCTTCAAATTTTGTACAGTAAACCTTAAAAGCAGAATTGCTATTCATCTTCATACGATCGTCAATCGTAAGACTGGTCGGACACGCACCTCGACTCTTTCCTATCCTGAGCCAATCTAAAACATAAATTGATTGTCTTTACATCATGTTAGGCATCTTTTGTTGTGTTTTTCTACAATTTTCAACCGAAAAGTGATATTTTCGTCCATTTTTTGGTTTCTATTATAAATACGAATTCGAAATAACTTTCAACTTCAAAAATAATTTTTAATTGATGATGCTCTAACGAATGACAAAGTTCCATTTAAATGGGAAATGTTAAAACAAGCACCTTGATTATCAAATCTTAACGGGGTTGATTCGGTTTTATTCTAGTTATTACATCGAACTATTATGCATATCCAGTTCGAACAGAACCAGTTCGTAAATAATGTGAACAGCACCAATACAACAGCATCAGCAGCAGTAAAACAGTCTCGAGTCTTGATCGTTAATGTTGCTAAATTTAGCACGTCTTGCTGCCGCGGCCAATTTATTAATTCAGAATTAAAACGTAATTTGTAGATGCTCGGCCGTAATTTTAAATAATAGTAATAATAATAACAACGTGTACACTGCTGCTGCGTCACTTAACGAAATATATCGTCTAATTGGTTTTGATAAGGGTACGAAGAAGGACGATAGCGAGTAGTCGTCGTCACTTGCACTGTTCCACGGACATTAACGAAATGGTCCGATGCCTAATCAGCTTAAGTGACAAATAATCATGATCACTCCGCACAATTAATTAATTGGTAAATGTAGCCCGTGATTTGTATTGCGCAGGATGTACAAATAAGTCTCATCTAAAACGGCGACCTTAAAATCAAATTAACGTAATTTCTCTCTCTCTCTTCCAAATCGACGAATATGTACATACACAAGTTTTTAGTTTAAACTGGAAAAATGCACTTTCAATTTTATTAAACTAAAGTGTATAGATACATTTTTTAATAGTATTTTTCAACGATTGCCAACATTAACAGTATCTATTAGCCAGAATAAAAAGTTCATGATGATCAGTATTCTGTGGAAACCGTAACACGTTGATCGCCATTTCGATATCACTAGATCTCATCAGCACGCCGTAGACATTTTCGACAGGCTAATATTAGCCAACTTTACCTGTTAAATCTTGATATTTTATTTTATTTTCCCTATTTTTAATTTGATTAAGTGCGAGGAGATTTTATTTTTCTCAATTTCTTTCCTGGTTGTTTACTCCTTGCATTTCTTTCTTGTCCTTGACATTCCCGGATTTTCCCATAAAATCACCGCCTTAAAACATCAGACGTTACGGTGCTTTTCGCCTTGCGGGGAATCCTAGTCACGGACGCGCAATTAAAAGCGCATTCACTACCCTGGTTCAAACCGTGCGAGCTGGTTGTATTAAGACTCCTACATTTTTGCATACTGACTATACAGAGTGACGAACGTGCTACGTCATAGTGCCTTTAGCCCGTCTGTGGGATTAGAAGCCCAAGAAATTATTGTTTCATACCGTCCATTTGAATATCCTTTGTAATCCATGTGTTACCTGGCGAGGGGGTAAGTGACCATTCTCTTTCTCTTCCACGGTACGCATACATTACCTGCTATCTTTAGGCAGCATTTGATGAATTATTACAAACATCATAGTAAATGTCTTCTGTAGAAAATGCTACATTTTGGGGGATTCCATCTCAATGGATCTCCTCAGCAGACAGTTTCGACAGATTATAGATTATTGTAGGACTCAAAAATGTTCCACAAGGTCCATATGGATATCGTGGCAGGCATGACACAGTTGAAACCGTCAATCGTGGATCGCGATTTCGATCTCATTGGATCTGTTATTTAGCCGATCGTGTTCACATTATATAAAACCTTCACTCGTAGATCACGTTCTTTAGAATTGAAGCAATAAGAACTTTTAATCAGCAGTACCTAACTAATCTTTGATCTCCAAGTTCCAAAGATTTTCACTTCAATTTCCATTTTGCCCAGGGTTCATAATTAATTGTTACCTTCTGATCTTCATCTTCAAGTAGCAAAGATAATTTGAGAAATTTGCATAAAAATGAATGTGCGATCTTTTCCCAAGAAATACTCATATTATTTATTTTTCCTTTTATATGCAGCAACCATTCTCATCCATTTAATTTGTACCATCTGGCGGTCAGCACGGAGAACGTTCCGGCTAATCCAATACATCACTTAATTGTTTTCCAATGAAACGTTTTACGTCGACCTTTAATTAACAGAGCGCTACGAACCACGGAATGAGTCCGGTGTTAAGCCATCTAAGCTCTTGCGTCTAATGCACTGTCAAATTAAGTCCCCGATTGTCACTATTCCCAACCTGCATGCGTATACCTACGTGGACACGACAACGAAGAAGAAGGAACAGTCAGGACGGTTAGGGGATGCTAGATAGTAGGCGCTCTTAAAATTGGGATTAATTTGGTCTAACCGAATTTATCCCATTCGGAAACAGGAAAATAACATTAGCTCTTCTAAGTGGTGTACCACAAATTGAAATAATATTCCATGATACAAACGGCAGTAGTAACAAATCTCCAAAATTTAAGTCGTAAGTATCAGAGTCAGCTTAAATGATTTTATTTTGTAGTGCTAAAATATTGTTAAAAATATTGAAAAAATCTTCTTACGTGTTTTGTTTTTTGTAAAAACAAATGTAAAAAGGGATGATAGGTAAACTGATGCTGTCTTGATTCTGGTCTAAAAGCCATCGATGGTTAGAGTTGCTAGTGAGTGGCGAGCTTGTTCAAAAGTCCCTCCATGTCCATGGACTCCACATACACGACCTCTAAAGAAGATCACCACTCATGCTAGCGAAACGTTAGGAAGCAATTCCAAACATCGACGACCTTTAGAGCCGCATCAGAACAGCATCAGTTCACCTACTGGCTGCGAAAGCTTTTACCAATTTGGTAGGTGAACTCATCACTTAAGTGATAAGGTTCTCTTCAACCTACTACTCAGGAAGCATGGGAATAAGTGGTTGTGGTGATTAGGGTGGGAAAGAGGAGACGGGCGAAAGAGTGAGATATTATCTTTTGTATAACTGCCCTAGCTTTTGCCTGAGCGATCGAAGGACCTCACAGAAAAACTTAGAGCAGACCAGACGCACCCGGAATCGAACCAGCGTCCTCGTGAATGCGAAGCAATGATCTAAACCTCCAGGCCAAGCCCCTGGGTGGATAAGCGTCGAGATTGGACGGAATGTATACACTTTTATTATCGGTCAAAATATAGTAGTCAGCGAAGAATGATGATTCTAGCTAGAATTTTCTTCGAGTTATTTTGATGTGATCTATGAAGTCTTTCTTATCCAAACGTTTCGCTTTTCGTTACTATTGAGTTACAACTCATCCCCAGTAAGAGAAAGGGCGAAACATTAAAAAAAAGACATAGTTCCATGAACCACAGCAAAACAGATCGAAGCCTGGAATCAAAATAATCTCCGGAATTTATAATAAAAGACAGCAATCATAAACTCAAATGTTACAGGTGTTTTGTAGCATAATTAGGTGTTTTTGACTGTCAAAACTGGGAAAGAAGACATTATACAAATAAGCATCATCGTCTCAAGTGTATATACAATTGAAATTTATTATGATGGTATTTAATAAACGAAGAAAAGTTTAGTGCAAACCTTTATGGAATATTTATTTGAGTTTGTATTTAACACTCCCTTAAATGTCCATAAAAGGTTTCATTCCATTGCTTTGCTTTTGCAAAAGGAAACATAAATGACTGGCCTTCATATCGGCTATTCTGCTATAATTTTTGTTTGTGTATTTTCGAATTAATTATGTCCGAATAAAAATCTTTAATATGTCTTGAGAACAATGGAATGGTTCACGACTGGACAAATATACAGTCACATGTGTACATGTATATATACATTGTATTGAGTAGAAGTATATATGATATTGCTTAATGACAATGACAGACTAGAACAAGACCTGACGACTTTCATATTGTCTACGGCTTAGCTCTTTGTTCGCTAGCCAATATGTAATCATATCGACCACTCTCGTCCACCCTTACGTCCTTATTAACTACTGGAAGCCACCTGTATTACTTCTTAATTAAAAGAATTGAACATTACCTACAAAAGAATACCACAAAATCAATTGATGTCATCATTAATAAATGATAAATTATCAACGATGCATTAATTGTCAAACAATCAAAAAATTGTACATAAGATTTTTGTATAAGTACTAAAATTTTAGGAAAAGACGATTGATCGTTTTCTACTAACTGGACTCAAATAACTTAAAAAACTAATAGTATGATTTTATTTTGAGCAATAATTTTTTTGGAGAGAAAGTAATATAATACTTATACGTAAAACGCTTTATCTGTCTAAATCTTTTCAGAATTTATGTCTCTTTATTTCGGAAAGAAGTCATAGTACATGTGGCACAACCTTGCTCAGAAATGAAGTAATTTATTTGTTTAATTTTTTTCGTTTGATGAAATAGAATAGGGAGAGACAATGAGAGAATAAGAATCTTAGATTGTTCGTTCACTTAAAACCTAGCAATTTCACGTCTTAAGACACTGAAACTAGCACAACTGTAGGAAGATATCGTTGTGATGCTTCTACAGAGGCAGAACTTCTTGTACCCCACCCCTACCATTAACGAAACATTTAACGTTGACTCGTATCAGTATCTGAATCTTTTTCTGTTAGTATTTAAATACGATATTATGTAGGATCAGTATTTAAATCCATGCTGTCAGTAATTAAACGCAAGTGGTCTAATTAATGAATTAACAAATTAACTAACCTGACTTCTTCTAACTTAACTATAATAGGTACCTAACCTACTGACCGCTAAGTTTTTATAGTAACCATTTAGTTTGTTGTCTTTAATGTCCTTAGTCTGCTATCCCTTAAGAAATATTTACTTCCCTATTGCTAAAACTTGTTAATATTAGCAGATTTTGAGAACTGCATTGAATATGTTGACGCCCTGTATATTTTTGTTCATAAAGCAATCCATAACTGTAAATTTCGGTGCCCAAGTGTAACGACAGGTGTACTTGCTACCGTGGTGTTAGCGCTGTCGTAGTTGTAATTTGTCTTTGTCACAAGGAACACGAGATTCGTTATAAATAATCAGTCGATATTGTCTCGGTAACGTCCGTCAAAAATTTCGAGCTACAAAAGTTACACATGTTTTCGTAATCATAGCTAAGAAGTTTTCCTTGATCGTATCTCCGCATTTGTTCTCGACTCCAAATAAATGTTAACATGGCATAACTAAATATATTGCAATACGACAAACGAAAATTAATTTTACCATTTAACTTCAGTGTTCTATTATGGGTATATTTTCAACATAATGGAAAAGATACCTACCTACAGGAGAATTTGTCTTTAACGGTTAAAAAGTCTTCCAATTATTTTGTATGTTAAAAATGCAATCGTTTGGTTAATTATTGAATTGACAAAGTTTACAAAGTTATAAAAATATTTTATGTATATTGTTATTAAAAGACAAAAAATTAGAAGAAGTGGCTGACTTTCGGTAATTTAGGAAGTAATCAGATAACTACTTCTCGATGTAGAATCGGAATCCGAGAACGAACAAAAAATTATTTTACTACATTTACTTAATTGTAGACGAAAGAAACAAAGTAAATGCATATTTACGAAAATGAGAGAGTCATGGAGAGTTTAAGTTATCGAAAGAAGTTCAAGGCAGAGTATTTAAAGGGTCATTTCGATTAAATAGAAGACAGTTTAATGAAATTCATCAATTAATTAAACAGGATATTACTGGTAGGGAGTACAATTCGAAACAACTTTTTAGGAATAAGAAAATCTAGCCCTATGTCAATTTTAAAAATTATACGCTATATTATACATTAAGTGCCCACGTGAAAATTAGTTGGGACTGTGCTCGGCGTGGAAGGAATCGTCCATGCGCGAGTTGTGTCGGGCCTTAAGGTCATGTTACATGGCGCGTGGGGCGTGGATCGGCATTCCACGCGTCCACCGCCGCCGTGCACAATATCAAAGAAACCGCTAGGACGCGTCTGTCCGCTCTAGGCTGCGCCGAACCCATTACACGGAGCGTGGATTGGCAATTTACGCGCCGTGGAACAAAGCCTTTAGGACTGACGACCTTATAAAGGTGATGTTATTGTCACTAGTAATCGTATTTAAAAGCAAAAAGATGTATTCGATTCTTATAACATCTGAAATTATGTAATTCAGTTTTCAGTAAAAGTATTCGAAAATAAAACCACCCGAATCCACCCCAACTTACAGAAAATGCGCCAATAACTATTTCACTTTGAACATTTAGTGTTCCTATATGATATACAGATAAATATGAAAATTACACATTTCATTGTCAGCATTTTTTCTTTTCGTGTAACCAAGTATAAAATTCGAAATTTCTTGCGAACGATTCAAGCAACTTACTGTTTGAACTGTAAGTTGTTACTACTTGGTAATTAATCTTGAATGATGGATGAAAGGACTGTAATCGAATGAGCATGAGCTAACCAAAACGTATTAAGGCTAGTGACGATTAAAGCGAATTAAAATTCTACACATGTATTTATTTGTGTGTAGCTGGGCGTACGTCTGCGACTTCTTTTTAAGAAACAAACGCTTAAATGCCTGTTATCGGGAGATATGCGAGTGGACGTTATTATAAGAGAGCACCTCTTCTTTCTTCGCAAATTCCATTGTATGTAAATTAATTGCTATTTCAAGAACGCTGTCGACACTCCGAATTCGGTGTTTGTACAACATTTCAAGATTTTAATCGGAAGTCAATGTCCTTTTTAACCATTTTTCTCTTCACTTGCAAGGGAATATTTACTGTTTCTCGTTTTGAGAATATTGAGAGACGTGCATGCTGTGAAGCAAAACAGAATTTGTATCGTGTGCTTCACGCCAGTTTGGCAGATACTTAAACGTTCAAAATATAATCAAAGAATTAACAATAATTTCCAATATACGTAATGACTATAAAATAATTTTGTCAAAGAGACTCAACCTTACACACCACAAATTTTTTTAAATATGAACACTTTTGTTTCGGTTATTATTAATTGTAAGCATTATCAAAGCAAGGCTGGCTGTAATATTTTGAAAAATCGTAATTTATGCATAAAAAAATTAAATTTCCATATACTTACTGAAAATTGGACCTATAAAAGTAATTGATATGTACATTTTTTTCGATTTTCAGTTATCTCGAAGTTCCGAATTTTCTTTTTTCTTTTAAATTTTCACTCAATAATTCCACTACTGTGGGTGAACTAGTATGCAAGGAAAGACAAAGTAAGGAAAGAGTGAATATAAAAGTAGGAGACGAAAAATTAGAAGAGGCGCTGATTTTCAGTACCTAAGAAGTCTGATTGTACGAATGTGATGCGTGGACGAGGGACGCGACGGAAATGCGGTTAAAAGAATTCGAAATGTGGTTACAGGCAAATGATAAGGATACCGTGGATAGAGAATATTAGAAAGAGTAGGAGAACAGAAGGCGCTAATATAGAAGTTAATAATAAATAGATGAGATAGGTTGGTAGGACACCCTTTTAGACATGAAGGGCCATATTAGAAGCAAAAATTGGAGTTAAGAGGAGTAGAGGTAAATCTAGATTAGATTAGTTAAGGATGTGGGATCATCTTGTTTTAAGGAAATGGAAGGTTATTTTAGAATAAGAACGAATGGAAGTGCTTATCTTATCTTATGACAATGATGATGACGATATTAAATGGTCTACTGCATGACAAATTAGTAATAAATTATAGTATTTCAAATAGGAATTTGTGAAATACGTAAGTCATCATCATAAGGTCGACTGTCTGAACATTAGTTAGATACGCACCTCCAACTGCACTCTTACCATTTCTTTAAAACTAGAACATCCCAAATTTCTAACTATTTGTGAACCTTTAGAGATTGAATTTCGAAAAATTCTAGCACCTAGGAGTAATTCATATATTATATCACACTGTTTTTGCCAGTCTTTGGACACTTTCCCCTATTGTCTCTTCTTTCCCTCCTCGTTTTCTCTCACCCTGCCATTTCTTCGTTTTAGCTAATAATGGTTGATTACTTTTTACAGCTGATAATATTTTTGTTAGCACCTTACGAACAATTTGGGTTCATCCTACACATTTATTCTTATAATATCGATAGTAATAATAATGATCGGAAATTGAAATGCCAATAGGACAAATTTTTTTATTTAAGAAAACCGCTACGATGTAACAGTGTCATATTAACTGGGAAAGAGTTAGTTAAACGTAATGAAATGTTAGAAAGAGAGACGGACAATTTTATTTTTTCATAGAAAATCCCTTATCTATTTAATTTGTAAACCTTAAATTAAAAGTTCTCTTGTTAGGAGACATATATAGTTTTACAAAGATTAAGCTGTCTTAAAGCAAATTAAAATGGGTTAGAGGTACGAAGTCAGAACTCAATCATATAGTTAGTTTATGTCTGTCAATATATTTCCACAGATATTTCGCTCGGATTGAACAGGATTAATTAACGCATTTAATACAAAAATTGCTCCCGATGATACTTATTGCTTTTTTTCCTTAGTCAGCCGTGATGAAAGTCTTAATATAACGAACGCCAACGAAAGACGTTAGACAGCGTAGCCAAATATGCCGTCTGCAATACGTTTTCTTCCAGTTCTTTTCATCCTTCTTCATTCTCCTTTCGAAATGGCAGACGAGTTTCTGTAATTACGGTGGGATATTATTAGATTAATTAAAAAGGTTTCATTAAGGCGGCGGTTTTTGGACGCCGGGTGTCGTCGATCTGGCCGTCCGTCGTGACGCCCGACTTGCGCAGGACGTCCGTACGCGCAAACACATACTCGCACTCGCACACACGCACACGCACATGGACGCAAATCCCGCTTCTTCCAGGCGAACATGTGTTTTGTTGAGCGCACATTTCTTATATTATGCTCTTGGCCAAGCTTCAAACTTCAAATGAAACATTCGAGTGAGGGCGGGAAGTCACTCACTGCATTCAGAATAACTTTCTATATTTGTTTTGACGATTTTCGCGTATGTATGTACGACGGCAGTTCGCGTACTTAGCGCCGATTTTCGACGCCGTTTTTCGAATCCATAAACCAGAGTGCAGGAAAGTGAAAGTTTTTGTTTGTAATCAAAACAAACTCTCGCGTTTTTTTCTCGCTATTGGGGTTTCTGGTGCGATCAATTGTGTATAATTGAAGCAGTAGTGTTCTTTTTTATCCATTTTTGAACTAGGATTTGGTTATTATAATTTTGCGTGTGTTTGTTTGTTTTGTTTTGTGTATGTTGTTTACATTCTGTGCACTTTTGTACAATTGTATTTTGGGTTGTCGTTTTGGTAAATGACTGGTAGGATTGCATAGTAAACAAGTCGTTTGGTAAGTCTTTTACAAATAATTCTTCATCACCCTAGTAAAACATGACGGTAAAATAATTACGAAAGCAATCAAAAAATATTATTCAAACCTGTATACGTTTGCAACATTTTTAGGCTATGAACATGCTTATGTATGTAAATGCCAATATTTGCCACTTCAAGCAAAAGAAGTTACCACAAAAGGTCTAACATCAAGCACTTACACAGTTTTTCGTATATACGCCACTGATTTTAATCTTCGAATTTCTGTAAATCGAACATCTGCAACTCGAAATCTTTTCTAATTCGAATAATTTTTGTTCCCTTGGCGTACACGTTGTTTTACAGTTATTCTAAACTCTTTAACTCGAACTTCTCATTTTTTTAACCCTAGTTTTTCTCTAACTCATTTCTATTCATTTTCTTCTGAAAAAAGACCGCGAGAATAATAACCAACTTTTAAAGTTTTTAAGGGTAACTCAGACAACCAGTTTTCACTGCGATATTCAGTATTATATTACGAAAAACTGTTAAAAATGGGGTTAGGTTAGGTAGGTTAGGTTTAGGTTGGAAAAGACAACACGGATGAAGTACTTATATTGTCTGACATCGTGATCTGAGATTGTATGAGGTATTGGGGCGTGGATGGGTTTAACAACAGTGTAATGTATGTAGAATTGACGTCTTCGAAACAATTATAAAGTTACCAGCAGCCACCAATAGATGGCAAACTACTGTCCTAAACTGATATTATAACATGCATGTATAGATCACGTAGACAAAAGTGACATCTAATTCTTAAGGGTGTAATGATAACATAGAAATGGTTTAAAGGTGAATGTTTGGAGCACGGCGCTGTACGGGTGCGAAACATGGACAGTGGGTGCGGCAGAAAAGAAAAGGTTAGAAGCGTTCCAAATGTGGTGTTACAGGTGTTAAAGAATAGGAGAATAGAGGATTCTATGGAAGTCAATGAGAAGTAGGCGAGATAGGTTGGTAGGAGACCTTCTCAGGCATGAAGGTCTAGTCAGAGACATATTAGAGACAGAAACGGGAGTTAAGAGGGGTAGAGGTAGACCTAGGTTAGATTTCTGTTCGCAAATAGTTAAGGATATTGGTTGTTCTAGTTTTAAGGAAATGCGAAGATTAGCTGAGGATAGGAAAAAGTGGAGGTGCGTGTCCAACCAGTCTTATGACTGACGACTTCATGATTTTGATGGTTTACAGATGAAAGTTTATTTTATTTAGAAAGATCTAATTTGAGTAGGTTGATGATTTATAGAGACTGTCTATAGTGTGCTAATGAGATCAAGTATAATCCAGCTCTTCATCCTTTCTTTGATTTACGCCCCTCTTATGTACATATAAAAGCCCCAAAACTCATTTAAAACTAAATTCTATAATCCACCGTGTATTGACTATCTAGGACTTCTCAATTTTTTTTAATTGGAAATGTTCATTAGCAAGCTAATTTCATTCCTTTTTATTTTTAGTAGGTAAAACAGAATCGTGTTAAAAAATTAGGTCAAAGTCAAAGACATTCGCATGAGAAACATTTGGTAGGTACCAATTCGAAGCGTAAGCGAGTTTAACTCAGAAAAATGTTAGTATTTTTTTTGAAATTAATACGTATGCTTCTTACTTAAGTAATTTTTGTTAGAGAATCTTAGAAGAAAATTCAAAAAAGAGTCAATCGCCTTTTACAGTATATTACAAATAGCTATCTATATACTTTATTTTGTTTCCGTCTTTTCTAATCAAAATTCATTATTCCAATTATGACTAAAAATTTAAATGTTATTGATAAGTTACCCAAATCATCCAAAAAATTCCTAGAATGGAAATTATATTAGGTGCCTACTCGTTTGTTGAGTATCCAATGATATTTCTAAATAGATATTTTATTATTTTTACGTGTTTCGGTTTCGCTAGCGACTAGTACAAAGCCGGAGGGTAAGGTGGAAGGCCCTCTTAAGCCTGCTAGGATCTAAGTGATACAAGAAGAACACAAAAACCTTGATCAGGGTGAAGGGACCCGCAATTGTACCGTCCCCCACATCCTAAGCCAGCGGTTCCCATTTTTTTTTTCTATTGAACTCTTTCTGACTCACCTTCCTTTGGCAGAACCCCATCTCGATAATAAAGTAAACTGATAAGAGTTTCATGTCTAACAATAAGACCGCTGAAAAAAAAATTAGTTTTACTTGTACATACGAGGGTGGATTGATAAGTTTCCGGCCTAACCAAGAGATGACGCCACTAGGCCTACCTTGAGGTGACATTCTATAGTACCATCCTTGGATAGCTTGTAGCTATAGTTTCAGCCCGATCTCCTTGCTAGTGTAGGTTTGACAGCACGCTGAACAAGACGCCTCTGTGGTTTTCGTAAAAATGGAAAAGCAGGAAAATCGTGCTGTCATCAAATACTTTTATTTGAAGGGGTTAACGCCGAAGGAAATTAAAAAAGAGATGGACTCAACACTGGGGACATCCTCCCCGTCATATTCAACCGTTAAGCAGTGGGTTTCCGAGTTTAAAAAGGGTCGTGTGAGCACCTCTGATGGGCCTCGCTCAGGACGCCCCGTTGAGGTCACAACTCCAGATATGATCGAAAAAATTCATCAAATAGTGCTGGGAGACCGCAGATTGAAAGTGCGTGAGATAGCTGAGACCTGTAAGATGTCATATGAACGTGTGCAACATATTTTGCACCAACATTTGCATATGGAAAAGCTCTGTGCAAGATGGGTGCCGCGTTTGCTAACAGTCGACCAAAAATTGATTCGAAAAAACATTTCTACCGCAAATTTGTCATTGTATAAGCGTAATCCAAGCGAATTTTTGCGTCGATTCGTAACCGTTGACGAAACGTGGGTCCACCACTACACTCCTGAAACCAAAGAACAGTCTAAACAGTGGATTGGACCAGGGGAACCAACTCCAAAGAAGGCAAAAACAATTTTTTCGGCGAACAAGGTTATGGCTACTGTTTTTTGGGATGCAAGAGGTATTATATACATTGATTACCTTGCAAAGGGTAATACTATCACTGGTCAATACTACGCAGACTTATTGCAACGTTTGAGCCACGAGGTGAAAATTAAACGACCTCATCTGGCGAAGAAAAAAATCTTGTTTCATCACGATAACGCACCAGCGCACACGTCAATCGTTGCGACGGCTAAAATCAACGATCTAAAGTTTGAATTGATGCCGCACCCTCCTTACTCTCCAGACCTAGCCCCGAGTGACTATTTTCTGTTCCCTAATCTCAAAAAATGGCTTGGCGGTAAGAGATTTGCGGACAATGAAGAAGTAATCGAAGCTGTAAATGGTTATTTTGAGGAGCTTGACGAATCAGTCTATAGAGATGGCATTAATTAGTTTGATCGTGTTTAAAGGAAGTTAAAGTAAAACGGAGGAGATTATGTTGAGAAATAAAAAAAAAAAATTTTTAAAAACCTTGTTTTTCTTGGTCAGGCCGGAAACTTATCAATCCACCCTCGTATACATAAAAAAATTTGCTTCTCAATAGGTATTTCATTATAATGAAAACCGAAATTCCGTCTTACTATGGATGATTAGAAATAGCTCAAAAACATCAAAAGTGTTGAAATAAAAAGAAGAAAAGTCATTAGTACAAATTTGGCCTTCTACCACCTGAGATTATTGCAGAAATTAATAGAAAGGGTGTTCCTGAATAATATTTCGATGGAATGTTCTTCGAACCCATGGCTAGTTTTTCCACAAGGAGGCGTCAAAGTTCATCAATATTGAGAACTTTTCTCCAATTTTAAACATGTAAGGGGTCATTTATAAAAAACGTTCGCAAATGAGCAGAGGGAAGGGTATTGCTTAGCATCACGTGATATAACAAGGGGGTAGAGGGAATCTAAGGGAATGTGACGTTCGCCGTTTATTAATTTTATTTTAATGTTCTTCATATCTTGGCAGTTCTTCGATTTCTGTTTCGGTTTTGGTAGAAAGTCCTGTTTCGGTCGGACACTAGTAACAATCCCTTGAACGCACTTGCAACAGAAAATAAACTGTAAGCTGCTTTCAAGAATTGCACCGTTTTGTAGTCAAGTAGAATAAACATACGCCTCAACCAACTTTGTACGTTGCATAAAGCACTTCAAGCACATTTGCTAAAATAGATACATTACATTTGGATAAGAAAATTGACTAGAGTATAGTAATATAAGAAGATAAATGTATAGGTATTGGGATCCGTCAAATGGGAGGAGCCTAAAAACATGGCGCCGATTAGGGAAAATTTATCGTAGTTCCTATAGTGTACCGTGCAATTTCCAAGTTTTTAAATTACGATAAAATGATAAGTATTGACACAATATGTGATTGGGCTGACACAAAGCCTCGGAAAGGAAATTTCGTTGAAGGTGAGCGTGTTTTTAATGCCAATCACATTATAAAATTCGGAAATAACAAATCCGGAAGCTAGCCTTCAAATTCCGTCAAGTTTACTGCCTACTTTTTACAAACTTCGGATTTAAAAAGTGATTCACGTTATATAATTGGTGAGGTGATTCTGGGTGATTTAAGCAATATCATATCAATGACTTGCACGTGCAAAGCCGATTTAAGAGAACGTTGCAAACACATTATTGCAACTTTGTTGTATTGCAGCAGGTAGGTTCTTAACCTCAAAATACTTATATCGTATCATTAGAATTGTGTTAAATCAATTACACAGGAATAAATAATTTCTCACTTTATAATTTTAGTATGATTCTAGTTTTAAATATTAAGGTTATGGCTGATGGTAAATACTTGCTGAAATATAATCATGTGCATTAAAATGACGTGAACAAATTTTTATTCCGGAATTCACTTCTTTGATACCTACTGCTTTCATCCAAGCTTCTATTAGTTTACTTTTTTCTCTAATTTTCCGAATATATTTTTTACATATATAAAACGGTTAGTTTTTATTGGAAAGTAGTTAATGTAGGTGAAGAGTGAAGATCTATGTCTGAAGTGCTATTGCAGCTTTTCACTGAACATATTAACTTTTTATTTGATTTAACTTTAGAAGAAAACTTCGTCGACTCCATCATCAAAAAAATTTTTACTTTTTTAACGTGTTTTATTATTTTAATAAACAATTTTACAATTTGCGTGCACAGTTTCTATGTAAATTTTTCCCTCATTCGAGTTATAAATTTTGCCACCAGATGGTGTATGCCCATTTGACGGATCCCAATAGGAGCAGAAATTTTTGAACGGTTAAATTGGTTATCGTTATAGAATTATAATTAAGAACCACTACGTGTTAGAATAATATTTATTATAAATGTCTTACATTAATTTCAAATATATTCGGGGTCTTACGCAAACAGTCGTAATTTATTTTCATGTTTAATTGCCAACTTTTCGAGAAAAATAGCATCAAGGGGAATCGTCGGTATAAAAATATAGTATTATGTACACACCGCGGCATATATTGTTTTTGTGGTTGCGAACGGCGAAATTAATTCGAAAAATCAGCACGCAATAAAGTTATAAAAATAACGCGCGACCAGAATTAAAAAGTCGATGCCAATTAGACTTGAAAAATTTATTTTAAGAACTAAAAACATTCGTTATAATTGTAGCCAATTCGAGATTCATTCGCTCTCGGCGGATACGATAGCTGGCGGATTTTATGTGTAGCAGTTCTTCAATGATCTGATTTTTGCACTAGACGGATTTTGAAGTGCGTGGAAAGTAGCAAACGCTAGAACTGTACCTTTAATTAAAAAAGATAATGTGTGTGTACTTATGTACACACGTTTTATTTGCAATTTTATTTAATATTGAATATAGGAGTATTAGCATCTAGCAAGAAGGAGTTAGAAATAGCTTTAAATAAAATGGATGCTGTACTGACAAAACAGTACTGTATGAAAATGAATAAGAGTAAAACAAAAATACTGGTATACAAGGGAAGAAAAAGTAGGAAAAGAGTGAATGTATAGGAGACGAAAGATTAGAGGAAGTGGCTGATTTTCGATTTCTGGGAAGTTAGATAAGTCAGGATGGAAGGAGTAGTAGGGATATAAAGCAGAGGATAGCGCAGGGTCGAGTCGCCTTCAATAAAACGAAGTCACTTTTTTGCTCGAGAACGCTTAATTTAGAAATTTGGAAAAGGTTGTTAAAGGTGTTAGTTTGGAGCGCGGTGCTGTACGGGTGCGAAACACGGACGGTGGGCGCGGCGGAAAATGATGAGAATACCGTGGATAGAGAAGGTTAGAAATGAAGAGATATTAGAAAGAATAAGAGAACAGAGGACTCTATGCAAGTCAATAAAAAATAGTCGAGATAGATTAGTAGGACACCTTCTCAGGCATGAAGGTCTGGTCAGAGACATACTAGAGGCAGAAACAGGACTTCAGAGAAGTAGAGGTAGACCTAGATTAGATTACTGTTCACAACAAATGGGTAAGGATGTGGGATGTTCTAGTTTTAGGGAAATGTGAAGATTAGCTCAGGATAGGAAGGAGTGGAGGTGCGTGTCCAGGCTTAGTACTGGCGATCTTATGATGATGATGATGACTTGAATATGAACATCACAATAATTGTGTATTTTTTTTAATAACGCTTATTACCATGCAACGCTGCCCCTATTAGCCGGGGTGCAAATTCGGTCTAATCAGCTAGCTCCAGCGACCGCCGAGACCGAAGTCACTCATTCTGATTTCGCGTTTAAACATAATTGATAATTTGCAGCCACATGTTGCCAACTTCATACTGTCGAATTTTTGTTAGCTGTGGGCGCGCCACTTCCACTTTAAAAATTCATAAATTTAGGTATCTTTTGCACATTTAACATTTTTTTTTTTAGTTCGAAAGTGGAATTAAAGTCATTGAAGTATTACATTACTATGTTAGGAAGAAAAGACGAGAGGGTAGGATTAACAAGGGAAGATAAGTAGTTTATAAAATCTCTTAAAAATACCTTAACATATTCCGAATACGTATACATTGGATGATATATCATTGTGCCTATATGAATTTAATTATAAATACGACTGCTACTATTCTAATGGTGTATTTCACTTTAGTGCTAAATGCTAAAATGCCTCTACTGTCCTGAGCTAATCTCCGCATTTTTACAAAATTGGAACATCCTGCATCCCTAATTACTTGCAAATAGTAGTCTAATATTCCCATGTCTTCCTGTAGGTACTCTCATTTCTGCTTCTAATATGTATAGTGTCCTAACATCCTGTCGCCCTTTTTTTATTAATAATAAAATTGGACAGTTATATAAAAATTGAATTTCAGTCTATCAAAATTTAGTTTTTATTAACAAAACCTAATGATTATAATTTATTATCATAATCAGAATAACAGTAATAACTTATTTCCACTTCATGGTATTAATCAATCAATCAATTAAGGGCCTTTAATACCATAGACTTCTACATTAGGATTTTTGCTAATATCTATTGAAGTTTTTAGAAAATCTTGGAAAAGGACCTCTTAATTTATTTTCAACCCATTCTTGGTGGTTGAGAAGTTTTATACTATGCAGGAAGATGTATAATTCTCAAATACAACTTCTCTCTGGTTTTGAATTACGATACTCAAAATTTCAATTTTAAGTCTATGTTTTTCGCTGGACTACTAAAAGAACTACTTATTTTAATAGTTCAAAATCGAAACGTTGATTATCGGATTCATTATCGATTTGCTGATTAATATACAAATTGATTCCTTTACGGGGTATCGATTTTGATAGGAAGATGACGTTCGAGTTACAAATCATTCAAACGTTTGCCGACCTCGTTAGAAAGCCTTGTTTAGGGGAGCACTGCTTCTGTTGGTCAAATAATTTTTCCCTCCTTTTTAATATCTTTTGGAAATTAAAAACTAGATGATGAACTTTATTTCAATAAGAAACCTTATCCAAGATGTTATTCTCGAAGTATTCGTATATGTATAAAAAAAATATACAGATTTAAATTTGATATGTGTACATATACAATGTACCTATATACATGCATAATAATAATTCGCATTACGTCTGTCATCATCACATATAATTCCGCACTGTCAATCGGTTCAAATACAACCTAACACATGTACCTACATATACACGAGTCTATTTTTAATCACATACCCCTACACTTAGTCGAGATGCTTTATGCTTGGATTATTTTAATTTTAGTTACCGCTTCTATATTTGATTTTTCCGTACAACACTTTAATTATACGCGTGACGTAATCGGCAACCAAGGTCCGTCTCACTTGTAGCATTCAGAGGTGAATGTGTCTGTGTACGTGCACGAAAAAAAAAAAAAGAATTAGAACACAAATTTTTTATTTGTTCGATACATGCCAAATTGTATTATTTATCTGGGTATTAGCTGGTTAATATTGCTGCTGATGAGCGGCACTCCGCCGCCGTTTACGTTCCGTTGCCAAAAGAAAACGATTTCTCATGTCAATCAGACAAGTTGCTCATTCATTATATCTATAGGTACATTGAACGGGTCCAACCTGTATATTAGGATGGGGCAAAAGAACCGACCATTTTTTATCAGTTTCGCTTGAAAATCTATTAGTTTTCTCAGAAAGATCGGCATGATTGACAATTTTAAAAAATCTAGAACATCCTGTTGAGTTCAAAGACTTGTTGGACACATACCTCCACTTCTTCTTATCTTTAGGTACTCCTCGTATTTCACCAAAAACCAGCGTAACCTATACCTCTATCAATAATCTAATCAAGATCTATAGATCTATACTTCATTTACTTTCTCTAGCGATCTGCCCCTTCCAATGTCTTGGATGCGCGCTGGCATACTATTCATAAATTTCATACATTTTCGGGAACATAGACTACTGTCATAATAAGAAAAGAAATGTCTTTTTACATACTGAGTTATTCAAATACAAACCGTGTAAGTATTTTTTCCTTTTGCTATTTCTGCATTCTTCATCATTCTCTTCGATTTCGAAGTCCACAAATAGCAAATTGAATAGATCTACCTTAATTACAGGGCATTAATACGAAGATTTGAATAGTTTACTATCGAAACTTTATTTTATAAGTGTTTTGCTCGTGAGTAGTTTTAAATTGGGTCATTATTCTCAGGTACTGGTCGTGTCTATCGGGTAGGTGGGTACTGCCATATAGTTCTGGTTTGTTTAATTGAAGTCTTCTTGAAAAATCTTCAAAAGTTTCACGTTACGTCAGTAAGTAATCCACAAATTGTCCCTTTCCTACGTTTTTGTCGGCTCGTAATCGTCGTTCCGTAACTTGTGTTTGCTCTATAACGCAATAATGAATGTAATTATTTCATTTCCCAGACGTAATTTTTTTAACATTAATTTCACAGTGCGGTAAGTAAATTTATTGTTCTCATGTTACGCCAAGTATCATGTTAATAATTAAGATACTGTTTAGATTGTTCCCGGTGAACGAACCTCAAAAGGCGCACACTTACAACAATTACCGAGTTCCCTGTGCCGTTTAATGCGTTCCCCTGAGCTTGTACATTGTGTATACTTCGCTAATGGACGTAAGTATAACGCATACTCGATTATTATACGTTAGTAGGCACTGGAACAAAACGCAACCAGTGCGAACAGCCCAAGGGTGAAAATACCGAAGTCAGCTACGATTTAGTAAAATATGTGCCTTTTGTAAATAGCATCTACATCTTCATGAATATTAAACCATGAGCAATATATCGCCTTCTACTGCTATTTACTGCTAACTGGTATCTCAAAATGTATGACGACGATCTTACATTACAATTAATAGAGAATGTTGCTCATGGTCACTATCATCATCATAGTGTCGTCAATCCTAAGACCAGTTGGACACGCACCTCCACTCTTTCCTATCCTGAGCTAATCTTCGCATTTCCCTATAACTAGAACAACCCACATTCTTAACTATCTGCGAACAGTAATCTAATGTAGGTCTACCTCTACTCCTAACTCCTGTTTCTGCGAAGATATCCTACCAACCTATCTCGCCTATTTCTTATTGACTTTCCAAGACTCCTCGATTCTGCTATTTTTTTTTAATACCTCTTCATTTCTAACCTCTATGCACTATATTGTCATCATTCGCCTGTAACAGTTCTTTTTTTTATCTGACTTCCTAGATACCTAAAATTAGCCACTTCTTCTAATCTTTTGTCTTCTATCTTTATATTCGCTCTTTCCCTACTTTTTCTTCCCTTGCATACTGGACGCAAAAATAACACTCTCATTTGACTGACTTTTGATTTGTCGCATTCATTATGATCATGATTAGCTATGAATTTATTGTTTCCTCTTAAAACGGGAAGTGTTACACGTCTTGAGGTTTTACCCAAATGAATCCAAATAAATGATGAAGGAATCCTAATAATCCACAATTTGATGAACGATTCCGTTGTGACCATCGAGCTGGTCGTAATGAACACTTTTATTATTGGTACGTGAAAGCGTTAACTCAATCACAACTTTTCACGACCGGGACTTAGTCAATATGTTTACTCACTTAATAAATACATCTACGTCTATTTGTTGTTAGATGCGTATTGGAATGTAACCCCGTGATTCTCAGTGGTCTATCCTCCCATCTGACACTGTTTTCCCCTTCTGTTCCTACGGGATTCAATCGGAACGTTCCAGTTTCCAAAAATACATTTCCATTTGAAACACGTGACAGATGATGATATGGATCCTGATGAATCCTTATTTATCGTAAATCAAACAAAAAGGTTAATACGTCATGTAAAGTAAAGCAACGACAATAAGAGACCAAAATCAGAGTCCCAAAATTGGTGAAGGGTTGGTATAAGAAATTTATCAAGTAATGAATTCAAGCGATTGAAGAAAAAATTCTTTGTTGAGGCAAAAAAGGCGGGTCAATAAGGAATACAAAGAGTACATTTGCAGATTTGGTATATTCATATATTAACAAGTGAATCAATTAAATATTTGTAACGATTATAATATTGATATGCAAGGGAAGAAAAAGTAGGGAAAGAGCGAATATAAAGATCGGAGACGAAAAATTAGAAGAAGTGACTGATTTTAGATACCTAGGAAGTCAGATAAGTCAGGATGGAAGGAGTAGTAGGGATATAAAGCAGACGATAGCGCAGGGTCGTGTCGCCTTTAACAAAAAGAAGTCACTTCTATGCTCGCGAACGGTTAATTTAGAAATTCGAAAAAGGTTGTTAAAGGTGTATGTTTGGAGCTCGGCGTTGTACGGGTGCGAAACATGGACAGTGGGCGCGGCGGAAATGAAAAGGTTAGAAGCGTTCGAAATGTGGTGTTACAAGCGAATGATGAGGATACCGTGGATATAGAAGGATAAAAATGAAGAGATATTGGAAAATATAGGAGAAACGAGGACTGTATGAAATGAAAGATAATTTTCGAACAACTACTATTATTATTTTTAAATATAGTCTCCCTTTATTTCAATACGAATTTCACAGTTCTTTACTAACATCTATACCCTTAAGAAATTGTCTCATTTTGCCCTCAAAAACTGTCGACTTCATCTCACCAGCATTGTAAAATTTTTACCTCACAAGTCGGACTTTAGCTTTGAGAATAAATAATGACCACTTGGGGCCAAATGGGGACGGTATGGTGGATGGTATAACTTAATGAAACCGCATTACTTAATGGCAGCCTTGGAAACACCTTGGATAGGTGGACTGACGTGTTGTCATAAAGCTATAACACTTCTTGTGACAACTTCCCTCGACATTTTTCTTTAATAGCGTCTCGTAATCGTCCGTTACTATTACGTTGCGTTCTTCAAAATGCTCTAGTAAAATTCCTTCAGAATCCCAAAAGATTGTAGCCATAATCTATTTCTGAGATTAATCAATCTTTGCTTTTTTCGGTGAGCTAGAACGACACCACTCCATTGATTCCCTTTCTGACAGAGGTTAATGATAAAGAACCATAGTTTCATCACCCGCGACAATTGAATCCAAAACTTCTTTCTGTCGGCCTTCATAAAGGGATGAAAACTGAATACAATGCTTCACTCATTCACTGAAAAGTTTTAAGACCCACATTGCACTGACCTTATTCATGTCCAAATGCTCATGTAGAGAACTACTGTTTTTAAAAGTGCCGTTATAACTACTAATTCTTTAGACTTTCGCCTTCTGTCTTCTAGTATTGTCTTCTTCTCATTATGCCCTCGGATGGTCGTTCTAGGTTCGGTGTATGATTAATTGATTCTCTTCCCAAACAAAATTGTTTCGCCCATTCTTTTACGGTGGAGTATGAAGGAGAAGAATGTCCATACAAATAAAATAATTCGAAGTGGTCTGTATTCTGTCGAAACTGCCAGACGCGGATCGCGATTTCGATTTTTTTGGATCTCATCAGCGCGTCGCAGGCAGTTCCGACAGAACACAGACCAACTTTTACCTGCTGCCTTAACAGCGTGTTTTAGAAAATACGACAAATGGCGCTGTAAACGCCATCTGTACTACAGCACTGTACTACAGATGGCGTTTACAGCGCCATTTGTCGTATTTTCTAATGTCCATACACTGCCGTTGTCTTCCTCTCTTCGGTCAAAAATTTTATCAAAGCTCGGTACTTGATCTTATGTATTTTAAATTTTTAATCGATAGTCTGACTTTATTAAGCTACATCTTCGTACCAAAATGAAATAATTTAATAGTTTTTGTTGGAGATAGGTAACGAAAAGTCTAGTAATTTAATGACATAGAGGTTTTATGTCTCCTATTAATCTAATGTAGGTATTAGACCAGAAACTTTTAGACCTTATCTATACGATTGAAACTGGAGACGTTTGAGAGACGAACAAACTGTGTCTACTCAACAAAATATTTACCCTAAAGTCACCCTATAGGTTACCTATTTCGCAGTGGGGTCATTCTCTTTACCTCCGCATAATGGCAAATAAGCAGACAGAATATTGTGATATTAAAATTTCTTTAAAATGTTTGTTCACCTCGGTTGTTTTTTTTATGTTTATCGATTCAGTTTAAATGGTTTATTGCGTGCTCAAGTTATTTTACACGACTGCATCGCTTCCTGTCCTTTCCACGATTTTTAATGAGTGATTAACCATGTGCAAACCCGAAAGAATGGACAGCATTGTGCCGCAATCAACGCAACCTCTGAACATTACGCAGACGAGATATCGTGTTTTAGAGAACAATAAAAAATTACCGTAATTACCCACATTATTAAATTATTGCAACTAATTTCGAAATGCTGCCATCGTTTCTTCTTCTTCTTCTGCTTTATCAGGAAGCACGCAATTTTAAGCGTGGTCTGTAATAATAGTTTTAATTAGGCTACACATAGAACGATGGTGTACATCTAATACGCCAAGACCATAAAACAAAGCCAAAGTGTTGGTACTTTTAACGTGTTGTGATATGGGATATGAAACAAGAAGTTTTTGGTTGCAAATTACATTTAGCTAATAAATACTTTAATTTATTCATGTACAGTTCATTTCAATTTGTTAGAATTGTCACCTTGAAGAAATCTTCGCGAAGATAGAAAGAATACACACTAGGCGTAAGCAAGACAGAAATAGTTGGAATAAGCTTGAACGAGCAGAGCTCTCGATGGGCGGGCTTAGGAGATCGGCTAGAACTGTACAGTACTAGACGAAAATGTTTAGCAATTTTTTAAAACAAAAATGTATATAAATTAACAATAGAAAACAAAGCAAAAGTTTTATAGGTGTGTAGAACGTTAAGTTAATTCACTTGTTATTATTTTTAGCTAAATATGCTTTTAAATAAAGCATATTCTTAAATTTTAAATAGGCAGTTTAAATAAGTTTGCAAATGGTACTGTACACTTTTGTCTAGTTCTTGCTCGATGATCGGTGGAGAAGTGAGCTACGCAGACAAATATGATTGAATTTGTAATTATGCTACGGCGCTTCCTAATAAAGGGAAGGGGCATATCTCTAACTTCTTGAAACGGACAGTAACGTTTCTATCAACGCTTACAACATAAAAAGTTAATGTTTGATTTGGATTGGCTTCAATGTCCTGTGGCATGATAGCGGGAACGGGAGAATAAGGGAGAAGAGAGGGTGTAAATCAAACTCCTCCATATTTAAAAAGGTGCAGAAGTCAAAACAAACAGAATTGTTCCAAAACATGTTGCCATTTTTAAGACAATTTATGTAGGTGGGGTTGCAAAATAATTTTTTTACTTGTTCCCCCATTGAGGGGAAACTTTTCCTACCCCTCTCGCCTCCTGTACCTTATATCATACCGCAGAATACTAAAGCTATATCATTGTCTTATCCTTAGAAAATACAATTTGTAACCCATTGAGTTTTACACGAAAAATTTAATTCACGAAAAAAATAACATAAACCAACCCAGGCAGACGAAGTATAGAGAACATTCGAGTCTATTGTTCTATAGAATTTTTGAATGAGTTTTTGAACCGTCGCTTCGTCCTGAAGAACATTTATCCCAGTTCAGATTACCTGCAAGTGCTTACTTCCTTAAACTTCCCGAACTTATCTTATTAATCCAAGCAAGTTAGGATGAACGTAATGTTCCAAATAAACAGGACTATTTTGTTAAAATTAAATCCTTAGTGGCAACATATACAGATTATTTTTATTTTGTACAAATACATGGAACAGTACGCTTCGAATGGTACTAATTATAATCACATCCTTTTGTAAAATGTAGCACCGAAAAAGAATAAGTAGAGGTAATTTAGAATGACATGAACCTTGACATTGGGTTGCGCAGTGACAAAACTGCGCCCCATTGACTTCTACCTCTTAAGAGCATTGACCGTCAATTTTTACATTTTATGTGGAGCTCTATCAACATCCCTTAGGGCATACGGTTTAATATTAATAGAGTAACAGACGAGTCAATATTTAAATAACTCTCAATCGGACTTTTTACTATCTTTATTGCCAAATTATTACTCACGACGTTTCGATGCGTAAAAAATCTACAATCGTTATCAAGTGATTAATGAGAGACAAATTAATGCTTTCCAATATGAATACGAAAAAAGACACGCCTCTTGCGCATCTGAAGATTCATAGTATTCTAAACTACCTATATCTACTAAAAGTTTCGGCGTTAACATTTTAGAATAATGATGTACAATTTTCAATAAAAATAAACAGTAATTAGGATATAAATTGTACAACAGATATTTATGGTTATCATTCTAATAAGAAACATTTAGATACGTTTGGCCGTTAGTGACAGTTGACCAGTGTCGTCGCTCGTATAAAAATGAAACAATGATAAAGAAACACACACATGCGCATTTGCATTAACAAAGCAATTATAACTGACAGAGAAAAAGATTAGGACAATACGGTAACGGGTTGACTGGTTCCCATCGTATACAAGTATAAGTAAGTACAAAACAGTGGCACAAAAACTGGACACTTTTGTCTTCCACTTCGACCCTCTTTTCGGTACGTGTGTTTTGATGCTTATTACACGGGGTGAAGGTTCATATCGTCGGATTCGACTCGACTCGTCGTACTTGAGCGGCAAATTTGCAGCTGACCCCTGGACATTCACATCGCGTATGTTAATTAAAATCAGAGACAATCCGAGAAAGGGGTTGAATGAAAACTGACACCGGACTCCTTGTTACCACTCGAGAGTCTCTGCCAGCTCGGCACAATTAATGGAAATGAATCTATGAACGAGTAATGTAGGTACGATGTATTGTCTCGACATATACAGGGTAGCATGTATTAAAATAAAAGGAATTATATTGAAAATAACATTCGTAATACAGTGGAATTCGTTTATTATGACTCCGCCTATATTGACCAACCGCTTAATATGAAGTAATTGCAGTGTTAAGTTTGATTTTCAAATTAAATTCTCTATAGGAAAGTTTGGATGTAATGACTCCGTTTAAAATTACATATCGTTTATTATGACTGATTCGACTGATTCTCAAGAAATCATATCCGGCTATTCGCTATGTGCACGTTGACGCCAGCGCCTGAAGTGTCGGTTTTAGAAACTTTACANAATAACTAACGTTTTCGCTCATTTTTCTGACCCTTTTTATGTATATTGATATTACAATTCAACGTTCTTTTTCTGTTAATAAGTATATACAATTTGTAGTTTTTCTCTCTAAATAGAAAGTTGTTTATTTTCTAAGACTATGCTTTGTATAACGCCCGCTTAGTATGACGTGTTTGTCATTTCCCTTCGATGTCACTATAAGCAGATTCTACTATAGTTTAGTTTTCTTTGAATGCGCCAATATATTAGGCGAAACAATAGAGAATATAATTTGGTATGTAACTACAATGGCTTGAATGTTTGACACAATAAAACCTAAAGGTCTACAAGTTTTAGTAACTTCGTCAATTTTGAATTCCTTTCTCAGGCGCACGCTGTTGTGTGACGTCACTTTACAAAACGCCGCACGCGCAGTTACGACTGGCCTCTGCGGCTGTGAAGATGTGTGGTTACGCGACCAGCTTTTACTAAACTATAGGATTCCTCTATTTGATATTATTGTTGTATTTTCATTTTTGTTTCCTTTTGTCATTTTTAATTCTAATGACTCTCTAAAAATTCTTACAGATATTATTTCTGTATTTCTACTGTAGAACTCTAGGGTCCGTTGATTTATTTAACGAAACAAGTTTTACGACCCTGCACCATTATATTTCAAATCATATCACCTTCACTTTTAACCATTTAAAATTCTTCGTACTTATCTTGAACACACCCCCTCTCTCTTTATCTCACTGACACCCTCAAAAATACTTTTTTAAAAACAACAAATTTCGGTCAAATTATTCTATTTACAATAAATGAATTAAGAATGTTTCATCCCTCACCGTCAGGGTGACATTGTATTCGCCAAAGAATTAGTTAAGGATACAGTTTTTATTAATTACGTTTGTAGAGAGATTGTTAATTTTTTGTCTTCATCTAACGGGAAATGTATTTTGAGTTAAAAGAAACTACTAAAGTAATAGAAGACACTGTAGGAAAAATGTACCAGTAATTTCGAGACTGAGTAACGACAAACAAATTAATAAGAAGTGTTAATTGAGAGCCGGGCCTTAATTAAATTAGACCTATTAGGTATGTTTGTCTCGTAGCTCATCTTGAACGAGATGGAGTTATTTGATGACAAACATTGAACATCGCTGTTAATTATCTATATTTTTCCTGAAACTCAGCAGAGGTCGCCTCGAGACGCGGTGGTCGCCGACCAACGCCAACGGTTTCAGTTTGTTTGATTGTTAGTTACTTTATCTCCCTTCCAATTAAAGAACCACTTGTCCCTTTTGTTTTCGTACGTGTCTATGATTAGCAATTAATTGGAAAGGCATTCGAGCGCAATTCGGCCTCCGTCTTATTGTACAAGTGTTGCTTCAGAAATTAATTACGAAAGTGGTTTATTAGAACGTTTATTTAGAACTTGTACAAGTGCGCTCTTTACAACCATAGACAAGACTGAAAAATTAAAATACTACCACTGATAAATGACAGGAACTTAACATCAACTATATTGCCAACTTAAAATACCGCAAATAATAAAACTTAACTACTACCAACATCATCTCAACACTCCCACTTACGTATTAAGTTTTACATTACTTCTTAGTTTTACAAATGTACATCAAAAATATTTAAACTACATGCTTGAACAATGAAACATAATAAATACAGCTAAACTAACAGATTTAATTTTTGTAACAAATTATTAAATTTCGGTCTCGTTAGGGGCTTTGTAAACAAATCCGCTAACTGATCAGCCGAATTTATATAGTTCACGGTAATGGTCCCTTTCTCACATTCATCCCTTACGAAATGTACCTTTATGTCGATATGTTTGGTCCTACTGTGGAGTTGTTGCGTCTGTGCTAGTTTAATCGCCGACTGATTATCAACTCCAATTGGTATTGTTGAGATTTGATGCCCCAGCTCCTTAAGGAATTGCTTCAGCCATAAAGCCTCTCTAATTCCAAGAGATAATGCCAAATATTCCGCCTCGGTAGTAGACTGGGCGACTACATTTTGCTTCTGACTTCTCCATGTAATTGGACTATTTGCCAGTATGAACACGTAACCACTGGTAGATTTTCTCGTATTTACACAACCCGCATAGTCTGCATCGGTATAACCTTTGATTTCTATTTTTGCTGTTTTGGAATATATTATTTTGTAATTTATAGTGTGTTTCAAATAACGGAAAATTCGCTTTACTGCTTGCCAATGTTCATTAGTCCAACTGTTAAAGAATCGACTTACTTGATTCACCGCGTATGTAATATCTGGCCGACTTATTGTAGCTAAAAACATTAGAGACCCAACAGCTTCACGATACGGCAATGCTTTATTACATTGTAAATCACTATTCGGCATAGATAAAGGAGCATTAGGTTCTGCAGGAGTTGTTACCGGCTTAGCATCATTCATATTAAATTTCTTGAGAAGTTTCACTATGTAAGTCTGCTGGTGGATGGTTATTGTCTCTTCCTGCAAATTTCTTTCAATTTCTAGACCAACAAACTGTATTCTATTTTCGTTCGAATGCATAGTTATTTTAAACATTTGTTGCAAACTTTTAATTAGTTCAGTAATTGCACTTTCTGATTTTGATATTAGTAGTCCATCGTCCACATAAATAGCTAAATAAATTTCAGCGTCCACAAAATTTCCAACAAATACACATTGGTCAGTTTTTAATTGTTTAAAACTATATTGATTAAGGAAAGTTACGAACTTGCGGTTCCAACACCTAGGAGATTGTTTCAGTCCATATAAGCTTCTATTTAACTTACAAACAAAGTCCGGCTTCTTTTTATTTTCGTATCCTATAGGCTGTTGCATGTATACACATTCTGTCAAATCACCGTACAAAAAAGCGGTCTGTACATCAAAATTGGCAATCTTGAGGTTCTTTTCAGCGGCCAAAGCAAGTAGAATTCGAATAGAGTCATATCGCACAACCGGCGCGAAAGTGTTCTCGAAGTCAACACCTCTTTCTTGCATAAACCCACGTGCCACGAGACGCGCTTTGTAACGAAACGGATTACCTTCTTGGTCAGTTTTTACCCGAAAAACCCACTTATTGTCTATCAATTTTACATTGTTCGGCCTTTTCACTAAGTCCCACGTGTTGTTAGTTTTATGAGCATTCATTTCTGCGTCCATTGCTTGATGCCACTTATGAGAGTCTTCACACTCTATAGCATCTTCATAACTTGTAGGCTCGAAGATTGTACAAAAATCTGCATCTACACCATAATATTTTGGTCTTGATATTGCATTTCTATCGCGTAATTGTCTTTCATTATCACATGCACTTAGATGTTCTTCTTCCTCCTCACTTGGATGAAAATCTTCATCACTGTCCCTTTGATCTGTTATGCTCTCTGAAATTTCTGAACTTTCTATACTGTTGTTTTCCTCTATTTCTTGTACTTCTTNCCTATTAGAACGTTTATTTAGAACTTGTACAAGTGCGCTCTTTACAACCATAGACAAGACTGAAAAATTAAAATACTACCACTGATAAATGACAGGAACTTAACATCAACTATATTGCCAACTTAAAATACCGCAAATAATAAAACTTAACTACTACCAACATCATCTCAACATGGTTTTCCCGACGTTTTCTTAGATAATTTTGTGAAAATGTTGATACGTAATTAAGACAATTTCTCATTTGCTCCTTCAATATTTTTCATTCGTTATAGTCAAATGGTCAGTTCTGAACGTTATCTGGTAAGAGCCGTTTTTGGTCCATCTTGACCTCGAAGAAGAATATGATTCTAATGTTGGGTCCGTCAATCTCAAAATGATTCATAAAAGTAATGTGCCGAAAAGTCTGACAAGCGTAGACTTAAAAAGTTTTTTGAAATTTATTACCATGTCTAGGGAAACACAAAAACTTTCAGTCTCTCTCCAGTCTCTCAGAATCTTTCAGAGTCTTTCAGCGTTTCTGAAAGCGTCTCTCACAGTCTTTCACAGTCTCTCAGTTATTGCCTAGGTGTTTTCATGGATCTCTCACAGTCTCTGTATGAGAGACTCGAACGATAAAATTGTTAATTCAGAGATTCGAGTCTCTCACAGAGATTGAATGAATAAAACTGAAAAATTGAGAGACTCAAGTCTTTCGTAGAAATACTGGGATCTGTGAAATATGTTGAACTTGGAAAATTTTAACCATGTCTATCGAGACACCACTTATTGAGAGATTCGAGTCTCTCGTTCAGAAATTCGAGTATCTCGTTCGGAGATTCTAGTCTCCCGTTCAAAGACTGTATACGAAATGAGGATCTCTCTATGAGCGACTCGAGTCTCTTATTCGGAGACGCTAAACAGTTTTTTTGAGTCTCTCTCGACAGTCTCTCTCAGCGACACCAGAGAGACTTGCTGAGAGACGGAGACTCGAGTCTCGTTTTCAAAGACTCTGAGAGACTGAATATTTTTATCTCTGGTTGTTTTTACCATTTTGTCTGAATGAAGAGTTAATTTTAATCCTAATGATGAAAAGGCAAAGTAGAATCCCATACACATAATCATTATTAGAAGGTCGTCAGTCTTGAAACTTAAGACACACTCCGTCAATGTAGGACTTCTTCTATCCCTCTATACCCCCGTTTCTACTTTTAATATGTCTGTAACAAACCCGTTAAGTCTAAAAAGGTGTCCTACCATCCTACCTCTCCTTTTCCATATTGGTTTTCATAGCTCTCCCTCTGTTCCTACTATTTCTAATAGCTCAATACCTGTCTCAGTTTTTCTTTTCCCCTACGTACACCGTCAACGTTTCACACCCATACAGAACAGTACCCTTTAATGATCTTTTTCGAATTTTAAAATTGACCGTTCACGACCACAGAAGTGATTTCTACTTATTTGTTAAAAGCTCATCGACCCTGCCCTATTCCTTGTTTTATGTGCCTACTCCATCCTGAGTTATCTAACTTCCTATATCCCAATGAATGTATCCACCATCTAATTTTTTGTTTCCACTTGTCGTATTTTTCCTAACTCTACATTTACCTCCTTTAAACACCAATATTTTTGATTTATTTTTATTTATTTTATTACACTTTATATATCACAAAAAGTATGATAATATGAACGAACTGTGTCATTCTGTGCAGATGTAATGTCAATTGGCACAACCGGTTTAATTTGTTGTTCCCCGTTATTAAAAAATGCTAATTTTGTATACTTTGCCGCGCCAATTTTTTTTTTATGTAACACACATTCTTCGTAGTGACAGCTTTGAAAGCATAAGTTTTCGCCAAATTGTTGTTCATCAAAAATAGCAATTCAGCAGCGTCAATTGAAAAATGTACTTGTTTACTTTTCAATTTCAAAATTATTGAAACAAGCATCGATTCATTTATTTATCTCAAAATAAATAAAAAGAAAATATTAAAGCGAGAAATAATTATGAGAATAAGAAAGTTAAATACTTACGTGCATTCTTAACCTTTACATTACAAAAGAACGTTGTTTGTATGTGCTGTTTGAAGGTGTGCGGGAACGTTCTAAAGAACAAGCATGAAAAATTCAATGAGTAAATGAACGCGCAACCTTTAATTATAATCGCAGTTATCCAGGAGGTCTACGGCATGCAAGCAAATCCGTGTACTCCATACGACTCACTACATATCAACTGCAGTAACTCGCTTCTAGGATTAGGTACACCTGCGCCTCATTAACGGAAGTGATAGTATTAACGTAAAAGTGTAAATGGTTGTCGAAACAAAACTAAACCAATCTCAGAGAAGAACACAAAACTATCGATTCTCGACAACAAAAATATTTTAAAAAAACTGAACTTATTATTAAAATTTCTATTTAGATAGTAATACATATTTAACCTAATGTGTGCACGTTCACATCAGACGTATTTATCATCACTATCAACACCATGGGGTCGTAAGCCCTAAGACTGGTTGGACACCCTCACCTTCGCTCATTCCTATCCTAAAACATCTTAAAGTATATCCATATAACTTCCTAAATCCATCAGCGAACTCCTCTAATTTTTCGCTTTTTTCATACTTTTTCTTCCCTTACATTCCAGTATTTTTGTTTTAGGTGTATAGATTAAAAACTAACAGTGACAGTGTGCATCCCTGTCTGACTGCCTTCCTAATATTTACTTTTATACGTTGCTGCTCAAGTTCTGTAACTGCCTATTGCCCTTATACAAAGTGTACATCAGTCTGCTATCTGTATATTTCATCCCTACATTTTTAAATATATTTAACATTGTCAAAAGCTTGCGAACGGTTAATTTAGAAATTCCAAAAAGATTGTTAAAGGTGTATGTTTGGAGTGCGGCGCCGTAAGGGTGCGAAATATGGACAGTGGGCGCGGCGTAAAAGAAAAGGTTAAAAGCGTTCGAAATGTGGTGTTACAGGCGAATGATGAGGATGCTGTTGATAGAGAAGGTTAGAAATAAAGACGTGTTAGAAAGAATATGAGAACAGAGGACTCCATGGTTGTCAATAAGAAATAGGCGAAATAGATTGGTAGGACACCTTCTCACGCATGAAGGTCTAGTCAGAGACATATAAGAGGCAGAAATGGGACTTAAGAGGAGTAGAGGTAGACCTCGATTAGGTTACCATTCGCAAACAGTTAAGGATGTGGGTTGTTCTAGTTTTGAACCGAGCGGCATGGCCAAGAGGTGTAGATCATTGCTTAGCATTCGGGAGGACGCCGGTTCGATTCCGGGTCCGTCTGCCTTGGTCCAAGTTTTTCTGTGGTTTCCTTGGATCACTTAGGCAAATGCTGAGGCAGTAATATTCCACAGATAATCTTTCACTCTCTTCTGTCTTCATTTCGTCCGTCTCATCTTTCTCACCCGAACCACCACCCACCCATTCCCACGATTCCTGAATGCAGGCTGAAGAGGGCCTTCCGCCGTATCTTCCGGCGTAGTCCGGAGGGACTGCCCGTCCACCAAGCATTACTGGCTGGTGGGAATGAAACACCCAAAGGTTAAGGTTTCTAGTTTTGGTATCTAAACACACCTTTAACAACCTTTTTCGAATTTCTAAATTAACCGTTCGCGAGCATAGATGTGACTTCTTTTTATTGAAGACGACTCGACCCTGCGCTATCCTTTGCTTTATATCCCTAGTACTCCTTCCGTCCTGACTTATTTGACTTCCTAGATACCTAAAATCGGCCACTTCTTCTAATTTTTCGTCTCCTATTTTTATGTTCGCTCTTTCCCTACTTTTCCTTCCCTTCCATACCATTATAAAAAAATTATGGGTTATTATTATTCCTTGTCCAATTAAAAACATTACATACGTTGCCCAATATATGTTGATCAAAATTGCCCTTTACAGCATATCATTAAAATGAATATCTTAGAAGATATCAGAGATTAATAAGTCACAGGGTCAAACATAGACTAATCATACTCATGCTATTATTAATCACTCCACACTGCCCCACATTAGTGAGAGCAAAGGCTGGCTGCAATTGTACCAAGCCCGTCATACAACTAGCCGAAACTGCGTCGCGTTCCGTGCATATTTCACCGTAATCGATGAAAATTACCCGGTCTCGTATTTACATAAGTCAGTCAAGACGGAGGACAGTGTTTGACCTGTTTGCGTATAAAAACACTCTTTGTTTCTCACATGTACGTACTGCATCGGTCGCGTTCACTGTGTGTACGGTTTGCGCATTTGATTTTACAACCCCAAAGCGAACACGTCAAAAATAATTTCCTGCCGGTTGTAATTTATGTTTTAATCACTCGCCGGTCACGCCATTCTAATTACCTTTACGTGGCCTGTAAGAACGCAATGCTTTTACTCACAAAGGGGTCTCTTTTTCTAACATTGAAAAACTCCTTTGTACCAAGGAAATGTGAATGTTTTAGCAAGAATGAAAAAGGGAAATTTCTCTTTTAAATTAAAAGGCACCGCTAACAATGGAAAACTAATTTTCTTAGTACAAAAACGAACAAACATTATGTAGCCAGGAATGAGAACGTCATTTAAAACGTGCACCAACAACAGTTTTTATTTCTATTGTAAGTACTTTGAATGTAAAATAGGAGACATTATTTCTATGCTGCATATTCAATTATTCATTATTGGCATCCGTCAAATGAGTATACACCATCTGGTGGCAAAATTTATAACTCGAATGAGGGAAAAATTTTCATAGGAACTGTGCACGCAAATTGTAAAATTGTTTATGAAAATAATAAAACACGTTAAAAAAGTAAAAATTTTTTTGATGATGGAGTCGACGAAGTTTTCTTTTAAAGTTTAATCAAATAAAAAGTTAATATGTTTAGTGAAAAGCTGCAAAAGCACTTCAGACATAGATCTTCACTCTTCATCTACATTAACTACTTTCCAATAAAAACTAACCGTTTTATATATGTAAAAAATAAATTCGGAAAATTAGGGAAAAAAGTAAACTGAGTCAAGCTTGAATGAAAGCAGTAGATGAAATCAAAGAAGTGAATTCCGGAATAAAAATTTGTTCACATCATTTTAATGCACATGATTATATTTCAGCAAGTGTTTACCATCAGCCATAACCTTAATATTTAAAACTAGAATCATACTAAAATTATAAAGTGAGAAATTATTTATTCCTGTGTAATTGATTTAACACAATTCTAATGATACGATATAAGTATTTTAAGGTTAAGAACCTAGCTGCTGCAATACAACAAAGTTGCAATAATGTGTTTGCAACGTTCTCTTAAATCGACTTTGCACGTGCAAGTCATTGATATGATATTGCTTAAATCACCCAGAATCACCTCACCAATTATATAACGTGAATCACTTTTTAAATCCGAAGTTTGTAAAAAGTAGGCAGTAAACTTGACGGAATTTGAAGGCTAGCTTCCGGATTTGTTATTTCCGAATAAACACTCTCACTTTCAACGAAATTTCCTTTCCGAGGCTTTGTGTCAGCCCAATCACATATTGTGTCAATACATTTTATCGTAATTTAAAAACTTGGATATTGCACGGTACACTATAGGAACTACGATAAATTTTCCCTAATCGGCGCCATGTTTGTAGGCTCCTCCCATTTGACGGATCCCAATAAAAAATTATATTTATATGCGTTCGAAATGGAACCTAAATGTAAAGTACAATTGTAACATTCTATTGCAATATCCTTTACAACAAAAACGCCCTTTCAACGTAAACTTTACTTGCTTAAGCTTGCTTGGTTTACCCTTTAATTCATATACCTACAGTCTAACTTCCTGTATCAAAATGGTCATCCGTAATCAGACACTTGAATACGCGACAGTTGAACGGTGAATATGTGGTCAATAAAAGAAAAACCTTTTGAAAGAAAGACGAAAAAGTTGTTTTAGTACATGCAAAGTGGCACCGAAAATGAAGCGACAGAGTGATGGGAGAACGCAGTCCAATATCATAAATCAACTTATAGACCGCAGGTGATTTTATTGATTTATTAAAACAGTGTTTTAAATTACCTATCAAGTTTTTAGAAAACTTCTTAGGCATTAGCGTTATCCTGTTTGGATCTTATATACAACTTCTGGATAAATAGTGACTTGACTTGCAGTCATCACTAGTTTGGCTGTATAAGTGTCCCACTTTTAATTACCCACCTGAATATCTCGCCTGGGGAGCCACCAATACAAAAATAAATTATAGGACCTTCGAACAACCTTGAATTTCAATGTCAATTTCACTAAACGACATCCTCTCCGAGTCCGAAAACTTCGGCTAGAGTTCCTACAAATTCTCAACTCACATCATCAAAGCATAAAGTTTACAATGAAGCGAGGACACAAACGATAACTGGCTTTCCTAGATTTTATGGTGTCTTGTTGATCAGATGGCACCTTAGGACTGTTCACTGGAAGTCAATCCACATCAACAGATGTCTCATTAGATCTGGCGCATTTGATCAACTTCTATTTGCGAGCTAAAATTTTTGAACTTCGTTTTGTTACTGACACATTCATTTCTAATGGATACTGGAACCGTGATGTGATATGGAAATAAGACCACCAAAGAAGAGCGAAAGTCCGCAGTACATCTGCCATTCATCAAAGGAGTCACAGGCAAAATCGGTTGAATTCTGCAGAAGGAAGGCGTTGACAATCTTCAAAACTTGTGGTAAACTTAGAGACCAGCTTGCCTGAGTGAAGCATCATGTTCCTCTGGAATCTGAGGGCCTCTACCGATTGATCTTCTGACTTGTTCCTTAATGGACCATTAGTATCTTGCGAGTCCCCTTCAGTCTTTTCTCTAAGATTGTAAGTTATCTATATAATTCTGTAGTGCAGTGTACTATCCTAATGTTAATTATGGAAATACATGTTATAGATTGTAAAATACTTTCTTCGTCCTTATTGAAACATGGGTACTTTTTTTCAGACTGTCTAGGATTCCTTATAAATATTTTGCTTCATCTCTCCACAATCTCAAAATTGTGTAATATAGATTCCTGTAACAGTACATTGTAGCCGTTCAGTAGCTTCATCATCATAGGATCGTCAGTTGTAACACTGAATTGACACACACCTCCACTTTTTCATATCTTGATTAAATCTTAACATTTGCCTAAAACTAGAACATCCCAGATCCTTAACTAATTGTGAACAGTAAGAGGTCTACCTCCTCTCCTCTTAACTTCTGTTTCTGCTTCTAATATGTCTCTAACTAATACCTACCCCTTCATACCGAAGGTGTTCTATCAACCTATCAAGCCTATGTCTTACTGACTTCCAGGGTAAATGAACAGAGGGCTCTATGGAAGTCAATAAAAAATAGGCGAAATAGGTTAGTAGGGTACCTTCTCAGGCATGAAGGTCTACTCAGAGACAGAAGTTAGGAGAGGTAGAGGCAGACGTAGATTAGATTACTGTTCGCAAATAGTTAAGGATATGGGATGTTCTAGCTTTAAGGAAATGCGAAGATCAGCTTAGGTGTGGAGGTGCGTGTCCAACCAATCATAGGACTGACGACCTTATGATGATGATGATGATTCGTGATGAGGTTATTGTTATTTCTCGTTTCTCTAGTTTTCTTGGTATTGATACATCATCAAAGTATGATAGTAATTTCATGAATTCCTTATTATTTCAAAGGTGCATCTACATATACTAAATAAGAGACGACAGCAAGAACTCGCTCTAGAATACACAGGAAGAAAAGGAAGAACAATAAACTGATGTGTTTTATGCGCGATGAAAAGACGAATGAGAAGCTGTTCGTTTCCGCGTAAACTATATTTCGCCTAATAAAACGAGCAAATAAAGTGACGAAATGTATGTATGTGTGTCGTATGGTGTCGGTGGCAATAATTCGACGGGAAACGTGCATTCGTGTTAATTTCGAGCGTCGTAGCCTTTCTCATTAGAATAGTTGCAACCTTGCCAAAAGCTGTAATTATAACGCTCGGACGCGCATATGTAAACAGTTTTTCAGAAATTCTCGAGTTAATTATACTGATGATTGCATGGATTTGAGCACCGACTTGACACAACAATAACTTTTAATTCTAGAATTTCGCATGAGCGACTCGACGTTTTCGTGTTATTTCGATCTTCGTTGTTGTTGTTTTAAGAAGCGCGATTTCGTTTATTCACATTATTACACGATTCGAACGCACTTCCTCGCTCGTGTTTCTTCCAACTTTGAAATGTCCTTTATCTTCTTCATCTATTTATAGACAGAGCTTATTATTTCGAATGCACTTGTGATCTCTTTCCGCATTTTGACGGATTCCTTCAACGTCTGCCGTTTCTAACAACGATTCCGTGAATTAATTGAGAAATGTTTGTAGTTGTAAAACATACCTACCTATACAGTAGCAGTTCTCAAACTGTTTTAACGTCCAAACCCCTTTAAAACACTAAATATTTTTACAAAACCCTAAAATAAAATTTGATCCTATGTTTATCCTTTAATAAAAACCGTAACATAAAAATATCGGGAATTTAAAATTATATGAAACTATTAGTATTAGCGCAATAGGTGGTTGGGCCAACACAAACCCTGGAGAAAGGAATTTTGTTGAAGGTGAATACGTTTTTAATGCCAGTCACATTATTATAATATCCGAAAAAAAAAACAAATCGTAAAATGTACATTCATATGTTGTGAATTTTAGTAGATATCTACCTACTATTTATAAACATTACAATTAAAAAATTGTTCACGTAAAATAAATTGGGAGGTGACTATGAACGGAAATACTCCCTATGTTGTAGTAACTGCAACCATACGTAGCAATTACTTGGAGTTCTAGCGTTTACAACTCGCTTCAAATAGTTAGAGTTGTGACCTTGTAAAAAGCTGCGCAAATAGAAGGAATACACGTTAAGCGTGAGCAAGACAGCAATAGTTTGAACGAGGTAATATATGAAACACTACGGTTGTAGTTACTACGATATAGAGAATATTTCTCCTTACCCCCCCCCCTCTTGGGAAAAGGGTCTGACGAGTCACAATATCGGCACAAAGTTTAAAAACAGAAACCAAACTCATTAAACCTATGCTTTTTAAATCGAGTAACTTTACAACCTAATCTTTTAAACTCAATAACTCCATGACGTAAACATTCTAAACCTCATGCATACGTGACTATCCCATTACAAAATGTTATTATGTATTTTATTAACCATTTAAAGAAAAAAAGCTAAACTTAAAAATATCGCGTTCCCCTAGCAAAAAATCTCTAGCTACGTTCATGCTTATTTTTACCACCCGTTATTTCAGATTGTAACATTGTTGTGTTGCAACAGGTAGGTTCGTACCCTCAAAATAGTTGTGAACGTCATCATTTACTCCTTTGGTGCTTACTACTTTCATTCAATCTTGTAGCTGTTCTTTCTTCTCTAATTTCCAAATACGCTTTATATGTAATTACCAAATATTAAAGGTAATTTATAGTTGGTATAAATGGAAAATGAATTTTCACATTAATCTTTGAATACAACCACTATTAAAAGTATCAGTGTTTCATACATATATAGATAATTACATCTGAATGTTTATATAAAAGCGAAAGGTTACTCATTCACTCACGGGTTAAATGCGAATACAATTCGAGTTTTTCTATTATCGATCAAATACTCATCTCTGCTAATTTCGAAATAAAAAACCATTTACATTCCTAAAGCACCCCTTCAAGAGTTTTCTTTTTCTCGAGGTCGTACTTAATTTTTTCTTTTTACTAGATAATTTCGAAAGTAGCGGAAACAGAAAGTTCGATCAAGAAAAAGAAAAACAATTAAACATTGGCTTATGTATACTTAAGTCTAAAACGAATGAACATCGAAATAGCTTCTTAAGGTCACTACCTAAGAGATCTCTCGCTACCGTAGTTTTGTTTTGTTATTACAACTCCTAAGAATTATAATTTGGTAGAATATCTCGTGTCTAAAGGTCGTTGTGTGTTGAAGTTGCTTCCTAATGTTTCGCCGACGGGCTTCTTCGGAAGTCCTTCCACCTCCGATCCAGTCCGTATCCAGCTCTTTTCGGTAAATGTGTGATGCGAAATTGTTTGAGACTTACTTAAGGATGTTTGGGAGGTACAATCGAAGTCAAGCGTACATAAAATTAGATATTCGTGATTAATTAGGTTTTGCAGCATATCATGAGGTAAATAAATACTATCTATACTAAAAAAAAGTATACGGTTTGAGAGAAAATTTGGAATTTGACCAAAAGCTTTGAATAAAATAAAAAATAACGAATAATATGGAAAATTTTTAACTGACTATTGGCAGTGAATATGCCTTGATTTCAACTTCGAAACAAAAAAATATTTAGTTTCAATCTTTATTAATAATGAGCGTAAAACTTTTTAATATGTTTAAATAATAATTAAAACTTTAAAATTGCATTTATTTCAGACAATTATAAATACTATCATTATATTATCAAGTAAAAACGAGATTTTCAGCTAATTTTTAATTTTTTCCTCGATAACCATTTAGTGAATTTGAATAACCTTACCCTTAAGTGATTCTCAGATTCAAGTTACTTATTATAAAAGTTTGAAATTTCTAGTAGCTTTTTTTCTGTTAATAAAAATAAATTTAATCTGTTCGGTTAACGAATCTCCATAAAATGACGTGTAAAATTACAATTTTTTAAAATTTCAATAACATTTTAACGATTTAGTGAATCGATTTGTAATTTTTACAGGAGTTTTAGCATTGAACGAGGAACGTTCTTCTAAATTTTTATTTGTCTCGTAGCATTTTGACATACCTCCCAAACATCCTTACCTCTATTGGTAAGTTTACTTGTAGCTGCAGAGTGTTTATCGTACTACGCTATTCGGTAGACATCTATCTAGTTTTCACTCTCCAAAGCTCGACACTTATTTCTGTTACACCTTGTGGCAATTTGGAATTTTTCAGATAGATAATAGAACAAGAAAGCAGTAGGTACAGTTTCAAATTACCCCATGGAATCCTTGGTGCGATTTAAAAACCATCCATCGACGGAGGTTTTTTATTCAGTTTGTTTAGGTACTTAAACAACCCAAACAGTTATTGACAGCTATAAAAATATTCGCGGTAGCGAGCGATAAAGAAGGAAATTAAGAAAGTAAAACAAAAAAAGAGACGAAAACTGGCCCTTCCATTGATATTATACAACGTTTCGCGATCGTAGCATCTAACGAGCGAATTATGCATAATGTCGGGGGCCTTGAATTTAAATCGTCAGTCGCGGAGATGTGCCCGTCCGCGTCCGTCTGACAATCGATCATGACCGAGGAAATAAATTTTCGCGGCATAGCCAGCCGCCACCGCAGCCGTGCGATTGTTCGCCACGCAAATGCATGGAAATATAAACATTAGAAGTGGCCTGAAAATCCGCAAGTCGTTAACGATGGATAGTCGGATGGATGGATGGATGGATGGAAGGTTGCGATGGTCGCATCGCGTCACGTCGCTAACCGCCAACATCAACCGATTAGGAATTTAGAGCAAGGCGTCGAGCGCTATTATTATTATTTTGCGTAAATTATCGAATTAATCCTAAAATTGGCTGACCTACCAAATTCGAAACTCTAAAACACAATCTCTTATATTGAAACAGGAACCAAGGGGCAAGGGGGCGAAGTTAGATACTAAAATGAGTGGTAATATAAACAATACCTAAGGTACCTGGGTCGAATATGGCCAGCCGGAAAATATGGCCATATCCCTTTCCATAAAAAAATACCGCTGTATTCGTATTCGTAAGTATTCGTGTTAGATAGTGTATGTGAACATAATGGAATGGGGTAGTTGTAACTTGCCCTGCGTTCCCGCCAGTCCGCCATTATCAGTTCAACGGAAAAGTCGCGTCGCTGTTATAAATTTTCAATCGTAAGTTTTTATGAATTTCTCATATTATAATTAGATTGTAGTGAAAGTATTTATTTTAATTTAGCTATCAGCAAGCGTAGATGAAATACCCATGCATATTTTTTAACTTATTTATTTTAGTATCTTAGTGGCCATATTTTCCTTATGGGATTTTTTGATGCTTCCTAGAAGAACTCTCCGAAGATATCTGATAGACAAAAAATATGAAAAATTTAAATTGGAAAGAAAACCACTACTTATGCTCAGGAAGAATAGGAGCTAGCATCTCGTATTATACGATTAAGCGATGTTAGATACCCTTTACTTCATGTATACTTCTCAAGTGCGTCAAGAAGTATTGTGAGCCACAATATTATTTACTGTGTTATTATTTTCTAGTTATTAATGTTAAATTTAAAAATAATTTGTGCTTGATTTTATTCGTGTTATTTGTTCATTTTGTTAGTATTATGATTTTGTTATTTTTTTTAGTGTTTAATTTGTTCAAATTATATCAGTTTCAGATTCTAAAAATGTATTTTATTTTAAAGATCAAAACCACTTAAAAATAGAAATTGCCTACATGTTCAATTTATGTCGTTAATGTGATCACTATACATGGCCATATTTAACTACACTATCGTAAATATGGCAACTTTCCCAGTTATTAAAAAATAATTGTTTATGTTCACTATTTACATATTGTTTTCTTTGTCCTGTAATATCATACCTGGGTAAATACAGTACGAAATAAAAAAGGATAAGTAACCTCAAAATTTAAGCAATACGAAAAAATTGATGTTAAACCTTAAGGTAGCCGTATTCGACCCAGGTACCTTACTAGAAATTAGTCGTTTGCCGGGTTCCCAATTGCATCCGGTACCTACCCGAGTAGAATTTATTTTTGGGAACCGGTTGGGTCCCGATTGGGTTTTCCCAAATTGAAATGGGGACCCAAATGGGATACCCAACTGGTTTCCTATTGGACATGTAACGCTTTCCCCATCTGGGACCCGGTAGGGAAAGCCCTAATTGGAAAATTTAGGGAAATTCCAAATGAATTTTTATTTTTAAATGCATTGAAAATGGAAATGATACATGTATTATAAAGAAACATATTTCAAGTGTAATATGGATAGTATACGAGGGTGGATTGATAAGTTTCCGGCCTAACCAAGAGATGACGCCACTAGGCCTACCTTGAGGTGACATTCTATAGTACCATCCTTGGATAGCTTGTAGCTATAGTTTCAGCCCGATCTCCTTGCTAGTGTAGGTTTGACAGCACGCTGAACAAGACGCCT
>NW_020438936.1:222486-313162 GCF_000699045.2 Agrilus planipennis
AGCATGCCACATCCTTAACTATTTGTTATCTAAGTCCACCAGTGCTCCTCTTAACTACTGTTTCTGCATCTGATATGTCTCTAACTAGGCCCTTCATGCCTGAGAAAGTGTCCTATCTCACCTATTTCTTATTGATTTCCTTAGCGCCTTCTCTCTAGTCTGTTATCTTAGGATGAGTAACCGTTCTAATTCCTATTTTTATATTACAGAGGTTTATTTATAGGCGTTTGATTTATCAATTACATAATTTGGAGCTTCCTGATCCTAACCGCCGGAAAAGGTTTAGTTTTACGTCAGAACATTTTGAATGGATAGACCTCATTGTTGTGGAGCGAATATAGATGGTTTTCAACAAAAGATTGAAACATTATTTTATTATAAACCTACGTCGATACTGAAAAGAACAGTTAAGGTGATACCATTTGGCCCCTGTCATGAACAGGAAGAATTGCCTTTGAGTTTGAGACACAGACTGATAATACCAAGTCTGTGGTTATTACTGACCATATGCACGTGGCCACCAGATAGACAAATATATATAAATAAACCCATGTGTGTTGTTCTTCTGTTTATCTTCTGAGAGAACGTATGTAGGTGTGTGCACGAGGTCGACCTGTTACCCATTTCGGAACCATGCAGGTTCATTCTCCTACATTACTTCAATAATATTATAGTTGGGAAGTATAGTTTGAGATTGCCCTAAAATATGCAGATCAAAATTTATTGGGCACAGGTGGGAAGTGCCCAGTTTGTGCAAATCCAACAATCTCCAATAGGGATCCAATTGGAGTTAGGGAATTCCCAAAATAAATTCTACTCGGGTAGTGGATCCAGCATTTTCTTTTAGGATCCGACCGGGTACTGGATAATGACGCTGGGTAAAGGTAAATGGACTACGAAACCCTTAAAATATACTTAATAAAAGATTCCATCCGTCGCCTTATTACAACGTATTTTTACAGGTCTTGTCTTTTGATTTGAACCGAAATAGGGTTGTAAATTGTTTTATTGATATTTTTACATCCCTATTTTGATCAAAAGGTAAGATCTAAGTCATTATTGTCTTGTTTAACTGCCTGTTTTTGGCAAACTTTTACAGAGCTGCTCACGTTGTTAGTCTTACCCACTTAGCCTTATCTATTAAAATTCCAACTGGTCCATGAAACGAAAACACAACCTATTAATTAACTTATAAGTCCTAGAAGATTTACATTGACTATTTCTATCTTTGCGATCTATTATAGATTATAGACTCCTTAATTTTATTTTTGTTTTAATTTCAAATACCTATCTGATCTAAAAAAAAAACAATTAAGTGTTTCCTTTGTAACATATCTTGTTATTTTATGAAATAAAAGTAATAATTATTCAAAAAGGCGTACTTATCTAGACGATTATTGGTTGTAGCAGATGTTTATAAAAATCCAAGCGCCATAGGTGTCGAGTTTGTTGGATTTCTTTCTAAGTAAATAACAAACAATGCATTGATACAGTAACGCATTTACCATCGAAATAATGACAATTTTCATGGTCCGCAAGAGCATTTATTGAGGTGACAATTGGACAGTAGATTTCCCATGGGACTTAGTTAAGGCCACATAATAATTATTCTTCCCCCTGTAGTAATTACGGTATGTCACCTCTCGACCAGTACGGTACAGTGGTAGTAGATAGCTACAAGATCCTGTCTGTCTATGTATTATGCATGTCGGTGTGTGTACGGTTCGTAATTAACGAGTCCAGTTTGCGCGGTGCTCGGTCAGAGCGAGTTAGCCTGCTTGGACCGAGATCGACCATTATGATGCAAATAAGTTCGTATATAACAACCACCGAGCGCTTAACCAGGTGTTCTACTCGGGAATGGACACCGAGTCGATGTTGCCAGATGCTTGCAGTGTCATTTCCAGCAAACAAACGAGCGGAAGGACTGGGTTAATCCTTAATAGCAACCGCTTCACATAACGCGTATGAACCATGACTTACGTAGGTTACATTTTTTGTTTCTGAAACAGTAGGAAATAGTTAGAACATAAACAAACAGTCTCAATAACGAGTTTTTATAACGAAAAATTTCGCCACAAGACAGACTTTGCTTGAGACTTACTGATATGCCTTGTATAGGTTGTACAGGGTGTAATAGAAGTAAGTGCCGAGCTCTCGAGGGTATAATGTAGATTCAATAAGTAATCGCACGGTGAGTTCAGCAGTGTATTTCAGTGCAAAGAAAATTAATAAAATTACAATCCGAAGCCGGTCCTGTGCGTGAATTGACAACATAGGTTTCTACCAAATAATGTATTTACTGCGATAAAAAGTTTGCAGATAAGATTAACATTAATAATGTACTACTACATATAACATTTAGGTAGTAAATAAATTAAATAAGTACCTACATTACATGCAGTACTATATAAATGTAAGTACGAGCACAAAGGAAAGAAAAGAAAAAATTTTAAGTTACGTAAACATTAGTTGGTAAATAAGCATTATCTAGATAATTGTAATTTTGTCAAGGCAAACTTGCGTCGCCCCAATAGTGATTATTGTGGAAATTTGAAATTCCATCCCGCATGAAGGAAATTTGACTATGAATTTCACTCTATGGAAAAAAATTAGGCTGTATGCAGCACTTCTTTTTTGAAATTATTTCGCGTGTACTATTGTGGGGATTGTCTTCTTTGAAATCAAATATAATGATTTGAATTGGCAAACAAAAAAGCAGAATTTTTATAGAATTCAGGTGTTATTTCCTATCATAATCGTCATCACAAGGTTGAACCAGCAGCTCCATTTCTACTGATCGTGGTCCAATCTGCGCACTTCGCAGAAACTAGAGCCACTTACATCTTTAACAGTTTGGAAACAGTAATCTAATTTGGATCTACCACTACACCCTTAACTCTTGTTTCTGTTTTTAATATGTCTCCAATTAGCCCTTCACATCTGAAATGGTATCCTACCAATCTATGTCGTCCACTTCTTCTTGATGTCCGTAACTCCCTCTGTTCTTCTGCTCTTTCTAATACATCCTCATTTCTAGCCTTTGCTATCCAGGACATTTTTAACATTCTCCTATAACACCACATGTCAAACGCTTCTAACTTTTTCCTTGCTGTATCAACGCCCACCGTCCACGTTTCAAACCCATACAGAGCCGTGCTTTAGATTTTTAATAATCCTTTTATCAAATTAGCCGATCGTAAGAACAAAAGGGATTTTATTTATAAATAATGATATTTTTGCGTTTACATTTAATATTGTAGCGAGCACAAGTGTGTTTGTGTGCTATCGGGCACACGTATGTGTGAACGGCTTATCGATTCGCCGACTAGCCGCGGGTGCTTTTCTTCATGTGCGCCGTATTTGTAAATGTGTGTGTCGTACCTGCGTTCTGGGAAAGCAGTTAAACAGTTCAAAGAAAAAAGAAACTATTCGGATGTTTCGAGAAGGCTCCCGAAAGTAAACAAAAGAGTATTTAAAGAAAGAGACGATCGCCGCGGAGAAGGAGAAATAAATTGACCGTTGCAGAAGTGAATCGAGAAATAAATTGACAGTGATATAAGTGAAATAAATGGCGCAGTGAATAGTGATATATCAACAGTAGTGTAAACAAATAGAATAATTCATAACCCAAGTTTAGTAATAATTTAATAGTGCTTTTAAGTTCTTTAATAATTAGCGTAAATAAATAGTTTTTGTCGTTATCAGTCATAGATGTTAATATTTTGTTAAACCCACGAACATTAAAATATGTAAAAATGAAATTTTAAAATACGTACATAATTATTAATATCGACTATGGTCCGTGTTATTTTAATCAGCGGTTTTATTTACATAATCTTAATTTTAATAGTGTTCTCATTCGCTTCGCAATGATAGTTCATTTGTTTGTTAGAATTTCGTAATAAAAACAGCGTGTAACTCAAAATAAGCGCACTTAAACCGTGCAGCATAAGATATATCGAGTAACAGAAGTTGCTAATTCCTGTAATCGTTTTTATTATTATTTCACATGACCTCGAATGGCATGTGGGAGGACTATAATTAATAAAAACGACGTAAATATAACACCCACTCGTACACAGAGATACAACGTGAGAGAGAACGTCTAATCTCTCGAACATTAATGCCTGGCTCCATAAATACAAAACGTTGGCTGTTGTCCCAAAAATTCATTACACTAAAACGTAATGAAAATACCCTCGTTTAATTTTTTTATGTTGAATAACTCGTTACACTAGGTAATAACTAAAATATGTCAGCTAATAAAAAAAATAACAAAATCTGTTTTTAAATAGCAGATACGTCAAAGAGAACATGGATGTCGGGGATAAAGTCAAAATTTTATCCGATAATATAAGCAATGTTCTTGTTAGAGGTTAGAATTTTATTGTTCCCTGATTAGCATCTGTATTAGGAGAACAGAGGATGTCATCAATATTTTTTTTTTCGTAAAGTTTGATCAAAAGAAAAAGTATGGAAAAAGCGAATACAAAGATAGGAGATAAAAAATTAGAAAAATTGGCTGATTTTCGGTGTCTAAGAAGTCAGGATGGATGTAGTAGTACACAGGATAGCGCAGAGTCGCGTTCAGTAAAAAGAAGTCACTTCTATGTTCGCGAACGGTTAATTTAGAAATTCGAAAAAGTTTGTTAAAGGTGTATGTTTAGAGCTCGGCGCTGTACGGGTGCGAAACATGGACGATGGCCTCGGCGGAAAGAAAAGGTTAGAAGCGTTCGAAATGTGGTATTACAGGCGAATGATGACGATACCGTGGATATAGAAGGTTAAAAATGAAGAGATATTAGAAGATATAGGAGAAACGAGGACTGTATGAAAGTCAATAAGAAATAAGTGAGATAGGTTGGTAGGACTCCTTCTCAGAGATGAAGGGTTGACTAAAGGCATATTAGAGGCAGAAACAGGAGTTAAGAAGAGTAGAGGTAGACCTAGATTAAAATCAGATAATATTCATGCATTTTGGAGATAGTAATTGGAAGAAAAGTATCAAAAATCCAATGAGGACAATTATCTATATATATGATAAATTTGTGAAATAAAGATAGGTACTTACCTTAACCACCGATACTAGAGGATTCCGATGCCCATTGTTAGGTAACGAGCAGGGATGATATGGATATGAAATTTCGGCTCCATGGATACGTATATGGATATACGAATATTATTATAACGATATCAGATACGATTACTTGTATTCTTATGGTGCGCGTTTTAGTTACGCATGCGTGAGCCGTGCAACCTGTCTATCCGCAGTCTTTCTTAATGACGTTAGAATGTTGACGCCTTTAATTTGATTTCTGGTGCATCTTGTAGCTGCTATTAACGTAAACACTGCTTCCGAATTCCAATTAAGAGAAGAGATATGATAATAATAATTTTTTTTTCACAAATTAAATTTGACTTATGTAAAAAACAAGACAGTCAATTCGAGTGGCATATAGGTACTGACTCTAATTATAGTTATTGTATTTACAGTAGATTGTAACAGGTAAATAGTTATAGCCCAAAATTCAAGTTGGTATCTATATTAGGTGCCGTTCTTTTGTCACAATTTCTCACAATAAAATAAGTACAAGATGTAAATGTGATGCCAAGTGAAGAAATTTAGACGTCCCCGAAATGAATTTCGTGAGAATTGTCGCAAAAGACGTAATTATAATTCGAAGCGTAAAGCGTGTCAAAGGGCATTAAAGAGACTGTTATATTTTCTCGCCAAGAGTATTTTAAACGCATTTGCAAAAGGGCGGGAACAAGGGTAAATATTCAAAGTAGGTATTCCTATTCGAATCGATCGTGGAGGCAACATTAATAACGTTGACGACATTTATTTCTCTTCTTTGTTCAATAAGGGTCCTTCGTTTCGAAAAAAAAAAACTTATTGGGACCATTTCCGAACGTTATATCTGTTTCCAGTTCGTTTGCTAAATCGGTAAATTTACCAAATTGTGAATTTATGTTAATGGACCACGCCGCCGCTTCGACAGTAACTGGGGACCTTTTCAAAATCAAAACCTTTTGTGGAATTTAAATCTCCTCAATGCACGTTTCAATTCTGGAATTGTTTCTCTACTTATTTATGATGACTGAATTCTATGAAATGGCGACATATTTACCTGTAACCGTTACTTATCTAGCTATTTATCAAAGCAAACAATTTTTATTATAGGAACAAAATCCTGAACTTTTACATAGCATTTTATTAATTGTTTATTAATAATTATTATTATTTTATAATGCNAACATAAAAAGAGTTTTAAACAAGAAAAATTAACACCACTTTTTTAAAAATTTTGATGGAAGTAAATTTAATTTAATTAATGTCAACTAAATAAACCTATTTACTTTCCTTTAAGTTTCTAAAATTATTCAATTTTTTTTTCAAAAGGATGAACTTGACATCAATAAGAATTCTTGCTTGTATCCTTGTTAAATTTAGAAGTACCTGAAGGGATAATATATTTTACAATTTACTTTTATGAAAATTTAAGAGTTCCTACTTACCTACTCATTATATGAAAATGTATGAGTAGTAAAATTTGGATAAATATTGGAGATCACGAAAGATTGACTTTATCGTTACATACATATACTAGATTCCCTTCGTCTTCAAAACATCATGCTTCCTTTTCCAATGTCTATGTGGACTAATTATTCAAATATTTCTTATAAGTTCATTAATCTAATGCATAAATGAAAAGAGCAAACAATTAATATAAATCTGAAATCTGCAGCACACATCATTCTTTGACAAACAACAAAACTCGCACCGCATTTATTATTGGAATAATAGAAAAACAGGTAAATTCTTGCAACTGTTTCGGCTATTGTTCATTCATGAAACGGTTAGGGTAGGTTGCAGTTAACCAAACGTAGCTTCTCTTACCGTTTCCGTTTATAAACGGTTACCGACTGAACAGGACCGCTGCTGTTTTGGTCAAATAATAGATGACCCAGCTACCAACTGTCCAAAACTAACTAATGCGTTATTCGAATTCATTCAAAAAGGCCCAGGTAGCCGGTGTGTCTGGCTGTGCGTGGGAATATATGAAACTAATGTATGTATGCTCTTTTCAATACTTATAATAATTGCTGACATTTTACGTGTCAGAATTGAATCCGTTGCTTTTAGGTATTTACGAATGAATTTTACATCCTGTATGCAAGAGAAGAAAAAGTAGGTAAAGAACGAAAAAAAGATAGGAGACGAAAGATTAGAAAAGGTGGCTGAGTTTTGGTATCTAGGAAGTCAGATAAGTCAGGACGGAAGGAGTAGTAGGAATATAAAGCAGAGGATAGCGCAGGATCGAGTCGCCTTCAATAAAAAGAAGTCATTTCTATGCTCCCGAACGATTAATTTAGAAATTCGAAAAAGATTATTAAAAGTGATGTTAGGAGCGCGGCGCTGTACGAATGCAAAACATAGACGCTGAGCGCGGCGGAAAAGAAAAGTTTAGAAGCGTTCGAAATGTGGTGTTACCAGCGAATGATGAGAATAGATCATGATTAGAAAAGGTTAGAAATGAGGAGTCGTTAGAAAGAATAGAAGAACAAAAGACTCTATGAAAGTCAATAAAAAATAGGAGAGATAGGTTGGTAGGACAACTTCTCAGTCATGAAGGTCTAGTCAGAAACATATTAGAAGCAGAAATAGGAGTTAGGAGGAATAAAGGTAGACCTAGATTAAATTACTGTTCGCAAATAGTTAAGGATGTGGGTTGCTCTAGTTTTAGGGAAGATAAGCTCAGGATCGGAAAGAGTGGATGTGCGTGTCCAACCAGTCTTAAAACTGACGACCTTATGATAATGATGCCAATAGAAATACAAATAGAAAAGTATGATTGAAATAACCCATTGGTAAATTTAGTTGTATGTAATTTATAAGTACTTCATGTAGGTAGTTATATAAATATATTCTGTGAAAGCAAACAACAAATCTGAGCAGCATGCCACATCCTTAACTATTTGTTATCTAAGTCCACCACTGCTCCTCTTAACTACTGTTTCTGCATCTGATATGTCTCTAACTAGGCCCTTCATGCCTGAGAAAGTGTCCTATCTCACCTATTTCTTATTGATTTCCTTAGCGCCTTCTCTCTAGTCTGTTATCTTAGGATGAGTAACCGTTCTAATTCCTATTTTTATATTACAGAGGTTTATTTATAGGCGTTTGATTTATCAATTACATAATTTGGAGCTTCCTGATCCTAACCGCCGGAAAAGGTTTAGTTTTACGTCAGAACATTTTGAATGGATAGACCTCATTGTTGTGGAGCGAATATAGATGGTTTTCAACAAAAGATTGAAACATTATTTTATTATAAACCTACGTCGATACTGAAAAGAACAGTTAAGGTGATACCATTTGGCCCCTGTCATGAACAGGAAGAATTGCCTTTGAGTTTGAGACACAGACTGATAATACCAAGTCTGTGGTTATTACTGACCATATGCACGTGGCCACCAGATAGACAAATATATATAAATAAACCCATGTGTGTTGTTCTTCTGTTTATCTTCTGAGAGAACGTATGTAGGTGTGTGCACGAGGTCGACCTGTTACCCATTTCGGAACCATGCAGGTTCATTCTCCTACATTAACAATGACCACCAGTCGGCGCAGCTATTGGCCGAGGAGGCGGCCACGCCCCCCGCGAGTTGTCACCTACCGGTATGCAAATGGCCCCCTCTCCGGACCGGCAACCCGCAACACGGCACAGCAGCAGCCTGCTAGATCTCGCGAGCTCTTATTATCCACATTCACACACACATTCACATTCGCACACGCATACGTACAAGCAGCTTTCACATCCGACATCTCTTTCCCCAGAACGTATTTGAATGTATGTAATTGCTGGGCCGACTGAGACGGCGGTCCTGGTGGCAGTGGAACTTGCACACGGATACGCCGTCGTCTACGTGAGCGAGGCTGTATTTAATAAACACCCACCGCCGAAGAGGACGTCGTCGTATCGGAGGTGGTACACACGGGAAACTCGCTTTCCTAAGCAATTTCTATCTATTTGAATGATCACTAGGTGGTATATATATATACCATTTGATATTTTTACATAATCTATAGGTATCTACTTTCTTAATTTGTTCTTATAAATTATTATTTCTATCATAGTTCAACGTTTTATCCACAAACCCCGAATTTATCGGAGCTCTCAGCAAAAACACACATGGATTTAAGTGCTGTTTCCCATTAATTAACATATGCATCTTAGCGGAAATCGTTTCATTTTTATTCTTATTGAATGTGTAAATGATTATTATAATAACTAATAATAAAATGATCTTGTGGGTGCCTACCTAATACGAAATAAAAGTGAAACTGATCCAAGAATGTTCGCTCTTTTAAATGCAGGAATTATAGAGTGGGGGCAGCCGTAGCGTGTGATTCGCTCGGAATAATTAGGTGGGGTAGTTTCTCCTCACTTATGTTTATGAATCACTGCGAACACGCTGGTTACCTGTCTTTTAACAGTTGCAATTTACGGTCCATACTTAAAGGTACCTACCTATCTGCAGTGCAGGTGTCTAATATGATGCCTACCAAACGAAAATACGTACCGGGAATAATAATAACAACTGTTAATACTGCCTTTTTCTAAAATAATAAACTTTGCTGTTTAAATTATCGTCGTCACATAAATAAAATTATTTTGTTAAACGTTATAAATTTGGTTTAATCTATAGCATCCTCGCAATTATTTTGTAATTGTCTTTCGTTTTCAATAGTAAGTACATACTTGAAATCAACTACCACCAAAATAAAGTTCAAATAATAAATGGTCGTTTTCTTCTGCTTGTCATCCATTGTTAATTTAAATTAATAAGAACTTTATAGCATGTATTATGTATCTTTATCTTCGAATGAGGTGTTAATTTTCCAGCTTAACAATTACTTAAATTGTTAACCTTATTTAACTTTTTGAGCATTTATCGGTAGTTACTAATATAATCTCATAAAACACGTCGATTGGTAGTCTTAAATGTACATTACCCTGGTTCATTATGTTATTTTAATTTTAGATAAGTGAGTGGATTAAGTTAATAATAAAGATGATTAGTGTTTATAAAAATGAAGGATTGCGTTTTGATTATTGTACGTAACGTTTATAAAATAATATTACCAAAGTTCTTGATTTCGCATCACTCATTGTTTGACAGTGCGCAATACTTTTATTTGGAACCTTTCAAAGAATTATTTATTCTTCCCTTTTAAGTTGCCAACGCTCGAGGTTAGTAATCTTCAGAAATTCTTCTGACGGTTCATTCGTCGATTGATATTCTCAAGAATTGGATATTTATTCTTCTTGATGTTTTGCCAATGATCAGAAATCTTCAAGAATTCTTCTCGTTCATTCATCGATTGATCATCCGCAAGAGAAACCCCTGAATATTCCAAGAAATTTCGTTTTCGAAACGCCGAGTAAAAAAAAATATAATTCTTTAAAACAAATGGGGAAATCCGCATAATTTGATTATGTTTTGGTGGTGCCTACCATTTTCATTAACTGATTATATTTTTAAAAGCACTGACACTAAATGAGGAAAACTTAATTTTTCCTTAAAGTTGTTTTACCAATTTGCGAGAGTTAATTAATAAAACCCCAAGTTACACATAAGAAATATTTAAAACTCTTTTCGTCATCCAAGGTGTTGTACTCAGTTTTCCTTTTTTAAAGTTTGTATGTGACATTTGGCTTTAGTGTTTTATTTAGTTGAGTTCCTCATATCTCCATTTCAGTTTCTTCTATTGTAGGTAATATTTGTTATGCATGGATATCTAATATATGAGTAATAACAATCCAATTGGTGCATTGATTGATTAGAATGGCTGTGGTTCGAATTAAAGAGAGAGCAATTTTATTTGATCCTTCAGTTGCAATTAATATAACTGAAAATCTAGGCATTTAGGCATAATAAACACATAATTCACCAACTGAATAAATGGAGAGTGGAAAGAGCCCAGAGGAGGCAGTGCCTGATCTAAAGGTGGAAGCCAGCTAACTATGTATATAACTCCTTTTTTTGCTATCAGATGATAAATATTTTAAAAATCAGACATCTCTTATTAAAGACGTTCCTTGGCGTACTTTGGTCATTCAACTGTTCGTTCATTTTGCTTCGGATTGGTAACATACATATTTATGATCTAACTACTTTGGAATTTGTGAAAAATTTACAGCATAAATTTACTCTTCATGTGTCAACTACTTTGAAATTCCGTTGGAATTATAAAAACTTCTCTGTTATTATTCCACTTTACAGTTTACACAAATTTGCATTACTTATGCAAAAACTAAGTGAAAAGTACGAAGAACATTTTTAAATATTAAATATCATATCTTTTGATGCTTAAAATTGGGTGTAGTTTCTGAGTTTCTCCATCATCATCATCATCATAAGGTCGTCAGTCCTTGGACACGCACCTCCATTCCTTCCTATCCTGAGCTAATCTTCGCATTTCCCTAAAACTAGAACAACCCACATCTTTGCGAACAATAATCTAATCTAGGTCTACCTCCACCCCTCCTAACTCCCAGTTCTGCCACTAATATGTCTCTAACTAGACCTTCATGCCTGAGGTGTCCTACTAACCTATCTCGCCTATTGCTCATTGACTTCCATACAGTCCTCTGTTCTCCTATTCTTTCTAATACCTCTTCATTTCCAACCTTCTTTATTCATGGTATCCTCATCATTCGCCTATAACACCACATTTCGAAAGCTTCTAACCTTTTCTTTTCCGCCGCGCCCACTGTAAAACAAAAATTGCCAAAGAAGTTTTTGTCACTATTTACAAGAAGATTCTTAGCCAAATTGATGTCGACCTATTCAGATATTTTCCTTGAATCAAAATTTCGATTGAAATTTTTTGTGGAATTCATCACGATTTTTACATATTTGTTGATATGGAAGTTCTGCTTCAAGTGTTCAAGTGATATTTTTGAGTAAAGTTTTTTGTAATTGCTTGTTCTTCAAATAAGATTTAGGTAGTAGGTATATTTAGGACTTTGTTAGGTAGGTATTTCAGTCAGGTATCAAGCAGGATTTAAGAATGGGAATATTCAATGACAAACAAAAACGTATTTTTGTTTTTTTTATCGGTTTCCTTAATTTTAGAGTCCATTATAATGAATGTTGCAGACATTGGAGGATTTTGAATATGGAACATTAAAAATGGAAGTGAAACACGGAAATCCTGATGAAAGAGAGGGATGCATTTGTGTCATCAATACTTGCCACCTTTTCTGTGGCACTTGTTAGGATCCTTTCGGATAAGTATCAACACCGGTACGGTTCACAATACGTCTAATAAAAAAATTGCGTTCGGTGAAAGAGAAGTGAAGAGGGCATTAACTGAGAGAATACCATAAATCACGTTCCGGTACGGTCAGGTCAAGCACGGTGTACGTAGAGTCCAGCGCGTACAACGCGAGTATGTTGTGTTGTTGTTGCTGTTGTTCCCCCTTTTCCATCTAGATCGAAGAGTTTGAGCGAGAGGTGCTCATTAAGCGATATGTTAACTACATTGTTAGCGTCGCAGTCCACGTCCCCTCTCTCGGTAATTACGCCACCACCCCTCCGCTGGTCAGGCGTCCTCAGCTGGCCAGAGCATCACGGCTAGCCATGGAAACAGCACACGGTGGCTACAACGGACCGGTCTCTGTTTGATGTTGCTTGTGATGAGCGAATGCGAATCGCGAACGTAACAGCAAAAGGGGTTCGTACGAACCACGTGTTGTCTTACGCGACGTTTCTTCCTTTTTATTGATAAGTATTATTGTTTTACTGTTTCGTTTTCGTGAGTGAGCCGTGGCGATAAAAAGAACGGACCTCTTGACTGAACTATTCTCAGTTTTGGTTCGTCATTCTATTATTATCTATAAGTATGTAAATGGTTAGTTAAGTTTTGGTTCCACTGACAAATTATTGAGTGCGTGTTTACAGGTACTACATTTTCACGAGTATCATATGTTTCTGTTTTGTGGTGTATCCTAAAAAAACGACAGTGCACTTCTTCAGGCCCAACTATTAATTTTTAAGTGTCGAGTATTGTGATTTTGTAAGACAGTGGGTGAATAAAGACCAGTCTAGTTTTTCTAATCCAAAAAACTGAAGATCCATGTCATAATGTAAGTCGTACGCCTAATATTCATTTACGGCGATCACCTGCTTTCGCCAGCTCTTTTTTATTTCTCTACTGGAACTTCACTTGTTTCCGCATTGTTGGTTTTTCTTGTTTTCCTCCAGTCACGTGTTGGTTGTGACTAGTAGGCGGCTAGTGGCTATTTTTTCGTTTGTTTCGTGTGTCCTCGCGGTCAGTCGCACTGACGCAAAAGTTTTCGGACGTCGTCGAAAGAAAATTTGGCCTAGGTCATGATTATCGACTTTTCTTTTCTCGGGTTTCTGTTGCAAAACATGGACATGTATATACGTTTACAGACGAGTTCTCGTATCTGTATCAAGAACTGAGTATTATGGGAAAACTGCACGCTCTTGCTATATGCATATTCGGAGGAACTCTGGCATAGTCATTCTTTATAGAATGTTCAAGCATGTCCACACATGGTTTTGTCTTGAATAATTCTAATGAGGCTGTTTTAGTCGACATATACCTATTGCATGTATCAGTAGATCAAATGTAAAGTTGAAATAATAATTTCTTGTAAATGTTTTCTCACTGGGCGATTTCAATTTCTAAAGAATAATATCCTTGAAGTTCTCTGGAGAATTACAAAGAGCTTTTGGGAAAAAATTCATGAATGCTTAAATTTCATCATTTTATTAATGACGACATTCATTAATCATTTTGTGATTTGAAACATTTCTTAAACTTGATCATTTGCCTTATCCTTTTCCTAATTTATGTATTTTGAAATCCGAGAGTTAGTTCCAAAAATCGCATTCCTCGGATTGCAAGGATTATTGTGTGAATACGGATTTCTTTCTGCGCTAAGCACGAAACCAATAATGGAAATAATGAAAAAGTGTCTCCGAGTAACCTGGACTATCCTCAAATGTGACCCTACGATAACATTATGATCCTACCTTTACCGAACGTAACAGAAAGCTAGGGTAGGAAAAGAACATGAGTGCTATTATATGCATGTTCTTTTAGGTTTTCTCGTTGGGTAGTAAAAAGTGTTCATTTTTGCCTATTTTGCATCATTTTAAAATTTTGGCGTACTTAATCTCATTTGATGGTATGATACAGAAGGGAATATATAATTTACCTAATACAAATAATACTTATTGTTTTAAATATTATCTACGCATCTATTAACTGAAGTTTCCTGTAGGTAAGAAGGGGCCGTTTTATTTGCACATAAATATCAATTGCATTCTAGAAAAGCTACAAGAAACGTAGCAAGATTAATCATGTTTTCATTCATGTAAATGTCGAAGGAAATTCGTACTTATATTTATACATATTTAGAAAGGCATTTAAGTTCCTAAAATGCCTCAATCAGGGTAACCTGTGCGTACGATGGGTAGACTAGTCAGTGTTTCCAGGAGGGTGAACTACCCCTTGTACCGATGCAGACGAGTGAATACACTCGCTACCCTTAACGCCCGTACCACGTCCTCTAGACTGACACTCGCAAAGATTATATTAAATGCTGCTTTCTTGGTCCGTGCTTTTTTCCGAGACTGTACTTGTAATCTGCGCTGGCGTTGATGACTACCCCCCTGAATGTTGACCTCGGACCACTCGAAGAACGCATGCGCCTTTTTCTCATTACTTTACCGATTAATTAACTTGCATATATCGCGCCCGTTCTAGCGTCCGCACGAAGGACCCTCGTCCTTGTTCAGCGCGCTGCATATAAGCTACCGATCGCGCTCTTGGTCGTCGCCCTCTCCCCGTACTGTGGGGGCCACTGCGGGGTATATTACACATCCTGGTTCCACACTCTTGCAGCCTCTGTAATTTCACTCCGTCCGTCTCAACTCTTAATGAAATGTATGTCTGTTTTACCACCCCACAGGAACGTTTAATATCTGGCCGCCGAGCTCGGGAGAGACACACGTGTGCGCGCACACACACACACACGTATTATATATATGAATGTATGTACACCCTCATATACACGGAAGTTGCACTAAGAAAGAACAGAAAACGGGATCGCGGAACTAATTAAGCATCGTGCGCATGCATCACCTTATAGTGGCGGTGGTGGTGGTGGTTTTCCTGTTAAATTAAAATCGGAAAATTTTAAGGGAGACGAGTCTGCAATGGATATTAAAGTTGCGAATTGCTTCAGTTGAATGGAAATGCTCTTTGTTCAGGAAACCGCTGAAAGAGGCTCTAGAAAAGTCGTGATAATTTCTTCGATGTCGTGATTACTAGCAGGAGGATTTTAATAGGAAACTGAACACTGAAGGAGCGACTTAAATAAGTAGTGTTTGGAGGAGTAGAAACGAGAAGTTATTGAAGATTTTTAAACCTTTAAATGACACCTTGACACTTTTTACATTGAATGGTAATACCTGCAGGCCTATAGATTTCTGTTGTTCTATCACTTTTTATAATGTAGGTAAAAGTGCTTACAATAACTACAAAACAGTTGTTAGTAGATTTAGGATTAGGGCTGAACGTAATCTAAATGAACCGTTAGGTCCAGACGTTTCATCTGCGACGACATCTTTAGTGGTATTGCATTGATAACCCCATGGGCAAAGATTAAACCTCGAATCTTCAACACTGACTGAGTCACTTATCATTTCGCCACGTTGTCAACGGAGTACCACTGAAGATGTTACCTGCAGTTGCCGACGAAACGACTTCGCTAACAATTTATTTAGATCACGACCTTCAACTCGAATCACAATTTTAGAAGGATTTCGTTTTTGTAATTTGCAATATAAAATGTGTCCTTTTCATCATGCAATGATGCGGATCATTTTTTGACTAGTCATTTTTGTTTCAGTTGCACAATATTTATAACTCTCTTTATGTATTAAGAACGGTAAATGATCAGAGTATATGTTCAATGAATGTATCGTTAGATATTTTCTTGAAATTTTATAAAATTTATTGTACAATATAGATACCATACTTGTAGAATCTCAACGAAGATTCGTAAAATTCTATTCATTTCGAACTTATCGACGGTAGGAAGGACATCTACAAGGCTACAAAACAGAAAATTCTAACGTCACGAGTCACGTCACGCGCCACGTGTGACACCTGGTGGATATGTCCAAAAGGAGTCATTTTAATATGCTTCAGAAGCTAACCTGTAACCTATAATTGTTTATTACAAAAAGTTGTATCATTAAAAAAATATTATCAATCATTACTGTGTTGACATTCTATCGGCGATTCCTATAACATTTTCTGTTCTTTTTCATTATCTGTTCTATGTTATTTTTTATAGCAATTCAAAGTTGTAATTCTGTAGAGAGAAGGTATACCCATAAACCAATATTACTAGATAGCGCCTGTAGAGTTAGCGTTATCGCAGACGTGTGAACAAATTCGATAAGAACTTATGGATGTTTGTGCTTGTAACACTCTCGAATATCAAGAGCTAACAACTAAAATTCTGTTAGACAACTTAATTCACTTATTAATTTAAATATGAACACACAATATTACATGAAAAGATGTAGGTACTTTATGTAACAGCTAATTAAGTGATCGAAATAATAACAATTATTATTAATTAAAATGTATGTAAAAACAATGTAAAACTATTGCTTGTTTATTTAATTTAGGACCTGTGTAAATGATACTTGCTTACTACAATTGCCAGTTTGTTACAATAGTTTATTCAACGTTCAACGTATTGCTGTGTAAGAAAATAATGGAAAAATTGTTAAATATTTAGGTAGTAGTGTCAATTTTCTGGAAAGTCAAGGAAAAGTCGGGAAAGCTTGAAGCAGTCGGAAAAAATCCGAGGTTTCAAAGTCAAATCTAATAAATTGTTATGCTGTTCGTTCTGTTGTAATCACTTAAGACTAGTTTACCTAATTGGATGTAAAGAGTATCTGTAGTATCTATGCATTCAATTGTAGGTAGCATTCAAATCATAATTCCCTTTTATTTGTAGTATTAAAGGACTTAGAAAAAGATGCATATAAAGCTGCAACTATACTTGATTAGCTTTATAATGTAGGTATATGTCCGTTATCGCATCTACAGCAACTATAGTTACCGTTCTTCGATTATTTTTCAATTTTCTTTTTTCAAAAACTGCTCGAGAATTTCTGTATGTGTCTGCTGGTTAAATTGGTAAGTGGCATACCTAATTGGTCAGCTTCAATTCCAACTAAATTTGTAACAGGTGTGAAATTTAATTTTTTGTCCAAAAAGGACCTTTTTCTCTCAAAAACCAGCTCGATAAATACGCATTGCGATGTCTTCCTTTTTATACATTAGTGGATGCAATTATTAGATGCCTGCTGTGATTCGTTTTCTGTACACTTTTAATCAGCTTGGCATAGTTTTTACGTCTATTACGTCTCAAGCACAATATCTTCAAAGTTACGTGATTATTTCCACAAGACTTACGTTACGCATAAATTCTCTTCCAATTTTATAGTTCTTCATGTTACGCAAACTTTTGTGGTAACTGATGATGCATCAGTAGGCGCCCCGTAAAATTTGTTAATTGTCACAAAAACATACGACAGTATAACGAATCAATTAAATATTATGAAATGTTGATGAAAACGTCTTTTTTTTGCAATAATTATTAAGTTTTATTTACTATTTAACTGTTTTACATTTCACAAATTCATATTTATTGTTTAAATAATAATAATTACTGGAGTCTTTCTTCTTTTTCAGAATCGTTTGGAGTATCATGACAATTTGAGAGGAACGGTAGGCACATTTATTTTATTTCTAATTTAAATACATTAGGGTTATCAAGGAGATAGTATAACCTTGAAATATTTTAGTGCAATGTACCCCATATTATAGTAGGACCCCTCACAGGTTTCCAACTGTCTTGCAAAAAGCGTTTCTATATTTATTCTGAAAAATGATTACTTTAAAACAATTTAATCAAGAACTTAATACAGTTACGAAATACTTAAATAATGTAATAAAAGTATAATTATAATGCGAAGAACATGGCAGGAAAACCATTAGGATGAATGAAGACGACCAGCCTCTTCTCGTGGTTATTGTTCCATCTTTTTTTATCAGCCTGAATCTTGTTATATAATTGCTAATTGACCTACTTATAGTATACATGCAGGTACTTAAGAGTTAGGAAAAAAATCCCATGTCTTGCCTTTCGGGAAAATGTTGTGGTAAATATTAGTGCAATAGCTTCCGTTCTGATTTTGGTCTAAGTGGCGACTGACGAAGTTTTTCGGAAGTCCTTCCAACTCCAAAGCTGGATGCAGTTCACCTACGGGCCGCGAAAGTTTTTTCCAATTTGCGAAATAGGCAATTGTTTCCTCTCTGCGGATTACTTTAAAGCAAAGTGAATTTTTCTTGTTTTAACAGCCGCTGCTTCTAAAAATGTTGCCTCGTGATGGATCTTTTTATAAGCACGACCGCAGTCAGAAAAGTTGCCCTACCAACCTAATAGATAATTGTTCTACTGCCTATAATAATTTATTATTATTTTATTTCCTCACAATTGCAAAAGACACATATGATCAATAGATACTCACGCGCGCGCCCCTGCTGTTCATTAAATCCGTAAATAATTATTTGAGTTTTCAATTTCAATTGTTTTCTTCGATAAGGGATTGCTTTTCGTTTTCGCTTTTCGGTCTGGGACGCGTGTGGCGCTTCATCAATCGGCTCGTTATTCGTGAACGGAAAAAATATCTCATGCATAAATTTTTAACGCAGATTTCCTTTTGATATTCTCTTCTCTCGCCGCTCCACCGTCGTCAACTTCCATCACCCTCGTTCGAACCTGCTTATTTTTCTATTCTCCCCCTTCTTCTTCTTCTACTTCTTCTTATTCTTCCTCCTTCATTGACGTTGTCGTTGTCGTCGCCGTCGTAGTCGTCGTGGCGGCGTCACTCGCTGCCACCCCCCACTTTAATGGAGAAAATTCGACGCTTTTTTCTCTCTTCCTAATATCTCTTCCCCTAAAAATTTATAATGTAAAAGAGCTGGCTGCGTCTTTGTCGCGAGCGTGGGGACGTTGATAGCGACGTCGCCTTCTTCGACGTCGAAGTGGAGGGCGGGGGTGGGGCGGACGATAGCGCGCCATGCAAATGTGGGAGATGTGCTAACTACTAGACCGGCGCTTCGAAAGCGGCGCCGTCAGAATAGCGTCGGCGTCCGTCCGTCCGGGGGGAAGCCAGCGTCGCAATACACTTTTTGTAATTATCGCCTTGATGTTGCTAATTAAAGCGTCGTGTCACGGTGTTCGGCATTATTCCTGTGTGTCCGTCGGTATCGGTGATTGTTTTTAGTTGCGGCCGCGAAAGCTCTCGTCTGGTCGCTAATCGTTCCTCCTTCTCCTCTCCTTTCGGACACGTGTTTCTTAGACGAACGGGCGGCTAGTGAAACTGGCGTACGTTTTTTGCTGCTATTACTATGTTGGTGGTTTCCTCTTTAGTTGCATGTTTCGATAACGTAGTTTTTTTCGAGGTCTAAACTTCAAGGAGTGCACCTTTGCCTTTTTTTGTAACAGCGCAGCGGCAGGAACAAAAGTTGATAGGAAAACAGGCTGAAGTTTTGTTTGGCAACAAATCCTTTAGTTTCCTTGTCCATTAACCTATATGGTATCAATGCCAAAAAGTTAGTAGTATGTAGTTCCCTTCCTCAGAATGTCAGTAGACTAATTTTAATATGAGCAGGTAGGGTAATTATTGTTCGTTCGCAAGTTCTTATTACCCAATATACTTTTCAAAACTAAAGATAATTAGCAAGAATTACTGTATTACATGCACGACATCTGAATTATTTATACCTACTTTTGATTAGTTGCATCTGTCAAATGTTTAATCAATTTTAGTCTATTCTAAAATTTGTCTGGTGCTATTGTATCAAAGAATCTTGAAATCTGAAATTTCCAAATTTGAATATTATTAGTGATTATTATGAAAACATATTGTTTTTCTTTTACCCTGGTTCTTTGCTTCTTCATTTTGATTTCCATGCCTAGTTCTATTTCTAATCGTAGATTACGTTTGGTTTAACGAGCGATATACAAGCATCTGTTGATTGTTGAATTATTATAATTTTGATGATGATGATATTCATTTAATATTTACTTTATTTAAAAAGAGAGAGAATCTTTTGTAACAAAACTTTCTGTATAATGAGTGTAAGTTGTATGTTCTTCCCTAAATCTAATACATTAAAATTAAAACACAGCGTAAACTTTATAACGAAATTTCTTATAACGAAAGCTTCCCTATAACGTAGACGTTAAGAAAAAGAGAAAGTGATACTGGAGACGTTTCGGACGCAGTCCGTCATCAGAATTTTGTTTCAAAGTCAAGCAATAAAATTTTGATTTTTAAAATTCTGGGTATGATACCTACCTAACGAATGAGAATTTTTTCGAACTATCAGAACTTAAAGTACTTCAATTAGTTCGTGAATTGTGAAGTAAATGATTAAAGTATTAACTAGCTTTTTTGAGTTAAAATTTTTAACTTTTACCTTTGATGTAATATCGGTATTTATTTATAAGTTGCGTATATGTCCGAATACAGGGACAAAGCAATCGTTTAAATTGCTCATAGCGATTCGACGCTAAAAGCCATAAAAACTATTTCACGGCTTGTCACTACACGCTTTGCCGGTAGGTGTCGACCAGGGCCCAAGAAACTTATCGTCCTGTTAGTCGGTAGTGTCCTGGTAAGGATGACGACTATTGAATTGAACCGCTGCAACTTCTCCGCATGATCCTGTTCATTCGTCTGAACTATGTAGTTAATGTCTACGTGCCGTATTTTAAGATATCAATTTTTTTGTTTCAACTTTCGTATTTTTCCACGCTTGTTAGAACGGCTGAGGTGACAAACATATTTATTACTTATACAAACCCCTTAGATGAAAAATGTAATTTTATCGATATTCGTCAGCAAAAATCGTTGTTTAGCACTTTACTAGATACAAATTATAATTCAATTTTTTTTTAACTCAAATCTCTTAGATGTTACTGTTACGTATTCCAGTTAGTTTTTAACTTTTGTTTATTCCTGTTAATGCTGTTAAACTTACAAGATTTCAGCCTGAAATTTTAAGACAATATAAGTACCTACTTCGTTCGTGTTGTCTGTTCCTATCGTAACGTTGTAATCCCGACCTAGCTGCTTTTTCTGCTGCCTAAAATTAAAACTGAAAATTTGTGGTATAATTGTTTTGCTTAAAAACTGAAACCATTGATTAAATATAAAGCAAAATATGTACCTACCTATTTATGTCAAGGGAACAAAAAAATATTCCAGTTAGAAAGGATTCGAATTATAGAAAATGGAATTATTTAAAATAAATATCTGATTCTTTATATTTTTCTAATAATGCAATTTTTTATAATCAAAATTTTAAATTTCGTCAAACACTACTCTGTTCTTTGTCGTTAATTGTAAGACTCGCGAAGAATTCTGCATTTCGGAACACTTTAAAACAGAACACACAGGAATAATGTCCCATCGTACCAATCCATAATAGTAAATCGCGAATTACGCCATATAATTTCTGTTTCTACAGATTAGTTTGTACTGAAGGTGAAAAATACTGTTACATTTGTTTTCCGGAGTAAACTTGAAGAAGGTTGCATTCAGATTTTAATGGAATCCATAAGATGCTTACGTCGCATTTTACAGGTATGTTGTTGTGGATGTGGATTGCATTTTTACATCTGTGTTGTTTATTTACTTTTGTTTTTATTAGTACTATAGTTCATCACCTCAATAATGGGGGATATCCTAAATCGAATTCACTTTTGAATGTTGTCGATAATTAAGGATCTTGTCTTAAATTTAAAATATTGAAGCTGTAACTTGAGCCTACAACATTTTAACACTCAATTGTCTTTAAATTAATTAACTATACAATTGTCTTTCGCAATTGGTTTACCTACCTGAAAGTATTGTTTTAATTAGAGATAAACTCCTTTATAAGGTATCTACATGCATTTCAGAACTTATACTTATGTTATATGTTAAAAACTGTATCTAAGTGTATCGGCTCATACAAATATAGTTTCTGCACACGTATAATGCTTCAAGAATACACATTTTTGAATTAAAAAAAATTAACTATCAAAATAATGTAAAACGTTAACCGAACATAGAAATTACACATTTCTTTGTAGGCGTTGAAGGAGTGAAAATGCATAATTTGTTGAATATGTTTTGTCAATCCCATCGAACTGAAAATATCACCAGTTTCTCTAGAAAAAAAATGTTCTAAACTAACCGAAGTCTTAAAATGTTTTGAGCAAGGCGTAACACCTCCTAACGGGTTCAAATTATATTTACTGAACTTAAATTACTTTATCATTTATAACGTATGAAAAGATGGCTGTTGCTGTTTGTACGAATTTTGAAAAAATGGTGCTGCCCTTTGATTCTTTAATGTAATAGAGAATATCCCCCGGTTCGTTTCGTGAGACCGGGGATGGTTGACTAGTTTTTTACTGAATAGTTCATATTTTTTGTGTCTTAATGTATATAGACAAGAAAAGCATGTTAATTGATAGAAAATCTATTAACCTAATAAAAATATGTAATATTTAGTTCTTAGTTTAGTATAATACTGATGATTTAATGCATTTTACAAAATATTAAATCTTAGTCAATCTACCCCTGGGCCGGGGTAGGTAGACCATATGCCCGGAGTAAGTTGACTCATGTACCAATAAGAGTCAAATCATGAGAAGGAGCAAATAATTAAACATTTTTTTAATATAATTGAACCTTTTATTAAAAAATAAACTGGCTAAAGTTTCCTCTTCTAGATTAGTAAAAATTTGTCTATTTTTTATATATTCCACTGTGTCCAGGGTTAATTCTGCCCTCGTCAATTTCGGATTCTGTTCTAATTTTTCTTTTAATTTGGCCACGTAACGATTTAAAAGTCCAATAAAAAGTTAATTTACGTGTTGTTTTCAACTACATATTTCATTGGGGTTGGTTGAATAATTATTCAACCAGCCCCGAAAAAAATTGGTCTACCAACCCCAGACGCCATTTTTAATTTTGATCGCATGGCTAGCCTAAACACTGCCGTTGACTTGAAAAATAAGATATGAAATATGATAAATGTGCCCTCATTAAACGCTAGGACTAATAGAAAAATGATTTACATAAAACGAATAGGCATCAGATCAAAAAATACAATATATCAAAATATTACTTATGTGATTGAAATATGAAAAACATGTCACTGTTCGAAAACAAAGCACGACCGCGATGTGACGCTTCAGACAACTGAGCGGGACGCGAAATGTAATGCTTGGTTATGATCAGATGACATAGTTCATACACTATCGACGAGTTTTCGGTAGTTAGTCTACCTACCCCTATAGTCAACCATCCCCGGTCTCCCCTACTTCAGTTCCTAATCTGTGATATGCATTCGTTTTTAGTTAGAGGTTATATTTTCCTCCTGGTTATAAAAAGAAATCCAGTATCTTATATTTTTTTTTCCGCCTATATTAATTAATAAATTAAGTATTATTTGAACGTAACAAGCAATAAAAAGCAATTTCACTTATAAGAACTATAGAAAAAAAAAACAAACGAACAAAGATTCATTGATGAAGTACCATCAATGTACTTGCGATTAGTTAAAGACAAAAAAAATGTGAAAAGATTCGAGTAAAGACTGAGCACAATGACTCGGTTATTCTTCTTTTTATACGTATGTACCTAAGTATAGGTACCTACTATTATAGCGACACACGACTTTTGTAAATACCTGTACCACACTTAACTTGAGTTCGTGACATATTATTCATAAGTTGATGTCATTGTTTCGTGTTCATGGTGAAGGCTGAATTGCCATTTATTATTATACCTGCCTAGATGTGTTCTTGTACTTTTGAAATTTTAATTTTATTAACATTAATGGTATGTTGTACATTAAGTACCTAAACTTTATGAGACGGGCGGTACGTTTAGCAGGAAGCACACAAGAGCCGAAAGCGACCCTCAACACGAATATTAAAAACAAGCGAAAATCTATCTAAACTCTACGTCCTAAGTCGCAAATGAAATTTGCTAAATTTCTCGGTTTGTTTGACCGAAAACTATTTGTCTTTTATTCTTGTTCTCGTGTAAATTATAGGAAATTTAAATGAATTGTCAAGCGATTTTCAATGTAAATACTTGTAATTCTTTATTACTATGAGAATATATGGTCGCCTCAATTTAATTTTGCCGGTTTTGGATTAAAAAGTCGAAATTGTAAACCTTTTACTTTATTACTTATTACTGGAACAATAAATCTACTAACCAGTATACCTACCACAAGGAAGAGAAAGATATCCTTATCTTTCTCGGCTAGTCGCAGGCAACGAACACTGATGGTAAACTTTGTGCATTTTTCTCTCTATTTAAATAGTCTCTAGAGTTTGTCTCTCTTTTATTACTGTACTACCGATTGTTTTATGAATCTTAAATAAATTACAGTGACATTGACAGATAATAAAAGAGAGAGACACTCTATAAACTATTTAAATAGAGAGAAAGATGCACAAAATGTACAAAGTACCATCAGTGTTCATTTCCTGCGACTAGCCGAGAAAGACAATGGTATCTTTCTCTTCCATGTGGTAAGTATGGAAGTCAGTAGATTTATTGTTCCAGTTAAAGTCAATTAACATAAATTACACACTTACATAGTTACCACAACAACCATGTTATGTTACAAATATTCACTGATATTTAGTAATTCACAAAATGTATATATTTACTTAATGGTAATAATGCATACAAGTATTTAAACAAAGTTATCGATTACAATTGATAATTGCCGCCCACAGTTGCGCGTGTAACTTCCGTTGCCGCTGCCCGTTACGCGTTGCGCTGTGCTTCAAAAATATTTTTAATGAAGTGAGGATAATGAATATTTGAAAAAATTGTTGTTTAATTTACTGGTTTCCAAGCTTTCTAATAAGTTATTATGCGATGTGCAATATATTTGTGCTGAATGTTTAGTTAACTGCATTTGGAAGCAACACTGCTATCGCAGCCGCCTAGGATATTCGTCCCTATTGGTTGCCACACAAACATACAGAACGTTAACTGCACATGAATTTTTCTCTTTGGGTTTTTGAAATATATTACCTCATAAAGCTTTAGTGATAAACAGAAAGCGAAAGAAAATTTGGAAGGGGTAAACTTAAGAGTGGGCGCGTATCCCTAGTGACCTTATTCATACTTTAGTCAAAGGTGACAATAAGTATGTATGGGTATGAAAAAGTTGTTACAGGCTAAATCTTTCCATCGCTTGACCGATTTTTATTTGAAATATTATTTCCATCTAAGAACACTTCGAGTATATGCATTTTGAAATCGTTAATTTGAATACTAACCCCAAGGGGTACACTTTTGTGTCGCATAAAAGAAAATAAATTTTCTTTTGTTGGCCTCTCCATATATGTATAAGTTTCTAAAAGCGTAATTCCCGTATATTATTGTTATTATTCGATAGGAACTTCCTGTTTTTGGTGCGTTACATTTTTATGCATCCAGCCTTTCATATAGGTAACAGATTGTCGAAGGTATATATATACATATGTACATGAATAGGTGAACATAGGTAGTCACATGTATAGTAAAAGAATTTGTCTTTTGAATGAGATCGCACAGTCTCTAGCCTCTTCGCATTAAACACAGCTGAACTGGCTGCTGACTGTTGGTGAGGCCAACCAACGTTTTGCCGGAATATTGACACGGTTGGATGGTAAAGGGTGCAAATACCGAACGTCGTCCACAATAGGGGTAGTTAAATGGTTAGAATTTCGTAAAGAATAATCTTGGGGTTTAAAGGTAGCGTGTTGTGCTTGTGCCCGTGTTTATTGTACGGATTCCCGATGTTGTTACAATCGATTCTGTAACTGGTCCGCTGTAGTTTTGATTGGAAATTGTCCTTTTGTAGACGTATTTAGGACGGACCTTGAAAAATATCTAACGAACTAAAATGAATGGGGACGATCCAGATGCGTTAATGTAATTAAATCTGTCACTGTTTGTAGACAAAGGAAAACATTAACCCATGTGAACAAATTCACTGCTGTGAAACTTTTTAACGTTCATTTGGGAAGAGTTTGTCTACTACCATAATTTAAAGTAATTCTTTATAATTAATAATGTAGATTAAGTAATACCTAGTTACTAAATTTCAACTTTATTGTCATAGAATTCCTAAATTCTTATTCTAATTTATTATTTTATTATGTTCTTATTATTTAATTTTTATGCTCTTTTAGGTAGGTAAATCAGAAATTCGTAAAAGATTGTTAAAGGTGTAAAAAGAAAAGAGGTTAGAATCATTGGAAATGGCGAATGATTGGGATACAGTGGATAGAGAAGGTTAGAAATGAGGAGGTATTAGAAAGAATAGGAGAACAGATGACTTTATGGAAGGCAATAAAAAGTAGGCGAGATAGGTTGGTGGGAGACCTTCTCAAGCATGAAGGTGTAGTCAGAGACATATCAGAAGCAGAAACAGGAGTTAAGAGGAGTAGGGGTAGACCTAGATTACTGTTCGCAAATAGTTATGGATGATCGATGTTCTAGTGTTAGGGAAATGCGAAGATTAGCTCAGGATAGGAAAGAGTGGAGGTACGTGTTCGACCAGTCCTAGGACTGACGAGCTTATGATGATGATGTAATACTTTGTATTTTTAAACTCTATAAGCACATATTCTACTTTTTACCGCATTGTACTGCCTTTTAATGACAATCATTCGTTTTTTATCGTTTTAAACTGAAAATAGTGGGTAGATATTTAAGGAAAACCTATCCCAACATTTAGTACGAATTCACTTCATTATCTCTGCGTGTAACTCTCAAACACTCTCAACAAAGCAGATTACGTAGGTTTGGAGTGGTATGTTTGATAGTTAGAATAGGCTTTTATAGATTAGATATCGAATCTTACACAACTATTTAAGGTGCTTATATACTTGCCTATTTACAATCACTCACAAATCTTATTGGTATCCATTGTACAGGTAAGGTAAATTGAATTTATTGGACTTATTTTGCTTCGTTGTTTATGTATATGAAAAGATGACTGAAGATATTCGTACGAATTTTTCTATACACGATATTGTATAATTATATATTAAGTATTTTTCGAAAGACGATGATTGCATTTTGATGTTATATTTGGTTCTCAATTTGCTGCTAGTGTATATCTCAAAATTTTTATGCTACAGACATGTGTGTAATTGGTTTTTTTATGCGCTTGAAGACCCATCCCCAAAAATTGGTTATAAAGGTTGTTTTTTTTTATCATATCACTCTGAACCCACATTTGTGTTATTTATAACTTTTAATAACCTGACGTCTTACGGTCATTACAGGTAATTGTGATGTTAAATTCGTATCTAGGTATTTTAAAAAAATCATTCATTTCCTTCTTAATTACAAAATGAAATTGTTATTAAAATTGTTTCTAATTTTTATAAATTACAGTAGGGTTACTAAGAATTACGAAACTACAATTGTTATTTTGTCAAATCTTCTTAAATATAATTAAGGTGCATTTAGACTGAGCGATTTCGCTTAGCCTTTACTCACGATCAGTGTGAAAGTCAACGGGAGAGGCTGCCAAGAATCTGTGAATAATTTAGGCAAGCGACGCCTAATGCCGCTTTCCTGACATTGAAGTGAATAAACTCGATTCTTATATCCTTTCGCTCCTCTAGTAATCTTAACGCATTTTGATGGACTTTTTAATTATTAAGACTATAGATTAAGTCTTCTCAGAAAACTTACTAGTAGTTTAATGTTACCAAACGTCTGTTGTAGACGGTATATCGCGTTGTGAGAGGCGGCAGAGGCGGAGGGAGAGAAAGGCTAGTGGTGGCGGAGAGAGATGGATATAATGCGCAGCCGCGCGGAGAGGGGAGTCCGCTAGAGTCCCGGCGGCGTGTGCTGTGCTCAGCTGTTGTTTTCTTACCTCCGCTCTCCACTCGCCTGGGCATCATTGCCCCTATTTGCGGTCTGTGTAAAAATCAAATCATAATTTGCAGTAAACCTGTAAAAACGAAATGTGTGCTGGGACACATAGTAGAAGTGAAACTTCAACGGACAAGTGGAAAAAGGAATGGCAACGGACAATTGGAAAAACGAATTGCAACAAAATTTTTACTTGAAGTTTTACGGGCAGGTTTTCAAATTGGACAAGTAAAAATTTTGTTGCGATTCGTTTTTCCACTTGTCTGTTGTCATTCAGTTTACCGCTTGTCCGTTGAAGTTTCACTTCTACTATGTGTCCCAGTACACATTTCGTTTTGTTTTCGTGGGAGAGGGGAAATCTTCAAAACTTCCACAAAAATGAGACTACTATCCAGATAGAAACAAAGCGGGCAACACCTGTGCCTTTTCTACAAGTTTGTTATAACCATAGAGAGAAACCACTGGTTGCACATTTACAAAAGATGATTACTCTCCAGAAAGAAACAAAGCCACACTGCGGCCAATACTTGCGTCTTTTCTGCAAGTCTGTAGTTACCATAGAAAAAGACAACTACTGTCCGCATGTTCCCTTAGTCTATCTTGCTTGAATCTGCATTTACTTTACAAGTTGATACGAAACGCTCAGTCCATGTTCTCTACATAGCTTAATCTTCAAAAACTGAAAAAGAAATAATTTTTCGTTATTGGGACAATGCATTTAGTCTGGATTAATTATTAAAGTTGACAGGTTCGGATAGGAACACATCCAAAAAAATATTAGAATTCAAATTTTATTAAACATGTCAGAATGCAGCAAGGCATTTTCGATTTTTCTTTTCATATATCTACATGTATAATATATACATTTTTTTTTCGATATCGCTGCTTAGAAAAATCGTAGGGCACTCGACGGGAAAACAAAAATATTCTTTTCTCGACCCTATTGATTTTTATTCCCGTCTATTCACAGCGAGCCAGTCATACTTTGTATAAAATTAAAGCGCAAGTAGGGCAACAAAAGAACCGGCTGATTGTTTTATATATTAGACACCGTATAATGAATTTGTGTTAGCTTCCTTCTCATCTCAAATATGGAGGGGGCGATTCGTTCTTATTGTGTGCTGTTCATCCCTGCTTTGCTTCTTCACTCACATCAGTCGATTCTTTCAAAACGAAATTCGCTTCGGAATAGGAAAACGATCGGCAATTGTAAATTCCAGCCAAAAACGTTTTCGCATACATAAACTGCACTTTTAAATTTTTTGTCATCATTAAAAGGTCGTCAGTCCTAAGACTGGTTGGATACGCATCTTTACTCTTTCCGATCTTGAGCTAATCTTCGCATTTCCCTAAAACTAGAACAGCCCACATTCTTAACTATTGTGAACAGTAATCTAATTAAAAATTAGAAAGAGAACTGGCCGATTTTAGGTATCTAGGAAGTCAAATAAGTCAGGATAGAAGGGATGTAAAGCGGAGGATAGCACAGGGTCGAGTCACTTTCAATAAAAAGTAGTCACTTCTATGCTCGCGAACGGTTAATTTAGAAATTCGAAAAAGATTGTTAAAGGTGTATGTTTGGAGCGCGACGGAAAAAGAAAGGTTAGAAGCGTTCTAAATGTGGTGTTACAGGCGAATAATGAGGATACCGTGGATAGAGAAGGATAGAAATGAAGAGGTATGAAGAGAGAAAGAATGAGAGAACAGAGGACTCTGTGTAAGTCAATGAGAAATAAACATGATGGGTTAGTAGGACACCTTCACAGGCGTGAAAGTCTAGTCAGGGGCATATTAGAGGCAAAAATGGTTAGGAGGAGTAGGTAGAGGTATACCTAGATTAGATTACTGTTCGCAAATAGTTAAGGATGTGGGTTGTTTTAATTTTAGAGAAATGCGAAGATTAGCTCAGGATGGGAAGAAATGGACGTGTCTGTCCAACCAGTCTTAGGACTGACGACCTTATGATAATGAATCTAATCTAGGTCTACCTCTACTCTTAACTTCTTTTTCTGCATCCAATAAGTCTCTAAGTAGCCCTTCATGCCTGAGAAGGTGTCCTACCAATCTATCTTGCCTAATTTCTTATTGATTTCCATTGTGCCTTCTGTTTTCCTCATCTCCAATGATGGACATGCACCTCTACTTCTTTCTATTACAAGCCAATTATCACATTTCTTGAACAGTAGAGCAGCCTACCTATTTAGGTAGCTTTTCCTCATTTAATCATGTTTCTAATATGTCCCCAATCTATTTTGCCTATTTGTGGTTGACTTCCATTATGCCCTCTGTTCTCCTAATCATTCGTAAACGTGAACTGTGTGACCAGTCGTTCCGTACTCTTTTTTAAAGAACGCTCAATAGCAAGACCTTTAAATTAATATATATAGTAGTTACTTACCTACCTACCTGTACGATAATACCTATCTACGACGTACGCATACACTTCGTCGTAATTGCTATTAAGTAATCGATAAGTGGATTTATAGGTTATGGAAAAGAAAATCGGTTCTGAAATTTAACATCTGATTATGCATTTTGATCAATATTTTGTAGACTTCATCGAGCTTTTAAATGCAATTAACAAAACACTACTTCATTAATGATACAATTTCGATATTGATTTCTGTATCTATTTCTGCCCAAAACGTACAAGCTACTTAAAAACAAAAAAATATCTAAACTAACGTATACATTGGGGATTCCTTAAGAAGGTGCAATACGTTTTTGAAATCCAGTCGAAAAATCCTAACGTTATAGAAAAACCGTCCAATCAACCGTTTCTTGTGTTACTTTCAAATTATGACACGTATTTTCTATGGAAATTGTCCAGTTAGTTAGACATGGAAAACGAGGCACGTCATGAATAAAATATTAGTGTATGCTTAATTCTGCCGAGAAATAAAAATTTAGAGAACAAAGCCCGTTGGCACCTACTACTACTACGGTAATCACCCTCTAAAAAGTTAGTTAAGGGCAGCCACTAATTGTTTAGTCAATACTTTTCACCCTGCGTGAGTCATTTTTTTTTCAACCCTGCAACAACCAATCAGGGGTGGCCGCGTTAATCACCCCCTTCCTCTCTCGCACGACATAATTATGTATCGGACACAATCAATAATCTACTTAGAAATAATGTGTAGTCTACAGCACGTCTATCGAAAGCAACTAAACTACCATACAATCATAATACGTGTTAGAGTCCGTTGAATGTAGCGCTCATTCTTTGTTACATTGCCGAGCGGCGTCGGCTAACGTAGCCCGGCACCTCACCTTTTTATGTGTATATCAGATCACCCTGTTGTGCATTTTATTTTGCGCTTATTCCCGTTTTAAACAACACGTTATTTGACTTCGACGTTCCCTTGTAATTTCCACAACCACAATGCTGTTAAGCTACAACGTGTCTATATCGATCAACTTTGTTTCCCATAAATTACAAAATTGCTGTGATACCATCAGGTGTGCCTAGTTTCACAGACCCGTGCAGATATATACGCTGATTATAAAGAGTCCAGGGCGATTGCCACACCGTTCTAGACTGTTTATATCGCCCAAGTAACTCAACAGGGACGCTTTGGAATCAGGGGAATGCAGGGGGTGGAGTGGATAGGAGTGCATTTGCTCTTCAATGTAACTTGTAGTCAGAAAGAACATTTAATTGAAATGAGTTTGTAATTGAAATAGTTTATTCATAATAGCTGATACCATTTTCGTTAACGAATATATTTTAAATTATAACATTCTTGATTCCTACAATTAGTATCAATAGCTTCCCATGAATTAATCTAATTTATAAAATATCTCTGTGAAACACGAAACAAATACACCAAATCTATACATTAATGGCGAATTGACAACCTAACATAGAGGTGTTGTATACTATACAAATGCGATCATCGAAGAGCGACATCATCTTTTAAAAAATCTTCAAATATCTTCAGCCATCAAGTAGTAAAAGTCTAATAAATGCCATTTGAAAAGAAGAAAATGCTGACAAATGACACACATTTTTGTTTATTTAATTATTGTTCTAGAAATCTAACCTACTATTAACTGTAAAATCCTTCATAGAAGTCTCTTCTAAAAATGTTAACGTAAATCTGAAATAATTTAAGAAAACTTCAAACTAAATCGCTTGATAAAGGTCTAGATGATGGCCCCCCACTCCCTTCGGGGGTGGAGTTGGGGGGGATCGAAGAAGGAGGTATCCCCCACCACTGTACTATAAAAAGTTCGTGGCGGTCTCACCCCCATAAAAAGTTATAGGGGTTCAAAGTTAATAAATATGCCAATCTTTATACATTTCTAGGCATGTAAATATTTATATAGTCATTATTAAACAATATTCAAAGGTAAAACTAATGGAAAAATACATAAAAATATTGAGAAAGTTATATAAAACATTATTTAAATATCTTTATCAATAGGGTAGGTTAGGTTAGGTTAGGTTAAGTTATCGGGTTTTGTTTAAGTGACCACCCTCTTTCGATCCCCCACCTCCACCAACTTGAAAATATTTTTTTATTGAATTTTATTTGAAATTAAGTGTATGAAAATTGTCAAAATAATCAACTTTCAACCCCCATAACTTTTTATGGGGGTGAGGCCGCCGCAAATCTTTTATGGGGTTTTACTCAAGTGAACAACCTCTTTCGATCTCCCCTACCCCCACCCCCATCTAACGCCCAACACCAACACCATCATGTAGACATTTACCAATCGTTTAGACATAAACTCGAATCTACGTAATTCAATAATGAAAAGCTAAGCGAATAATGGTAGAAAACGGCCTATGATCGACTTTAAATTGTTAATTAATTACCTTATGATCGATTACGCAATTAGGTTTTCCTTTAATTACTTTTTACATAACTGTATCAACATTATCACATAACAGTGGCGATAGGATCAGTAATGGTGTTCTTTATTAAAAAAAAGATACGTATTCAATCCTCATTTGCGTTTCAAATCACGCCCTAATCTCAGGAATAAGATGTCTCAAGGCCAGGACGATTATAATAATGTTTATAAAGTGGGAACCGCGTCCACGTGCATTCCACGTGTTCGGGCCATTTGCATCTACGACATTTTTTTACTCTTCACTATTCCGACCCGTTCGTACGCTTATTTATTTATTTTTTTGTTATCTATTATTCCGGGTCGCGTTTTCGTCACGCGATGCCACCCCTTTGACGTGCACTTAAAATATCAATGACCACGCGCCCACATTACCATCCATTCTCTATTTTTATTCTAATACACCACCAGCACGACAGCGGTCGCTCTCACCCCAACGATGAGGACCAGCGCGCTTTTTTGTCATATGCAAAACTTATGCTAATTGCCAGGTACGATTGATATTTGGTCGTATTCAAATGACGTGGCGAGTGGACGAACGCGTTTCTGGTTGTTGTAGGTTAGGTTGAGGAGGCTGATGGCGTTGTTGGACCTTTGGAATTCTGACGGATTGAAGCTTAAGCACGCGCGCACATTTTAAACGTTTCGCATTGTAAATATATGTATGTACCCGCTGATTTTTTTTTGAAAAGAAAATGAGAGCGAAAGAGACCCCTTATAATTTTTTCATTGTTGCTACTACAGAAGAGTAGAAGATATGCGTGATAAGTACTTGGTTATTTAGATGCAGTTTATTTCGAATGTAGCACGCGCTAAAAATTGCATTTGTTTGCATAATGTTTGGAGAGGTTCTCAAGCAACAGTTTTACCATAGCAAAGGCTATATAAAACGTGGCTAAAAAACTTGCACCATGCTCAAGGGCGATGCCTTTTAGGATGATGAATGCAAATATGTGGAACAAAGCTAGTGAGTCACACGTTTCCCAATATTTTTCGATGTTGCTTATAGCAACATTTGATCGCCTTGGGATGAGTGAAAACGAAGATGAAATGTAGACATCAGGGAAAATTATTAATTGAAAATGCATAAGTAAAAGTCAAGGTGATCATATTAGGAGATTGTCCCAGTCGATTCAAAAATACAACTCAATTCCCACTTGTACATATATGTATTAATAAAATTACCACCACATTAACTAAAGCTTTGAAAACAACTATTTGATTGATAAGGTTTTGGGGTGATTCGAATAAGTCGGTTGCTTTATGATTTGATTCATTCTGAGCTAATCTTCGTTTTTCCCTAAAACTAGAACATCCCACCCATATCCTTAACTATACACATATGTAAACAGTATTCTAACCTAGGTCTACCTCTACTCCTCTTAACTATTGTTTTTGCTTCCAATATGTCTCTGACTAGCCCTTCATGCCTGAGAAGGTGTCCTTTATTTCGCCTCTGTTCTTCTGTTTGATTAGTTGCTGAAAAATATAACCCTGTGAATTGAGTAAATGATGTTAATTAACATCATCAGAAGGAGTGGACAGGGTCGATCTCAGTCCGCCTCTGTTTACAATAATCATTGTTTCAAGAAGTAGAGGTGTTACTTTTCATTTATACCTTGTTCTATTTATTTTGTTATGGAACTACGTCTTCTGCATCGAAGAATTAGTTTACTTCGTTGTTGTCTCTAGATAACAACAAGTACATTTTCAACTTTTAAACTGAACATTTTGTAGTTTTGGTAGTTATTAAATAATTATAAATTTACAAAATATCGTAGAGAAATGCGCCACTTATCTTCAGCCATCAAGTAGTAAAAGTCTAATAAATGCCATTTGAAAAGAAGAAAATGCTGACAAATGACACACATTTTTGTTTATTTAATTATTGTTCTAGAAATCTAACCTACTATTAACTGTAAAATCCTTCATAGAAGTCTCTTCTAAAAATGTTANCAACAAGTACATTTTCAACTTTTAAACTGAACATTTTGTAGTTTTGGTAGTTATTAAATAATTATAAATTTACAAAATATCGTAGAGAAATGCGCCACTATTTATAATTTCTGTAGAATAACCCTCCGTATATTGCAATTAATTTTTTCATTGAACACAATAATATCTTATGAAGTAACTGTTGGTCGTCATTTATTGTTAGAGAACACAATACGTTTCAGTCACTAATGATTGCTGCAGCTCTTTGTCTGCACCCCTTAAACAATTTCTGGGGTGCTATTAGGGACCTCTTTTCAAATTTTAGGAACTGCAAAATAAACTAAACAGTTCACATTATACACATATGTACATGTACGAAATGTATGTATACACATATGCATTAAGAGCAACAAAGGCCCTCGTCGATCTCCGCTGATTTCGTTTGTTATTATTAGAGCTCGATGTCACAGGAGGCCACGATGTCCCGCATGAAAAGATTGGCTCAATTTACCGACGAGATTTAGTTAACAATCAATATTCGTTAGAGAAATTCCAATTATGCAACGTACGGTAGCACGACACGGACGAGCCCGAAATAGGTCACATGTCTCAGTAGGTACTTTATTTGGACGGGCACAATGACAACCCTTAATTTAAAACTTATTCCGATGATATTTTCTCATGTGGCGTTTCTTCAGGTACCCGCGTATGTAGGTACGTGTGTTGCAGGGACCGAGGGATCGAAGTTTGACGCGTTCAGAATTCTGGTATTGGTACGAGGCGACAGCGGAGCTTAGTTATGAGACTTTATTTTCCGGGGGACGTAATTTAATACCTTTTTTATGGTTGTAACTGTCTAAGGGTTAAAATAAGGTCATTCAATATGAAGTGCAAATGCCCTTTGTCGTAGCGCGAGCTGCCATATAATTTAATACGTATGTGTGTAACTACCTACACTCACTGATCAAGACAGGCCTTCGGGCAGAATTATGTGTTTTGTGAGCAATTCACCGAAAACTAATCAAAGATAAACGAGCGAAGGAATTGTGTGACTTGGCACGATAAAGATGTTTTAAATTTTCACTTTTTACTAGCGTTTTCACTAGTACTGATAAGTTTTGTGGTTTTTGGAGGTTTTCTTGTTGATTACTATTCACAAATAGTTGGGATGTGGGATGTTCTAGTGTTAGGGAAATGCGAAAATTACCTCAGGATAGGAAAGAGTGGAGGTACGTGTCCAACCTTATGATAATGACCCTAGTCAAAAATTTTCAGTCTCTTAGTCTTTCAGAGTCTCTAAGAGCGTCTCTCACAGTCTTTCACAGTCTCTCAGTTATTGTCTAGGTGTTTTTATGGACCTCTCACAGTTTCTGTATGAGAGACTCGAACGATAAAATTATTAATTCAGAGATTCGAGTCTCTTACAGAGAGACTGAATGAATAAAACTGAAAAATTGAGAGACTCGAGTCTCTCGTAGAAAGACTGGAATCTCTGAAATATGTTAAACTTAGACAATTTTAACCATGTCTCGAGACACCACTTATTGAAAGATTCGAGTCTTTCGTTCAGAGATTCGAGTCTCTCATTCAGAGATTCGAGTCTCTCGTTCAGAGACTGGATATGAAATGAGGATCTCTCTTTGAGCGACTCGAGTCTCGCTTTCAGAGACTCTGAGAGAATGAACATTTTTATCTCGGGGATGGTGATGATGAAATTGACTTCTATTATTCATGACGATAAAATAATTTGATGCATTTGTAGTTTGTATCAACTATAGAACATGTACCCTTTGATGCAGTTAACTTTTGATTAGGTCAATGCTAACAGTACAGCCTTCCTAACTTAATCGATATCATTCTTCATCCTCTCCCAGGAAGAATGGATTAAAAATTTGAAGGTCTCAAGAAATAGTTATGAGGTTTTGGCCGGTTGTTTTAAATCCTTTTTCAAAAAGCCTCTGAATTTTATAACATGTCGTGTCTACATATGACTGCAGCACATACTCAGATAGTTTTTAAACCCCCGCCCTCGAAAACATCCAACAAGTTAAGTGTACATTCTATTTTCGTACCATTGTTGATTCGTCCCTTAATTAAATATCACCTTTTACCAATTTTATTCTCGTTTTGTATCTTATACTGTATTAGCGAATGATGAATTTATAAATACAGGTATTCCTCGGCTAAAGTTCGGTTACGACACTATTGCTAGGTACGGTAGGCAACGACAGCATTCACCTCGTTCTTGTTGTCGTTGTCATGCACTTCATGTTTACAAGAATGTCAAATATAAGGTGCGAAACGAGCATCAATTTAAATCAACTGACCGTTAGTGACATATTTCTAAGTAATCGGATCTGTTTTTTAATTATAGGTCCTTAAAAAGTATTTATTAGACAATTAGCAATTTTTTAAATAACAGTTGAATAACATCTAATACATTTAATCTACCTTAGGGATAAAATTTGTTTAATTAGAACAACATACAGAAGATGGTATTCAGATACCTATTTTCTTGGACGGCTATTGTTTAAAATTGGCGATTTATATTACCATTGCTTTACGCTTTTGTTTACTTTCCTGCCTTGGAGTGTCCGAATAAAGTATATGTAATTCCCTAAGCGGTCCGCGCTTTTTAACCTACCTGGACGGAGAGTTTTAAGAACAAAACTTCGTATTTCACCCTAACGATGCAACCTACCGACCGACAGAACAACGATACTTCTTACGCCCACCGCAGTTTAAGTTTTACATGTATACATATGCCGTTTATACTACACATTCATACACACGCTGGTTCGTTCGTTCTTTTCTTATACCTTGCACCTGGCTAATTTTAAAATCTTCTCTCAGACGAGCTACCGTGACAGCATTGTGTATAGATAATTTAGGAAAGAACTATGCTAGATGCCTCCTGTCTCACTCTCCGCCACACCTTGCCTCTCTGTCGTTTTATTATAACGACCCCTGTCACAGTAGGTACTTTGTTGATTTTTTTAAACGCGCCGTCTCCTCCTACGGTTTCCCTTATAAATATTTCATTAATAGCATAACAGCTATTGGACCATTTTAACGTCTGACGTACAAGATCGTGTAGCAATTATTACATGTTTGAATAGGCACAAAACGAAGTTGGTACTGCATTTGATCACATCCGTAAATTATTTGCAAATATTAACCTCACTTTGCGGAGTTCATTCCCAAATTCGGTTTTCAATTCATTAAAACTGCATTTAGCAAGTATGGGTTTGCCAATACTGGATCAAATTTCGGGCAATCTTCAAATGCTAAGGTTAGGTACATTAACGCTTCGCCAAGTTTGGTTCTGTACTGGGACAGCCAAGCCTTGGCTTGTCAGTACTTGTCTAATGTTTAGGTAATCTTCAAATGCTAAAGCTAGGATTATTCAGGTTTCGCCAAGTTGGTCCAATATTGGGCAGTAAAGTATGGGTTGGATCAAAGTTCGGGCAATCTTCAAATGTCAAGGCTAGGTATATTAACGCTTCAGCAAGTTCGTGTTCAATTGTCAAAGAATCTTCAAATGCTAAAGCTAGGATTATTCAGGTTTCGCCGAGTTGGTCCAATATTGGGCAGTAAAGTATGGATTGGATCAAAGTTCGGGCAATCTTCAAATGTCAAGGCTAGGTACATTAACGCTTCACCAAGTTACATCAAGGTTGTGTTCAATTGTCAAAGAATCTTCAAATACTAAAGCTAGGATTATTCAGGTTTTTCTCCAGTTGTCCAATACTGGACATTAAAATATGGGTTTGTCAATACTGGATCAAAGTTCGGGCAATCTTCAATGCCAAGGCTAGGTACACTAACGTTTCGTCAGGTTTCGTCCAACTTTGGAAAATCAAGTATGGGTGTGTCAATACAGGATCCATCTTCGGTCAAACTTCCAGTGTTAAGGCTAGGTGTATCAATGTTTCGCCTAGCTATATTTAATGGTGGGCAACGCAGTATTGACCAAAATGTAAAGCGACACATTTGCCTAATGTTAGATTAATTTTGTTCATCATGTCTTGACATAATATTAGCTGCTGGGTTAATATTTTTTAGCAATTCTTATACCAATATTGCCTAATATTGTTCATTTCATGTCCTAGTCCAATATTGGCTGCCCAATGTTGGGTTAGTATTGTTAACCAAGTCTTGGTTCCACATTGACTGTCCAGTCGTAAAACAAGCTTGCCAACCAGAATCGAGTCAGAATTCCTTTAAAACGACTGATATTTCCTGAGATTTTTTAAACGCCCGAGATAAAAATGTTCAGTCTCTCAGAGTCTCTGAAAGTTAGACTTGAGTCTCCATCTCTCATCGAGTCTCTTTGGTGTCGCTGAGAGAGACTGTCGAAAGACTGTCAAAGAGACTGTTTAGCGTCTCTGAACGAGAGACTCGAGTCGCTCATAGGGAGATCCTCATTTCGTATCCAGTCTCTGAACGAGAGACTTGAATCTCTGAATTAACAGTTTTATCGTTCTAGTCTCTTATACAGAGACTGTGAGAGATCCATAAAAACACCTAGGCAATAACTGAGAAACTGTGAAAAACTGTGAGAGACGCTGAATGACTGAGAGACTGAAAATTTTTGTCTAGGGCGTTCCATTAATAAAAATAAAACAAAGATATTGGTATGTAAAGGAAAAAGGAAGCTAGGAGTGTTTGATATGTGGTGTTATAGGAGGATTTTAAATATACTGCGGATAGAAAAGGTTGGAAATGAAAAGTCATTAGAAATTATGGACACATTAGGAGCAGAAACAGGAGTTGAGAGAATGAGAGAGGCAGAATCCTTTTTTTTAATGACAGTTCTTGACATAACTTTGTAATACTGTGATAAAGACCATTAAATATTGCATGAGCTAAATCTGTAGTTTTTCGAAATAAAATACAGGATGTCGAAAGTTTTCTTACGTAGTAAAATTTGAACTAAATAATAAACACAACAACTAAATTTTTTTAACATTTTCTTTAATAGATTTAATATATTGTCTGAAAATTGCCAACAGTAATCGCCTCGCGCCATAAATTCTACAATTAAAATTTACTCTAAGCATAATGTACATTTTATGTTCACAGGACAATAATAAAACCTACACAATTTCTTCAGAAATATTAACAGAACGTATTATAACAACTGCAAGTTTTCGAGTTTTTTTTTTTTTATAGATTACCGACAAACAGTGCTGTGTACAAATACATGTAGCAAGCATATCATGTGAATCGTTGTGAATAATTTTCGGATGCATGAAAGTCAACGTTATAAAACAGTCTGCGTGTTGGAACCATCTAAATTATTTATGCGATAACTGTGTTAGTCATAAATGCGAAGTTATTTTGGCGTTAGTAGATACTGTTAGGCAATTTGCCATAAACCTCATCGACCTATGTCACTTTCCACTGGTCGTGAAAACGCGAATCAAATGGAGCAGCATTTTATTGTTCACTTGAACTAGCAACTCTATACGTACGTACGTACGTGTGTGACGAAAACTTACTTTCGCTTTATTATCGTTACGTTTACTTACTTGGAAATACAAGATGGTCTGGATGTACGAACGATTGTGAGACTAACCGGATTATATAATGTTAACAATAAATCACAGACTAACCAAAAATCTTGTTAAATTATTCCTGAAATAATATTCATGACCACTACGAATACCGAAAAGTAACGTTAAAGTTCATGAAGTAACGGCAAGAGTCGTGCCCCTTAATGGTCATTTTCCATAAAGGTTATTTCATAAGAACAGTATAAGTGTTTGGTTAGTAATTTATTGTAACTGTCAGACGTGGGTTATTAGATCTCACCAGCACGCCAACTCCAGGCATATCACCGACTAAACTAAAGGAGCTATTTAAAAGCAACTTAATGTAAAATCTAGTTAAGGGAATATTCGAAAAAGGTTGTTAAAGAAGTATGTTTGGAGCGCGGCGCTGTACGGGTGCGAAACGTGTACGGTGGGGGCGGCAGAAAAAAAAAGTTAGGAGCTTTCGAAATGAAGATACCGTGGATAGAAAAGGTTAGAAATTAAGAAGTATTAGAAAGAATTGGAGAACAGAGGACTTTATGGAAGGCAATAAGGAAAAGGCGAGATAGGTTGGTAGGAAGCCTCCTCAGCCATGAAGGTCTAGTCAGAGATATATTAGAGGCAGAAACAGGAGTTAGGAGGGGTAGAGGTAGGCCTGGATTAGATTGTTGTTCGCAAATAGTTGTAATAAATATACTTAGGTTGTTTTAGTTTAGAGAAATGTGAAGATTAGTTCAATATATGAAAGAGTGGAGGTGCGTGTCTACCCAGTCTTAGGACTGATAACTTTATGAAGATGAAGGGAATATTCACCATCTACATATTGATGTTCCATGTTAATGTTTTCTAAATGATACTGTTGGTACTTGCAACATGTGATGTATCAATATAATGTCGTGGTACGTATATTTCCATAAAAAGTCAACTTTTTGCTAGAACTGAGATCATCATCATCATTAGCTATTCAGATGTTTTCCTTTATAAAATAACTCCTTAAGATATTCATTTACTAGATTAGTCCGAACTTGTCAGCTAATGATTCTATCCTGTGCCATTTCCTTCACTTCCTTTTAAGTTTCAACTTTGACCTTTTCCTAATGTTGATCTGTACCTCCTTCTAGGTCTTTCTCTTTTTCAGCTAATTTTCTGCTTCGATTTTGTTAATGATTTATGCAATGAGGCTCTTTTAAAAACTAATGAATGTTCGAAATCGTATTCCACGGTTGGTAATTACAATAAATTCAATTCAAAAAAGTAATGTATTCTAAATAAAGCATATACCTACTAGGTATTTCTATAAAGGAATGCCGCAGACGATCGATACCAGTAGCACCTTTCATTAATTGGAAAACTGACAGCCACAATCATACAGCTGACAAGATTGGCGCAACAAAAGAAACTTACGAGAAGTTTCCTGAAAGAATCTAGAATATTTCATTGGCATATAGATAAGTGTTCAGCATCCGGTGAGATGTAGGTACACAATTGATGACATAAAAACATAACTGTCATGTGACAACAGAAACTAAACAAACATGAACGAACAATAACCGATTGTTTTATAAGCACTCTAATTACGTCTGCTTTCATAATACCTGAACCAACCACCTCTTAACATTTCATTTCCTTTTCCTCAATTTTTTTTGTAATATTTTTTTATAGTTTCTGTTTCGATAAGAATGCGTTTTTAGTTATTAGGAAAAAACTAAAACGGAATGAAACGTTTTGTTTGCCGTTGTTACGAAAGCCACTTTTCCGGAAAAGCTTTCGTCGGCGAGGTGAAATAGCTGGTCGACGAGCGCGGCGTGACGTCTGACGTGGCGTGGCGGGTGTGGGTGTAACAACCCCCGTCCGGTAGCGTAAACTTGTTTGGGCAGCACGTGCACGTGTGAATGAAACGTCGCCGTATAGTCCGCGTGTCCGGCCGTAACATGGCCAGAGAACGATTCCGTCCGTCCGTCGACGACGTCCAAGTCGAAGAAAATGGGGTGGCAGGATGGCTGGCTGACTGGCTGACGGGGGTGCGTTCAACAAGTAGACCACTGTCCCAGTCGATATATCGATTACACACACTCACAACACTATGTACGTATGTAATGCGGTGAAGTGCACAACCGCACGTCGCATCGACGGCAGCTTTTTGCTTTTCCTCAACCGAATCGTCGACATGGTCAGGACATCCACCTACTTACTCATCACATTCTTCACCCTCCGACGTGAACGAAAATCGGAAATCAACACCTAACTATTTTGAAACATAATTTTACGTTCCGAAATATTTGTGGAAGTCCATAATGTTCGGAAAATCGAGTACCTACTTACTGGACACTTAACCTTGATATTACAGAAATACGTTAAAAGTTTGAGTCATAAACTTTCAAACGTTAAAAGTGTTTGACTAAGGAGTCTCACATCATTGTGACATGATTTAAATAATTTAGCATCATTATCCAATACTCACAATTATGAAAATTTGATGTTTCATCCAAGATCATTCATAAAAATTAAAAGCAAGGTGCACCTAGGTGCGTGCCTTAACTAACAATAGATGTAACAGTAATCGCATCATCATCATCATCATAAGGTCATCAGTCCTAAGACTGGTTAGACACGTACCTCCACTCTTTCCTATCCTGAGCAAAACTTCGCATTTCCCTAAAACTAGAACAGCCCACATCCTTAACAGTAATCGCACTAGACATAAAATTAATTACCAATTTTGGCATGCTTTCTACCTTTTAAAAGCGATGAGAGTTTAAAAAATCAACAACTACCTAAACAGCTTTTAATACTAGATGTAAGAACGCGAGTTAGAGAGAGAGTTAGATCTACCAGATAGGAAACCATATTCCAGTAGAATAATATATTTCTATCCAGCAGAATTTATTTGGAGGGGGGGGGCAAATTAAGTGTACCTAAATGGAATAAGTTCTTGCTTAACTACTTTTTCAAAGTTTAGTACTTCTTGATACAACTTAAGTCACTCAAGTTGAGTTGCATTACAAAGGCGGTTTGTTATGTTTTTTTTTTATGACATTCGGGGGCAAATCTTCTAATTCACTAGATTCACTAGATTCACTAGATTAAATTAATATATGTCATAGGCTTCTTGAAAGGGGAAATCCCCCCCCTCCAGTTGTTTGGATTGACCACTGCTTCTACTAGTAGCAGGGGTGGCGAGCAGGGCAACCCCCCGGGGCCTCGCTCTTGCAAAGGCCTCGCGCCTTCTTGCAACAATCTAACTTTATTAGGTAGTAATAGTACCTACTAATGCTTATTTGAATTTCTTGATAGTCTTAAAAAAGCCGCAGATTTGCTGTCTTTTATTAAATTTTTGCAATTATTTATGAATAACTTTATTTATTATTTATGAATAACTTTGAATTTAAAATAAAATAATTCGAAGTGGTCTGTATTCTGTCGAAACTGCCAGACGCGGATCGCGATTTCGATCTTTTTGGATCTCATCAGCGCGTCGCAGGCAGCTCCGACAGAACACAGACCAACTTTTACCTGCTGTCTTAACAGTGCGTTTTAGAAAATACTACAAATGGCGCAGTAAACGCCATCTGTAGCACGATGCTACATTTTAGGATTACGTATGCTCCAACAAGGTCCACTTGTGTGGATATCTACTTGCTGAAAACGAATCCCGGCGTAGCCAACCTCAACGTGATAGGCACGTTAGCTTAATCGAATAAAATAATTCGAAGTGGTCTGTATTCTGTCGAAACTGCCAGACGCGGATCGCGATTTCGATCTTTTTGGATCTCATCAGCGCGTCGCAGGCAGCTCCGACAGAACACAGACCAACTTTTACCTGCTGTCTTAACAGTGCGTTTTAGAAAATACTACAAATGGCGCAGTAAACGCCATCTGTAGCACGATGCTACATTTTAGGATTACGTATGCTCCAACAAGGTCCACTTGTGTGGATATCTACTTGCTGAAAACGAATCCCGGCGTAGCCAACCTCAACGTGATAGGCACGTTAGCTTAATCGAATAAAATAATTCGAAGTGGTCTGTATTCTGTCGAAACTGCCAGACGCGGATCGCGATTTCGATCTTTTTGGATCTCATCAGCGCGTCGCAGGCAGCTCCGACAGAACACAGACCAACTTTTACCTGCTGTCTTAACAGTGCGTTTTAGAAAATACTACAAATGGCGCAGTAAACGCCATCTGTAGCACGATGCTACATTTTAGGATTACGTATGCTCCAACAAGGTCCACTTGTGTGGATATCTACTTGCTGAAAACGAATCCCGGCGTAGCCAACCTCAACGTGATAGGCACGTTAGCTTAATCGAATAAAATAATTCGAAGTGATCTGTATTCTGTCGAAACTGCCAGACGCGGATCGCGATTTCGATCTTTTTGGATCTCATCAGCGCGTCGCAGGCAACTCCGACAGAACCCAGACCAACTTTTACCTGCTGTCTTAACAGTGCGTTTTAGAAAATACTACAAATGGCGCAATAAACGCCATCTGTGGCACGATGCTACATTGTGACTTTGAATTCCTCGTCAAGTATCATCATTAAAACTAATTCAACAAAGACGAGGGCCTCGCAAAAGTTTACCCGCCCGGAACTTCTCGGCGGCTAAGACCGCCCCTGACTAGTAGCTTCCAACCCTTACAATGTTATTAAACGCTTGCTGTAAATATTTATATGTTGAAATTTCAATTAACCTGGTTGTGTAAATTTAAATTATTAATATTTCATCTACCTTGCAACAATTCCGGTTGTTAATAATAATTTATAGTCGAAACGTTCTCCAATTTTCTTTAAATAACCTAATTTGCTTTCGAACGTGTTAGCATGTAGCAAATTCGTACATCAGCCAACAACATACATCACTGCAAATAGGCTACTTTACATTCATCATAGCGTACAGGATGATGACTAAGGAATAAATTGTGCTTATCGATCTGTTGTATGGTATTTACCTGATACCTACATGATCGATGTACTTAATTATGCACTTTTAAGGAGGTAAATAAACTTTAACAAATATTTAGGGAAACCATTATTTCTTATAATTATACCAAGTTTTTTTTTTTTAATTTTTGAGGGGATTATCATACTAACTGTCAGGGGAAAGTACAGATAACGCTAAGGCCCAGTGGGTAGTGCGATAGAGAAGTCTCCTCCATCCCTTAATTTTTAGCAAGCATGACATTTGAAATATAGAATTTCCACAAAAATTCCATATTAGGTAAATACCCACTCGGGAATCTTCCAAGTGGGTAAAAAGGATGGTATTAGTACTAGTGGTGGCGAACCTTTTTTGTAAATTGTCAGAAAACTAACAATTTTAATTATCACTCTGCGGACGTGCGGGGCAGCATTTAATTGGGAAAATCGAAAATTAATATACAAAAACTAAATTAAAATAAATCGTTCATGTGCCAGCAAAATGTTTGGATGTTGTTGTTTCTGCCTCTAATATGTCTCTGACTAAACCATGCCTGAGAAGGTGTCCTACCAACCTATCTCGCCTATTTTTTATTGTCTTTCATACAGTCCTCTGTTCTCCTATTCTTTCCAATACCTCTTTATTTCTAACCTTTTCTACCCACGATATCCTCATCATTCGCCTATAACACCACATTTCGAACGCTTCTAAACTTTTCTTTTCCGCCGCGCCCGCGGTCTATGTTTTGCATTCGTACAGCGCCGCGCTCCTAAGATCACTTTTAATAATCTTTTTCGAATTTCTAAATTAATCGTAAGGGAGCATAGAAGTGACTTCTTCTTATTAAAGGCGACACGACCTTGCGCTATCCTCTGCTTTATATCCCTACTACTCCTTCCATCCTCACTTATCTGACTTCCTAGGTATGTAAAATCAGCCACTTCTTCTAATTTTTCGTCTCCTATCTTTATATTCGCTCTTTCCCTACTTTTTATTCTATTGCATACCAGTATTTTAGTTTTACTTTTGTTTATTTTCATACAGTACTGATCTGTCAGTACTGCTTCCATTTTATTTAAAGCTATCTCTAGGTCCTCCTTGCTAGATGCTAATACTGCTATAACGCACTAGTCTAGCTGAATTTAAATATCTAGTAGGTACTACTAGACCTTTGTTGTTACTTTCATAATTTGCAACACAATTAGCAGCTAGGGTTGTTTAAAATTTTTTTGCGGTTTATTTTACTACGGTACAGTATTGCATAGGTCATATATTTACTTCGCAAGATGTCATTGAATGGTATTGTCGTGGTGGGCGTCCCGCTAACCCCTTAACGACATTAGGTATTACAAGGGAACGATTTTGTCGCCCCTGAACGAATGGGAAACCGATTAAAACAACCCCATCGATCGATTGAGAATTCGATACGTTGTCAGTTCGTTTGTAAAATGCATTTTTCATAGTAGACCAGCTGAGTTTGAATTGCATTTTGGATTGTAAAATATCGTTCGATTATTTTGACCGCTGTAACATAGAACGGCTTCCCTTCATCTAATGACAGAATCATAGGGTTCGACGAATAATGCACCTAAAGTTTATACGATACATATAGTCAAATTGCGAAATACCCCTTACAAAAGTAATAACTTTTGGTGCCCAAGCTGTTGTAATAAACAGATTATACATTTTTAATGTCGGATATGGGCGGATAGGGAAGAAACCCCGTGATATTTGGTCTTGAATGCTACTTTTCTCATTGTGTATTTTCGCATAATAAAAGTTAATGGTTATTACAAATAAGGTAATGGGTGCGAAATAGTAATGTCAAAAAATTTTGACCTTTTTACTTTGGGGAAATGTTGTGTCAGTTAGTAGGTATCTACTTTTAAAACGTAGTACGTTTATGTTACAAATTTTTATTAATCCTTTATGGAAAATGTTGTCAAAAGAAGACTTTCTTTCAATGATTGGAAGTACCAATTTCTTGGATTTAGAATTTTTTTTACCTTTTGGTGAAAAGTGAAAATCTGTCTGAAAGTTTAATAGTAACAGCGCCTTTGCTTTTTCTTTCGCAATTCTTTACTTTGTTAAAAGATCAAATATTCTATCTGTCTGTACGTTTTTCCCATCTTCAACTTAACTTTCTTGTTTCTTCAGATATTGTGTTTTATAATTTAATACGTTATTTTTAACGGAAATGTTTATCGAGGTCTCACTGCTTGTTTGCATATGTACATAATTTAGGTAAATGAATCGTAATCGATGATGATATGATCGATTTCCTTTCCTAAAAATAACAATATTCCTTTTGGTTGTGCCACAATTATAATGCAATGTTGCCAGATATAGTTTTTTCCATAGTTTCCAAAATAGATGCATGTACTTGACCGATTTCTCGAGAATCCTCCACATATGTATGTATAGGAAACAAAGTTAATCCTGAAACAATGGCAATAATTGTTGGTTGTTTCTATTATTATTAAAAGAAACATTTTTTTAATCAGTTTTTAGTTTTTATTTTATAATCAAATAAGGCCTCTTAATACGAAAAAGATTGTTAAAGGTGTAAGTTTGGAACGCGGCACTGTACGAGTGCAAAACGTAGACGGTGGGCGCTGCGGAAAAGGAAAGGTTGAAAACGTTCGAAATGTGGTGTTACAGGCGAATGACGAGGTTACCGTGGATAGAGAAGGTTAGAAATGAAGAAGAAATAGGAGGACAGAGAACTCTATGGTAGTCAATAAGAATAGGCGAGATAGATTGGTAGGACACCTTTTTAAGGCGTGAAGGTCTAGTCAGAGACATATTAGAGGCAGAAACAGGAGTTAAGAGGAATAGAGGTAGACCTAGATTAGAGTACTGTGCGCAAAAAAGTCAATGATATATGGGATGTTCTAGTTTTAGGGAAATGCGAAGATTAGCTTAGAAGTTCATATACAATCAGTCTTAGGACTGACGACCTTATTATGATGAATACGAAATGTTTAGCAATTGCCGAGTTGTTTTACCACGTTAAAGAAAGGTTGAAATTCTCACCGTTTACACCGTTGTGGTTTGCGATGTAGCGAGTAAACATTGTGTACCTAATGAATATGTCCTGTTTGTGGTATTGAATTTTTAATTATCACGTCTTCGTCGTTAGCACCTTAATCGTTACGTTGCGTTCTATAAGGTTTGACAACAACGTTCATTTTATCAGAAAGCCATGATTCTGTTAAAGAATTATTTAATACCGCCTTATCGATGTGTAAATATTTCGGTCGTACAACATGTATCGTATTAACGTTAAATTCATCTGTCCTAAATCAATATTGGTACTAATTTCCGTAAGGAGTCGTGGGATTTGACAGCTGCCTCTTATTTACGATATTTTGAATAAATAAAAATTAAGATAGAGAACATTTCCCCGCTTGAACCGATACAAACGTATACCAACAAGGTCGTTAAAACCAACGCACCTTTGTCTGTTTTTATTTATCTACCTTGACATATCCGAATTCTTCAAGTTGGAAAGAATTATTTGAACAAATAACGGAAAAACGTTTTATATCTCTAATTTAACGGAATCGACGATCTTTTCACTTAATACATTATTTAGAAATTTTTCTATTTACCGATACATTAATTGTCTTCGATTCTGAAATTTTTTGTCTTACATGTAAGCTTGTCATGACTTTTAAGAAACTAGTGTCGATAATTGTGAGAGTTATGAAAACTACATATTAGGCCTTTTTCTAATGCATAAATTGAGCCTTCGTCCAACGCATAAACGAACAAAATAGTACGAGATACTTGAAAAAACTATATCGAAAATTTGTCCATATATTTTGACCATGTGTTATCGAGGCAAAGGAACAAAGAACACTTACACCAAGGAATTAGTAAAACAAATTGAATATTTCAAATACTAAAAATGTTTTCGTGCATGAAAAGAGTATCTTAAAGTTTCTTCAAATAGTTTAACTCATAAATAAAGGTTAGAAGCGTTCGAAATGTGGTGTTACAGGCGAACGATGATGATACCGTAGACAGAGAAGGTTAGAAATGAAGAGGTATTAGAAAGAATAGGAGAACAGAGGACTCTGTCGAAGTCAATAAGGAATAGGCGAGATAGATTAGTAGGGCACCTTCTCAGACATGAAGGTCTAGTCAGAGACATATTAGAGGCAGAAACAGGAGTTAGGAGGGGTAGAGGTAGACCTAGATTAGATTACTGTTCGCAAATAGTTAAGGATGTGGGATGTTCTAGTTTTAGGGAAATGCGAAGATTAGCTTAGAATTGGAAAGAGTGGAAGTTCATATCCAGTCAGTCTTAGGACTGACGACTTATGATGAATACGAAATGTTTCGCATTAACTGAGTTGTTTCACCACGTGAAAGAAAGGTTGAAATTCTCATTGTCGATCTTTAAGCTCGAGCTGATCAATTTTAGTAGTTCTCTAAAGATAAAACATGGTTGTAAAAGAGGTTTGGTCGAGTGGTGAACGGACTAACTATATGGGACTACAAACATTAGGGCACCGGCTGCTGGTAGGAAGATAATTGTAATTAGAAGCGGCAGATGATATCCGGCGATCGCACGAGAGATGGTAATGGGGGTGCAGAACAAGAATGCAGTCGGCGGCCCGTTGCTGCGCACGGACGCCTTGAAAATGCTATTTGCGGTTACAGGACTTGAAATCAATGCAATGTGGACTTGGGATCTCACTCAGCAACGGCAATCCGACAGCGTTTAGTTCTTTAAAGGCAAGAAAAACTGTTTTATTTGCCGACTCACTGACTTCATTAATGGCTTCGCGAAATTACGTGAAAAAAAGACGGATGCATACCTGTGCCAGAAAACAACCAATATTGCAATGTTATTATGAAGCACTTGTACAGTACGTCTTGTTTTATTACCTAATTAAGGTAATATACAAAATACAAATATATTATTACACAAAAAAATAATACTGGCGGATTTTATTATTACAAGTGCACGTGTTACTCAAAAACGTAATTATTTTATTTTTTTAACGTAACATTTGATTTAAAGTCACCTTTTACTTACGAAAATTACATTCTAATATATAAGCTCTATTGCAACGTCTAATCTAATGGTCGAAGTTCAGGTGGTGCCGCATGTAGTTTACTTCAATAACAAAATTGAACCCAATAGCGGCTGTAATAATATAGTAACATAGATAGCTAGTGCAAAGCCGTATTGTAAGGCGGAAGCATCTTTTTAACCTCCTCTTAGGAATAGAAAACAGTAAGAATGAGTGGATGATTGCTTAAGAAATGGATAAGTCGACCAAAACGAAGAGACAATTGAGGCAAAATCACTGCACCAGCATTTGCCTATATGATTCGAAAAAGCTGCAGAAAAACTTGACCTAGAGCAGGTGAATCTGTAATTAAACGGTGACCTCTTGAATGCGAGTTGGATTATATATACGGTGTTTTGTCGCGGAACTGAATCCAAGGGAAATTATTTTGTTGAAAATAAACAACGAAGATATCAAAACGAGAATTAACTTTTATATTTTAAAATGCGGAAAACAAGACTACTTCAATACATGTTGTGCTTATTACTATCTATTACTGACTAAACTAAACATAGCAAATTTTACTTATTCTTATTTCCACCACGATAGGTAGACTAAACAAATCAAAAACACAAATGCTGTTGTGCAAGACATCGCAGCCCCCAGCGCGGCACTTGCCTTTGAGCTAGACACCGCTCGTATCAAACAGACATGACAAAACATGCAAAAAAAAACAACTAAATCCTTACAAATTCAACATACGGTGTAACAGAAATAAGTGCCGCACTTGCAGGATGTGAGTACTATAAAACGTGAAAATTAAGTAAATGTTTGTATGTCCGAAAGTTCGTCGTTGAAATACAGCCCGCAACGCTACACTCAATAAGCTGGTGATTACCATCATCAGTGCAGTATTTGTTTTGTAGCTGTTGCTGCATCCTTACCATTTGCAGCGAGTGGAAACCTTGCTTCTAACTGATTTTCAGTCGTGAGTGGATTTGTATCGGTGATTTGGGAAAAAAAAGCGCTGCTTAGCCTAATGTTTTCCATAGTAGGGTGTCGTTTGCAGACAAATTTTCACAATTATCGCCATTAGTGCGACGCAAATTCACATGTCATATATCCTAGCATGGTTATTATACGCTAACGTTAGACACCTATGTAGCCAATTCACGCACAGGACCGGCGTCGGATTGTAAATTATTGTGATTTTCTTAAAAAATTGTTCTATCCTTTCACCCTCTACAGCTAGGCACTGTTACACCCTTTATATGTAATTTATTGGTGTAGACATTTTTCATCTAATCGTAAAAGGTTATTAATTCAAGATTTCTCGTAATAATGATAATGGATAATTATTTCGGTGTACATCTGCACTGTGTCATGCGATTCCTTGTAAGAGATCGTCTCAGGTTTCTGTGCATCATTGAGAGCGGTTGAAAACGAAAAGGTGCAGAATACGGTCTCGCTTTTAATCGTAAATTGTTACCAATGTGGTACGGTGGCCGGATTGTATCATCTGTATTTTCTAAATCTTCCGTTGCGAATGAGATTACTCGACAGACACCGTGCTCTCTTACTTAAATTCTTTACTTCTTTGCCGTTTGCGTTTTCATTTTTCTTTTATTTTTTTCTGTGTGTGAGTACTGTCGACGTCAGCACCTGGGCTCAATCGTGAATAATTATAGTCGACTATAATAAGTAATGAGTATCTCAAGATTCATTAGACCAGTACGGATGACCTTTTTTTCTATTTTTTTATTTTACGAAAACTCTTCTTAACAGTGTAACCGAAATTTATTTGATGCTTATTCAAAAATTGTATTCAGACTCTTTTATTAAAAACAATTACAATGTCAGTAACGTAGGTACGGAAATCTGCAAACATTTAGAAGAATTTAAAAATTCCACGTAAAGTTTTTAAAAGCAGTGACTGCTAATTGTAATTCAGTGAGTAGTTACATTGTAAGATGTGTGCTAAAATCTCAGAGGAATAAGTTAAGGCTGTTTCAATATTCTATATAAATTAATTAACGATTATTTTATTGATTGTCGATGAAGGCGCGACCATAATAAGTCATATTTGTACCGGAGCACACTTAAATTTTAATACAAAAAGTTGAAACCCGTAAATAAGTAAGTAAATAAGCATTACATCACATTATTGTAGCAACAGTTGTTATACAGTGACATTACTGACCTACTCTAATGATTGATATTGTTTTGCCGAATTAGTTTATTACCTCATGCAAGGATTAAACGTTAAAATAACAAATGGCTACAAGAGGTTGGCTGTTAACATAAATACCTTGAATCTAATCTAGCAATAAACAATATATGAGCAAAAAAATACAAAATAATTACTACACTGGTAACTTTGAGTGCAGCGTTGCGGACGATATTTCTTTGCCAGGACCGGAATTGAATTTACCTGTACTTTCTGGCCTATTGGTGTTAATATCGTAGACACATAGACTTATTGGTATAACAAAAAATTTCTATCATCGCAATCGATACGTTAAATAATATGACATTTTCGTTGTCGCAACCAAAATTTAATTTTGGGAAGACAGAATCCCCAACACACAATTGTACTGAAAGTGAATTATTTCAGTAAATTGTTGCACACATTTTGCAATAGGTGTAAGACGATCAAATTGTAAAACAGCAACTGTGTGAATTAAAGAAAATTTAAATTTTCTGTATCGTTATCGTTAAATCTTTTTTTAAACGCGTCATTTGCCTTTTCACTACGCTCAGCACATCAGATGTTTGCACGTAGTTTAATTCGATAGAATTTAGAATGTTTTAACATAAATCAATCCAAGTGTGGGTATTCAAAATAGCTTCAGTGCTTTTTAATATTATTAGCCATTATTAGTACTTACCTGGGCATATCCTGAATGTTGTTACCGTTAGGTATGTCTATACATCTCCATGTGTATATATGTTTTATACCGTCAATGTTGGTAGGTACGTATGTACATTTGCTAATGTTCGCCTATTTTTTTGTTTCAGAAGGTGAGTGTAGATTTCATTGACACCGCGAACGAACCGTCCCGAATGAGGTAAGCTGTCAGTATACGGCATTATTAAAATGTAATAAATGCAGTTATTTGTCGAGAGACCGATAAAACGAAACAAGGATAGGTAGAGAAGAAAAGAAAGGTCGTTGCCTGAATATTATTATGACCGATGTTTAACGCTTTTTTTTTTCATCTTTTTGTCCGATTGTTGTCGACAAGAATTAATTATTTATTTAAAGAAGAACCACTTCAAAATATTATTAACGCGGATTAAATTTAATAGGCACTTTAAATAAGCAGGAAATTGGACGTATAGGGATTCAATTGTGAATTGCTGTTATAGTAACAAGAATATTAATTGTAAATGGCATACTTAATATCAGTTTAAAATTTAGACACGCAAATAGGTAGGTGCCCGAGATAAAAATATTCAGTTTCTCAGAGTCTCTGAAAGTGAGACTCGGGTCTCCGTCTCTCATCGAGTCTCTCTGGTGTTGCTGAGAGAGACTGTCAAAAAAACTGTTTAGTGTCTCTGAACGAGAGACTCGAGTCGCTCATAGAGAGATCCTCATTTCGTATCCAGTCTCTGAGCGAGAGACTCGAATCTCTGAACGAAAGACTCGAATCTCTCAATAAGTGTCTCGATAGACACGGTTAAAATTTTCTAAGTTCAACATATTTCAGAGATCCCAGCCTTTCTACGAGAGACTCGAGTCTCTCAATTTTTCAGTTTTATTCATTCAGTCTCTCTGTGAGAGACTCGAATCTCTGAATTAACAATTTTATCGTTCGAGTCTCTCAAACAGAGACCGTGAGAGATTCATAAAAACACCTAGGCAATAACTGAGAGACTGGGAAAGACTGTGAGAGACGCTCCCAGAGACGCTGAAAGACTCTGAGAGACTGAAAATTTTTGTCTAGGGTAAGTAGGTACTAATTTGACCAACAAGAAAGCTAAAGTTAGCATTACTTATTCTTCTATATAACTTCCGATTTTGTTGATCACTACTTGCATCCAGTCACATTTGAAAAAGCTCCTATTCTTTCTCATATTGCAAGTTTTGGTTAAACAGAAATCAATATTTTCAGTACTTGCTTAGGCTAATTAGACCCTTTACGAGCATTTCGTTTATAATGTCTGCAAAATTATTTTATTAACATTAATTTTCCATATTACATATATAGCACTGCAACAGTTATAATTTTATAATTATTGTTCTTTGGACTTCCTATAAAGTTGCACAACCGACAAACAACTATGACCTTTCCTTATTTTCAACCACTGTGCACCGTTAACGATGTTGGTGCCACCCCGCCGGCTCCGGACAACAACACGTCGCATTCAGCCACAGAGTGTTAATTACGCTCAAATTCTGCGGACCTGGTGCATTTATGTTTTTAAAACACGAGAACGTCGCCTATCGATCGCCACCTTCTTACATTCCCTCAACCCCCTCGTCTTACACCCCCTTTACCTTCCCCTGTCCTCACCAACGACCGTTCCTACAGAAAAAAGCGAGCGTCGTCGCTGCGGCGTCCGTATTAAGTGCTAGTGTGCCATGCACGCCATCTTAGCAAAACCGCAATTAAAACTAAGCCGCGTAGCAAGGAACAATCCGAAATGCATTGTGCAAATACAGGGTGGCTCATAAGTTATAAGGTATAGTAGACGCATCAGTAAGATGAACTCGCTTTTATATGGTCTCATTAACGCTATATGTCGTAACTTATTGTTACTTCGTCACTTGACAAGAAACACATGGTATGGGAGGGTAGTTCCATATCTCATGAATTATGTCTCGCAAATTCTGTTGATTTTTTGTGATATTATAAATCACCACATCCTCCATCTCCCTGTTTAACACACAATGTGAGGAAGTTGCGGGTGACTCTCGACAGTTTAAAACAACAACAACACTGGCGGATATCGTGTATCCGCCGTAGATGATCACTGTTAATAATGCGAAAGCTATTATCTGCAGTTATACTATTGATAGAATGTGTGTGGACCAATAATTCAAAGACATACGGGATGCATTCCGTCTCTCGGAATATACGTTATGAAATATACATAAAGTTAGTCGGTTATGATACAAAATTTTCTAAAAGCTTAGGGTTCATAGTTTCTGTATAATAACAAGTCAAACATTAATTATTTAATTTTATTACTGTACTATTTGGATTGGTTAGTTTCAGATGTTAAATTTGCTTAATTGTTTTAAAAATAATACAGAGCCCTTTACTTCACCCAGAATTTTTTGTAATCCACCCCGTATGTGTGCATTTATGAACGAAAGATCATTGAGTACATGCCCGGAGGCATCGCACCGTAGGAGTGCACAAGCGACTGTCGTCGCGACGTCGGGCGTCGTTGTCGTCAGCTACTTTTATGCTACCTATGCAGGCATGCAAACATTCTTAGATAATTTTTAGCGGAATGTAAATCATTTGATATTCGCTTTTTTGTTCTTCATTATTATTATAATAATAATAATAATANAGCAGGTAAAAGTTGGTCTGTGTTCTGTCGGAGCTGCCTTCGACGCGCTGATGAGATCCAAAAAGATCGAAATCGCGATCCGCGTCTAGCAGTTTCGACAGAATACAGACTACTTCGAATTATTTTATTCTATTATAATAATGTTCAACATTAGTAAATAAAAAGAAACGCATATGTTGATCGATATTTTACAAAGAAATTTGTAGAATTTGCAGTTACCTACCCCGTGCCCTATTCTTTATAAACCACCAAACTCTGAATTTACTTTTTCCTCGTCTAATTATACATTCTCAATCACGTAATTTCTATGTAAAATCGGTCAGTAACGTTAAATCCAGTACCCACAAGCACCTATCATCATTTAAAAATTTGTGAAACATTGAGATTGGTCGATCGCGATCGTCGTGCTGGTCATCCCTGTACTACAATACTTTCAGTTGGTTCACCCAAAGTGCGTAGACTGCAGATGTCAATTTTAGATTGTTAGAATTTTAAAATTTTTTTACTTCAGTAAGTATTCTTTCAAATTAAGTAGTTATGAATAAAGGTTTGGAAATTTTAGCATTGCCACCAAATAAATTATTAAGAAATTTTATTTTTTATTTTCATTCCTGTTAATTACTTATTTAAAAAAATCGAAAATATTCATCTTACATTAAATGATACCGAATTGATCATAAAACAGTGCTCTTTTTGATGATCTCAAAAGTTTGTCCAACAGGTTGTGTTACATTAAATGAAACCGAATCGATCATAGAACAAAACTCTTTTTGATGATCTCAATAGTTTTCCGAAAGGTTAGGTTAGGTTGCTTTAAATGATACCAAATCGATCATAAAACAATGCTCTTTTTGATGATCTCGAAAGTTTGTCCAATAGGTTAGGTTACATAAAATGATACCGAATCGATCTTAAAACAATGCTCTTTTTGTTGATCTGAATAGTTTTTTCATAGGTTATGTTAGGTTGCATTAAATGATACCGAATTGATCATAAAACAATGCTCTTTTTGATGATCTCGAAAGTTTGCCCATAGGCTACGGTATACTTACAAGTAGGACTATTCTGACAACTCGATTCGGTTAATATTTTGACTACAACTTTTGGAAAGTAATGTACATCATCAGGCAGTACCTACTCTACGTGTTAGTATGATGTTTTAAAAATTCTTTTGCTCTTCTTCCGCTTCTTTTGTCTCAGTCTAATAGGATAACGATGTCGTTTGAAAGACAATACCAAAGGTTGCAGTTGCTCGGTGCAGTCAAGATGTCCTTTTATTTACTTTCACTGTGCGTCGCCGTTGCCGCCCCGTGTTTAGAAGACTTTTGCTAATATTTACTAATCTTCAAAGTTGCTCAGGCGCCTGGCGTCTTAACACATGAGAAGGCCACCGGGCTCTCTCTCTATTGTTCTCTTCTTTGCAACTAATGCTCGCAGATTTAATTTAAATTCATCAGTCAATTTTAATTGCTTGAGCCGTTGCTGGCGTCAATTCGTACTCTTAATTAATCGCATCTATTTCACATTCGCAATTTCTTGTGTGTGTGTTGTGTTTATGTGCTGTATTTGTCGTGGAGATGTTTTGTCGGTTAGCTAACTGATAATGTCAATGCCGTTGGATTATTACATATATATATAAATATATANGTGCTTCTCGAAGAATTAATGAACTTTGAACCTTATTTTTAATACAAATGAACATGGGTAACTTCGTAGTGACTTAAATGATATCGGAGAAGACTCTTGTTTGAAAATGTAATATATTGACGATTCTTTATTAAATTCTGCATCAAACATGGAAGTTTTTGTCCAATGTTTATTTACATATTTATTAATCTCATCTCGGGGTTGACGTCAATCGACCGAGAGCAACTTTGATACATTTTATACATGAAAAAGGAAGAAGATGGCATTAAAAATATAATGGTCACTTTTATATAAATTTGTTTAGTATCTATAATATTCATTGTACTTACGCTCTAAATATTGCTATGGAACGGGCAAAATCCTTTTGTGTATTTACAAAGAGTTAAATATAAATATTTTGAGTAAAACTTGGAACTCGGGTATTATTAACTAGGAATGGGCCGCATACCCGGTTTGGATGTGGTACCTACTCGGCGGATTCGGATCCAACTGGGTATCGGATAATGATGCCAGGTACCCACAGTGCAGAGTCAGAGAAAAAAAAACAAACACCGGCAATAATAACTTAATAAGTATAAACCTATCTAATAAAAATTGGTAATTAAAATTGAATTGGGATAAGTCGCTTGTCGTAATTTGTATTATTCGTGTCTACTTTTTTTCATGAACAAGAATACATCAACTGTTACAATTCCTGACGCTTTTTGGTATATCAGGTATTGATTAATGATAACTTATTAATATGATTTTGTCACCTTGCAGACTTTTAGTGTTTGTAAACATTAAAGGATCATTTCAAGGACCTTAACTCAACCTTCTCGTTGAAAACCCATCAACTAAGAATTCAAATTTCATTGGTTCAGTTCACTTAATGTGGTTTGAGATGTTGCTAAGGGTGGTATTTAATGGAAAGCCTGCCAGAACGAAGAAATAAACCATTAACCATAGTACTTCTGACGAGTACCCCAGCGGCATGATCTAGAGGTTTAGACCATTGCTTAGTATTCGGGAGGACGCCAGTTCGATTCCGGGTCCGTCGGACTTGGTCCAAGTTTTTCTGTGGTTTCCTTGGATCACTTAGGCAAATGCTGAGGCAGTAATATTCCACAGATAATCTTTCATTCTGTTCTGTCTTCATTTCGTCCGTCTCATCTTTCTCACCCGAACCACCACCCACTCATTCCCACGATTCCTGAAAGCAGACTGAAGAGGGCCTTCCGCCCTACCTTCCGGCGTTGTCCGGTGGGACTGCCCGCCCACCAGCATTACTGACTGGTGGGAATGAAACACCCAAAAGTTATTCGGCAAAAATCACTATCCGGTGCATCTCTACTATAAACCTGTGGATCAATCGGTACTTTTACTTGATGGTTGCATCGAAAAAAGGTATCGATACATACTCTGTATCCAATAAAAAAAAAACTACTTAGGTACTAGTTCCCGTTTGTTTCCCTAATTTATACGATTGTAATAAATGAAAAATAACTGGGGTGAAAAGCTGTTTTATTTTTTCAAACTGGCTAAAGTACTTGAAATCGTATAGAAACTGTCGAGTAACTACTCGTACCTATTTACTTGTATCGTTTTATCCCTACAAAAGCCACTTGACTTCCTGTGCTACATCGGTTATCTGGCTAGCTTACCATCAATTTTTAAGTGGGTAGCTGTTGCCCTTTTTCTTGCTATTTTCCAGTTTGTATTCATAATTGTTCACTTTTGACATTGATAATCGTAATTAGGCTTTTGTTTATTTTGACGGTCTGACAACGATAGTACGTAACTATAATAAGATTCAGTGGATAATAATTGTACGCATATTTACGTACCCACATTAAACAATCGCTCTGACTTTCTCGAATCAGTTTACTTTCTATTTGGTATAAATTGTGCTCGTTCGTTATTGGATGGATGCGTGTGGACGAACAGTATCCTACAGAACGTTCCATGTATGTATGTATGTATGTATGTATGTATGTATGTATGTGTTTAAGTATGTAGGAACAACATCCATTTATGCATTCCACCCCTTTTTTGTCGCGATTGGCATTCTTTTGTCGCTAGAACTATTAACGTTAGCATAAAATGTTACTCGTCTCGTTCTGGCTATTTAATTCAAATCTTTTTACATTATTCAACGGACCTAAACATTGAAATAATTACTTTTGAACTGGCAGGTGTCAAGATTGAGAAAGTTATTACGTATACATTAAATTTTAACGATGTTGTTTTAAGAGATAGAATTAAATACAAAAGTAATCTACGGATAAAACCAATACACCAAGCTGTTTTCTACACGGTCTTTTTATGTACATATCTTATAGATAGGTACGCTTAAACCACAAGCTCTGAATAGTGTTAGATCTAACACAGTTAAGCCTTGTTACATTATCAGCCCTCTGCCATTTAATTTAACAGTAAATTGAAAGAAAGTAACAATAGATTTCATGTTTTGTTTTTATCCGTAACAGGTGTTCTTTCGTTTCGATTGCAGGCGCATTTATTGTGACTGTCTACAATTAGTAATTATTATTAATTTGAGTGTTCATAAACCCCATTTTAGTTGTATTAGGAAACAGGGGATTTGAACCCTCAATTATTTTTTTTAACATTTCTCTTGAAATAACTTATTAAGATTCTATTTGGGTAATGCTAATGTAGATTGTTTAAACAAAAACAATAAAATGGCTTAAAGTTTTCTTTTGTTTAGATTATTAAGTAGGGAAAGAGCGAACATAAAGATAGGAGACGAAAAATTAGAAGTGGCTGATTTTAGGTAGCTAGGAAGTCAGATAAGTCAGGACGGAAGGAGTAGTAGGGATATAAAGCAGAGGATAGCGCAGGGTCGTGTCGCCCTCAATAAAAAGAAGTCAATTTTATCGTCGCGAACGGTTAATTTAGAAATTCGGAAAAGGTTGTTAAAGGTGTATGTTGGGAGCGCGGCCTTGTACGGGTGCGAAACATGGACAGTGGGAGCGGCGAAAAAGAAAAGGTTAGAAACGTTCGAAATGAGGTGTTATAGGTGAATGATGAAGATACCATGGATAGAAAAGGTTGGAATTGAAGAGGTATTACAAAACTATAGGAGAACAGAGGACTCTATGAAAGTCAATAAGAAATAGGCGAGGTAGGTTAGTCTGACACCTTCTCAGGCATGAAGGTCTAGTCAGAGATGTATTAGAGGCAGAAAGGGAAGTTAGGAAATGCGAAGATTAGCTCAGGATAGGAAAGAATGGAGGTGCGTGTCGAACAAGTCTTGGGACTGTAGACGTTATGAGGATGATGATGATAAGATTATTCTTGAAGAGAGGAAATCTTCAAAAGACACCTCCTGAGGGGAGGTAGTGTCGGATTTTTACCGACTAAAACCCCTCTTCGAGTTGGGAGATAAACCCGAAGGTTGCTCATCCGCGGGAAGGAAATGGAAAGGTTGGGATTGGAAAAAAGATTGAGTTGGGATAGGGGTTGAGTGTATGTGTGTGTGTGGGGGGGGGGAAGAAGGGAGTATCTGAGGATAGAAACCGTCGAAGTATGTGGTAGGTATTCGGAATGCGCATGCATTTTTCGAAAACGAGCACTCTTAATAACTGAACGCTACTTAATATGGAATGCAACGTTTGGTACTAGTCCGAATTCACTCAACTCTACCTTAGACCGTCCAATAAGTTGAAAACTATCGCCAGTTAATATATTTCTTACATTAACAATTATTTGTGCGAGCTATTCTGAAGATATGCGCATGGACGACATTTTTATAATTCCCCACAATATGCGGAAATGGTACAACATATTATGCCGGACAAAGTTTAATGCAAACCATAAAAGGGTTATTCATTAGGTGCCCGGACCGTTTACGTATAACAGATGCATACGTAGTTGCGCTGCAGTTATAATGAATGACAACACAATTACTTCAGTTAAACGGTTGAATAAACATTGTGGACTTGGAATATGGGCAATAAAAATGCCCTTTCATTGAATAATGGCGCTGGAAGAGCCCGATCCGTATGGATATACCTTGTTACATAGTATGGCTTTTTAGTTAATTTATTGCACATTGTTATCGACAAAGTTGGCTTCAAGAAGCCCGGTGACTTTAGAAAGTATATGTACTCAACTTAATAACCGCCGCTCAAATAATATGTACTCATCTAACTCGTGGATTGTTTCACTTGGGAATTAGAGAAGTTTAATCCCGATTTACTGTGAACAATGGCCAGGTAATAGAACGCTCTTTATCACAATATTAAGAATTATTAATTTACTGTGAGTTCTCTTACTACCTGATTTATTAAAAAGTACCGCAATTTAATTCCGTGTGATAACAGTTAACATCAATAAAATCTGATTTATATTTTACATTTATATCCAATATTTTCGACAGACTTAAGAAAACTCTTGAAGGAATCACGAACAGTAATATACGACTGGGTACTTAGCGTTCCCCATTTACACCTACTACCTCTCGAGGGTATATGATTTTGTTATGGTGATTGAGATCCTCCATTACGGGAATTTTCATACAAATATTTTTTTGTCATGTTAGCGCGGAAAGCTCGTTTTGCGTGCTATGAAATAGGGAATAAATGGCCTCTTTTCAGCCGTGTTTTAATCGGGAGGAAATGAAATTAGTCTTTTGAGCGCATGCGCTGAAGTTTATGCGCATGCGCAGAAATCAGTTGTTCAATGACAGTGTCTTTCTAACCTCTAAATCATTTACTCTTATTTCGCCAATTATCAATTTAATGACGAGCTTTCCGCACAAACATGACAAAAAATAGTATTACGTACCTCAGGAAGAAACAGGGTTGTCTCAGGCCGCATGTTTGCCACCCAAGCCAAAGACATGCAGTCTGAAATAACCCTGTTTCTTCCCTCGATACGTAATGTACTATATGATGACTTCTAGAAGCTGACAGATATGTTAGGTTATTAGGTTAGATTAAATTAGGGGGAATCCACTTGTAGGTTTAGAAAACTTTGTGGGTGTGGGTGTGTGTGTGCGTGTGTTGTGTGTGTGTGATCTAGAGTGATTGTCAATCCCTAAAGTTTGGCAGAACTTCTTTAAAATAAATGTGACATTTTAAAAAAAAACATCAAAAACGCCGTAGTAATCGAAGAAACCAAAATATTGAAAATTAATATTATTATTAGGTAGTAGATTCATGCCAGTCAGTTATCGTCCAGTGGACCCTTATCCGGGACGCTGCGCTGTACAAAATTCTTTATACAGATGCCTAATAACCTTGCAATAAAACCATTTTGTGCACTTTATACACCATTTTTAAGATTGTTAAAGTTTATGTTATTATGGTTTTACTGCAAATTACGACGCCAAATTACAATAATAATAAATACATTAGGAACAACAGCTTTTTTCTGCGACTACGATGAAAAGACTTGCCCTAATTTAATTAATGCGACCGAATAGAAAATAATTATCCACCGATTATGCCGCTCTCTTAATCGTCAGGAACTACAAAGGGCGGCATAGAAATACATTTCTACAATTAAGAAAATTAAATCTTTATTACGTCATTCATTACGAGGTCGTCGTGCATTGTGTATGGGACGCTGACGGCGTCGCGACGCGTCGTGTGCCTTCGATACCATCACCGCCGCGATCGACGACGGACGCCGCCAACGCTGACGGCGGCCGTGCAGGGCTAATTCCTCAGGAAGTCTTCGGTAATTTACGGGTGACGTCACGACTCATTATGTATGCCAGTCTAATCATTAAGGTATTGATTGAAGTTTTTTACCCCCTCGGTGAAATAAAAATAGATCGCATGCGCGTTTACAAAAACATCAAACGTTCGACGGCTTCGACCGAGACAAACAACGAACGCTTAACGTTTGATTGGTTTCCATTACACAAAGACTTGGAATGAGTAAACAAAGAACGGAAGAAATTAAGCTAAAATTTATGATATGCGTTTATCTATAAAAAAAAACTGATAAAACAGTAGACGGGTTGATTTACAAAGGGCAAAAAGTTGAAAGGAAATTGTCTCTCTATTGACTATAACAAAGGCTTTTAATGATTTTTTGATACTGCCACAACTGCTATTACTACTGTACACCTCAAATTTTAAAGCAAATCTGAGACGACTACCGTTAGAGCTTTTATAGCAGACAACTGAAATAGAAGGTGGCTCCAATGTATCATTTAAATATTATTCACCATCATCATCATCATCATAGGGTCGTCAGTTCTAAAACTGGTTGGACACGTATCTCCACTCTTACCCATTCTGAGCTAAACTTCGCATTTCCCTAAAACTAGAACAGGCCACATCCTTAACTATTTGCGAATAGTAATCTAATCTAGGTCTATTTCTACCCCTCCTAACTCCCTAACTCCTGTCTCTGCCTCTAATATGTCTCTGACTAGACCTTCATGCCTGAGAAGGTGTCCTAGTAGGTTACTTTCTTATTTATTGATTATTCTTTATTGACTTCCATAGAGTCCTATATTTTCCTATTCTTTCTAATACCTCTTCATTTCTAATCTTTTCTACCCACGTTATCTTCAACATCCGCCTGTAACACCACATTTCGAATGCTTTAACCTTAAATATTATTAGAAAGTTTTAAAGCTATCTCACTAAAAATGCTTATAACTTAGCTTAACATTTAAAAAGAGGGTTTTTTTAGTAAATATTAGAATGTGTAATCAGCTGGTAATTGTTTATATTTTTTACTCGTGATTTGTTTGTTGTTGGTTATATTAGATTAAGGGTGATTCTAGATGTTTGTTAGTGCTAACTTGTTGTATAGTTGTTGATTTTATAACGTTTTAATCTTGTCTGTAATCAATCGATTAAATTATTTCAACAAAACATCAGTCACTGGAGTAGGTCAGTGTGTCACCGTAGAACAATTGTTGTTACAATGATGGTACATGATACGTACTCACGGGCCTGAACCATACCGCCCCTGTAGACGACGAAGCCTTGACTTCATAGTAGACAACCCCCAGAATAGTACACGCCGAAAAGCACGGAACTTTGGCTCCTCGCATGCAGCAGTGTAGCAAATTTTAAATCGTTACCGTTTGTAGTTAGTGTAAGCTTTGAAGGAAACTTCAGGTGGATTTGTGTCACTACTTTCCACAGAGCCTACTTTTTTCCACAAGGTTTTGCTTTCGGTAGAATACTGCTTCACGAAAGACGGAATTTTCTCAATTTTAACAATGGTTTTCGGTAAATGTTCTTTCTTTTGCGTTCTTAATACTTATATGTTGAGATGTAATTTAAATACTTCTACATATTACCAGCGATGAACAAATGCTTTTACTAATTCATTTTTATCGCAATGGGCGTCTAGACATTATGTCTAGTAACGTAGTAGTTAGCTGTTAATGTAGACTTTATTAGTCGTTTACATTATTCATGGAGGTAGCTATTTATTTTTTATTGCAATTTGTATAATAATAATAATAATAATGCGTTGTCAAGTCACACCCAGGACCGGCTTCGCATTGTAACTCGTGGTTTTCGTACAATTTTTTTGCCCCTTAACCACACTGCATGCAATTTCCTATTGCATCTAATTAATAGCTTCCAAAGCTTGTCCCTTATTTCAAAAACACCCTGTATAGCGAACTGAGAGAGGACAGGACTATTTAGAGAAATTACGTTCGAAAAATGTTAAGTCGTAAAGGCAATTTTAAAGGAAAAATTGATTTACATGATGCTACGAAGCTACTATTGAGTGAATGGTAAAGGTGCATTTTCAGAAACATTTTCGAAACACACCTATTTGTTATTGTATTAAAGCATTCGTCGAAAATGGAAATGGTGTTTTAAAACGTCAACCTACTAAATCTCCTGCAACTTTGCGCTCATAATGAGTACATACACAGAGAAGGAGTGATTACGTGGAATCTTGTTGTGATACGAAAGATTCGAGGCGTACAATATAAACGAGACGTTGCGTTGTTGCTTTTGCTCCAAGTGTTCCATTGTTGAACGAACGATATGGTCACGGGAAGGAAGGCAGGCAGATCTCATGTCTATCGGTAATGTCATTAACTACTCCCATATTCATCAAGAACCCTCATCCGATGTAATTATTCAGCTATTCATCCGTGTCTCGAGCGACGAACCGTGAAACTCCGAGATGGAAGAAACCAATGGCTCACTGATGAGCTATCGGCAAGTCCGTGACAGATTCTGAACTAGACCGTTTTCCGAAACATCTTCTTCGTTGTCTGTCTTTTGCGCAAAACTGATACGCTGCATTTAATTATTGATTGATCGGTAATGAACAGGGCAAATTTACTGAAGGAGCTGGAACAAAATTGCAAAAACTGATACAAGCAAAAACCGAATGAAGGATTTCGTAGACCTGCGCCATCAAGTCGCAGTAAGGTGTGTGAATAAACAATAGCTTTTCTTAGATATAGCAGGAACTGCAGAAAATAGTGGCCTATCCTACAGGGTGTTAACGTAGGTATATCCAGGTCTTTGAAATGCAGTATTGGTTCCAAAATTGGATTTTTAAGATAAAACGTAAACCATTAGAATTCAAGGCAAGACAAATATAAGGCAAATGTAACTTATCAGTGAAATATTGGTAACTATTCCTTGTGGTGTTATACAACCCTAGACAAAAATTTTCAGTCGCTCTCCCGTCTCTCAGAGTCTTTCAGCGTCTCTGAAAGCGTCCCTCACAGTCTCTCAGTTATTGCCTAGGTGTTTTTATGGATCTCTCACAGTCTCTGTATGAGAAACTCGAACGATAAAATTGTTAATTCAGAGATTCGAGTCTCTTACAGAGAGACTGAATGAATAAAACTGAAAAATTGAGAGACTCGAGTCTCTCGTAGAAAGACTGGGATCTCTGAAATATGTTGAGTCTTTGTAGACTTTTTTTGGACTTGAACATTAATAAAAAGAAGTCACTTCTATGCTCGCGAACGGTTAATTTAGAAATTCGAAAAAGATTGTCAAAGGTGTAGGTTTGGAGCCCTGCGTTGTACGGGTGCGAAACATGGACAGTGGGCGCAGTGGAAAAGAAAAGGTTAGAAGCGTTCGAAATGTGGTGTTATAGGCGAATGATGAGGATAGCGTGGGTAGAAAAGGTTAGAAATGAAGAGGTATTAGAAAGAATAGGAGAACAGAGGACTCTATGGAAGTCAATAAACAATAGGCGAGATAGGTTGGTAGGACACCTTCTCAGGCATGAAGGTCTAGTCAGAGACATATTAGAGGCAGAAGCAGGAGTTAGGAGGGGTAGAGGTAGATTACTGTTTACAAATAGTTAAGGATATGGGTTGTTCTAGTTTTAGGGAAATGCGAAGTTTAGCTCAGGGTAGGAAAGAGTGAAGGTACGTGTCCAACCAGTCTTAGGACTGACGACCTTATGATGATGATGAAGATTATAATTTTTTGAATTTTGGTGAGGATCCTCATTTCGAAATGAGGATCTCTCTATGAGCGACTCAAGTCTCTCGTTCAGAGACGCTAAACAGTTTTCATAATTTCAAAATTAGTAATTATAATACATGAACAAACCGGCGACAGAATTCATTTTGCGACGGTACACAATTTAGTAGCTGTAGGTCAGGAGCAAACTAAAACAACTGCTCAGTTGTTACAGCTTTTCCCATTCTCCATGTAATGTTAATGTCCTTGTTCATTTAATAAGCTGCAACAACCGGGGAGCAATACGTTACATTACCAAAATTTATTAATAACTTCCACACTGAGCCGCCACGTCGCTTGGATTGTTTTATTTAAAAGTTTGAGAGGGTTTCACTTGTTCTCATTAGAAGGTCGTCACTGATTACTTTTGAGGTTATTAATGATTCCTTTTTCGATATTTTTTAAACCATATAAACTAATATGAATGTAAATATACCTCGAAAACCTCCATATTACGTACTTATATTTCGATATTTCTCTCAAAAAAGCAACCTCCTTCCGGATTTTCCCTTGAAAATTCGCTTTTAAATTACACTTTATATCCACTCAGATTTTGGTAAGTATAGCTTAATAAAGTGAAAATTTTTTCAAAAGAGAAGCAAATAAGCAAACTGCCATTTTCTCCTCTTTTATCGCTTTATAGAAAGAAATAATGCAGTATCTGATTATAATAATAAATAACTGACATATTTTCGATTGTTGGTGATCCGATATTTCGAATGAATTGTACAATTCAATTTGGCGTTCGATAATTCGTCGCAGTCTTGCCTTTCCGAGACCATTTGGTAGCCGTCCAAAGGGGCAAGTCCGATGCCGCGCCAGGTCGGCCGCAACGTCCGTACGTCGCGGCGCTTCTTTGCAACCGCAATAGCCGGCGATCGGCGTCGCTGCCGCCGTTTAGTGGTGGGCGCCTTTCCTTGGAAAAACAAAAGCTCCCGCTCGGAGTAATGGCGGTGTGGACTAACAATCAGCGTAATGAATGATTCTGGCCTTAATTAATGAATCTGTCTTGCTAATCTCCTAGATGGAAACGCTCGTGCAGACCGGATTGTGCCACGGAACGTTCGGATTGATAACGTGATTAATTTTGATTATGGAACGTAATGTATGGGCTTTTTAATGCTCGCTCTTCTCCGTTTATTGGTTTCGTTCATTTAGCTACCCTTAATGGGCCCCTCGAGTAATTAAGTGATGTCCATGCCTACGTATATCACACAAGGGTGCTCTCATATATATTTTGCATTTGCTATCTTTTTTTATGGCTAGATACGTTAATAGCAACTGTTTATAACTTCCAATTTAAATAATTTAATATTTCCACTTCTAAAATTTTTATTGTTTAATAGACGTGAATATAAAAAAATAGTCAGTTAAAAAAATGGTATAAAAAATACAGGAAATTCGGGAAAGACTTACAGTAAAAGTAGTACTCAGGTTTTATAGAATTTGATACGAGTTTATTAGCCGATTTAGACGATACTAGCGAATGATGACGACAAAAGGAGTATTTTTGTATTGTAATCAAATAGTAGAGAAGCATCTACTTTCGCCTACTTTCGATATTCAGGTTGTTTTCATTTAAACACAATCTTTAATCTAATTTATTCGAGGTGTAACTGAACAGTTGCAGATAATTGAACGGGGTTTAATTGTTTATATTCAGGTGTATACTTGGTTGCATATAACATTACCTATATAGATTATAATGACATAACCATTTAAATTTTTAATAATCGATTAAGATCTTAATAAATGATTATACTGTTTTCTGATACTGACTTATTTATTGATAAATTGATTCTATAAACACATTTTATAGGCTACTAATACCTATAAGCCAATTTTGTTTAAATTTTTCAATATAAATTTTACGCAAGGTATAATTGGCTTACTTTATTTTCTTAATTAAACGATAATCCACTACAGCATTAGCCTCTTTGTTAAGGGAAGCCATATATGTTCACATAATTAAAGAAATATAAATTTCCAGTCAATAGAAATTGCGGTGGCTACTATTTAACCGTTGTGAATTGTACTTTTAGTAGGTAGTTGTTGTTTTGTAAAGTTGGTAGTGTTTTCTCTTTTAACTTAAGATTAGTTAACTAATTAATAACTCGATCCAATCTCGACAACATTCGAACTGCTGGATGTTGCATGTTTTCCAGGATAATTACGACTAATAGGAATTATGATCTCTCGCGGTCACGTATGTATCAATTAGCTGGCTTTGTAGTCTACATATTATGACTGTATGTAATTAAGGAACATTTGCGATTTTTGAAACGGAGCAATCACTTAATATTTCGCAACTCTCATGCTTATAATTAACACTCTCGGTTTTCCCAGTCAAGGTAATGATTACGTAAAAATAATTAAGAACCGTCACTGTTCTCGCGAAATACACGATCCCAAACACACACACACACAGGCATCTACGTACTTATATGTTTCATTGTGTGTTTTACTACATGTACCGTATACGATTTAAATGACAAGCATGCCTTCCAGGGGATGTAAACAATGCAATTAAACCATAATTTCATTTAATTGTAACCCACATATGGTAAACAATAATGAATTGCACCGGCCAGGCTCTTGTATTTATTATTGAACTTTACTATTGTCAATTAACGGAATTTATGGCGATAAAGGTAATTAAAAGCTATGTAACTCGGTTATAAGAAGCACTCACCCATAAGCAAATGCTATTTCGTTAAATCTGCGCCAATTATAGACCGTCATACGGAGCATCGGAATTAATATTTTTATAAATGATGACCATAAAATAGGTACCTACTTACATATATTAAATACCCTTTAAAATATCCAAAAATAGCTTTTGAAATGAATGGAAAAGTATTAAAAAAATTCAAACTTTCATTAAATGTACTACACACAAAATAATACTTGTGACTTTTGAATGACTCAATACTTTTGAGACAATAAACTTCCACTTTAAGAAAATATTCTCCACTTTGAAAACGGATCATTTTCACATCCAAATGGTAGGTTTTTAACATTATTATATAAGTATCTAGTAGTTACACCAAGAGGGGCCACGAATAATGTGAAAATGTCATTACATTGCCTAGCAAAAGCAGTCAAAGTAAAGCAATAACTGGAGAATACTACAAACGAAAAAACAACATGTCGGAGTCATGTATTTTACTTTTGTAGGCGCCGTATTGACAAAATGTTCAGTCTCTCAGAGTCTCTGAAAGCGAGACTCGAGTCTCCATCTCTCATCGAGTCTCTCTGGTGTCGCTGTTTAGCGTCTCTGAACGAGAGACTCGAATATCTGAATGAGAGACTCGAATCTCTCGGAAGACTGAAAGATTCTGAGAGACTGAGGAGAGACTTAATATTTTTGTCTAGGCTATTTAGTGTTGGTGACGTCTTTTTTTTTTCTCGTTTTAGGGTGACGTATGATTTTAGGCGTAGGCTATTTAGCGCTATTAAGTATATTTAGTACTGTCGCGACCAGAATTGAATCGGTGATCCGGATCAGGAAACAGTATTGAAGAACCCGCGGCCCTTCAAAGAATTTCAATTTTGGCTTTTAGTAATACCCTAATTATCGCGCAGCCACATTGTACACTCTTGGCAAACTCAATTTTATGAACTGGGTAGGTATTGATGACATATACCTAATTTCCTAGAACTTTGCTTCCATGGTATAAAATACTTGACACTAAGTATATGTGTTGTAAACGCTGCATCGGCAACAGAATTTTTATAAAAAGATAATTTGAATTCATCTTGTGAATGAAAAATTAGAAGAAGTCGTTGATTTTCGGTATCTAAGAAAATAACTCAGGATGCAACGAGTAGAGATATAAAATAGGTATGGCAGGGTCAAGTCGCTTTTAACTAACGGATAATTTAAAAATTCAGAAGGGATTGAATAAAATAATTCGAAGTGGTCTGTATTCTGTCGAAACTGCCAGACGCGGATCGCGATTTCGATCTTGTTGGATCTCATCAGCTCGTCGCACCATCTGTAGTACGCATACGTATGCATACGGCATCCTAAAATGTAGCATCGTACTACAGATGGCGTTTACCACGCCATTTGTGGTATTTTCTCAGAAGGGATTGTTAAAGGTGTATGTCTGGAGCGCGACGTTGTACAAGGACGGTGGACGCGGCGGAAACTAAAAGGTTAGACGCATTCGAAACGTGGTGTTACAGATGAATGATGAGGATACTGTAGATATAGAAGGTTAGAAATGAGGAGGTATGAGACGCAGTATGAGAACAGAGGTCACTATGAAAGTTAGCAAGAAATAGGCGAGATAGGTTGACAGAATACGTTTTCAGATATGAAGGGCTAGTAAGAGACATATATTAGAAGTAGAAACAGGAATTTAGAGGAGTAAACCTAGATTAGAAATCACAAATATTTAAAGATGCTGGATGTTCTAAATACGAAGAAAAGCTCAGGATAGGAAAGAGTGGAGGTGCGTGTCCAACTAGTTTTAGGACTGAAGACCCTATAATGATAATGACGATAACGGTGACGTCGACGATTTAGTGCTTGCATAATCATGAGTTACATACATGCACCCCTTGCAACATTCTAAAATTTGTAGCAGCCCGTTGTAAAAAAGTTGCTCATCCCAGATCTAGGGGCCTAGACCAGGGATGGCGAACCTTTACGTATCGACGTGCCATTTTTATAAAAAAAAGTTTAATCAGGTCATAGACGTGCCATCAAATAATTTTATCTGTGATTATTGGGAAAATAATAAAAATAAAACTTGAGTATTTCCGATAATTCTCTGAACTGAAAAATCAATCACAGAAACATTAGTGACGTGCCAAAAATATTGTGTAACGTGCCACTAATGGCACGCGTGCCATTGGTTCGCCATCCCTGGCCTAGACCATTAGACCACTCCATCGCCAGGAGGATTATTCTATTAATCAATCGAACGAGATTCGTATTCGAAGGAGGGCGCAATTGATGCTTCTCCGTTAAAATACCTGTATAATTGAGCTGTAGGAGTGTCGGGTGGATAGATAGCGTTCGAGGCGGCCCCGACACATTTTAAACATCCCAAGGCCGTAGGCAGATCGGGTGCAACAGGTCGTTTTTAATTAATAGCCAACATCCCCTTTAATTACCCCTTTCGCTGCTTCTGGTCCATTATGCAAAGCGACGACATCGACGCTACCATCTCGCCGACCCTCCTCGAGGCGTCGCCTCGCCATGCCTCCCGTCACGGCCGTCTCTTCGAACAACGTCGCTAAATATATAATTACTTAACTTCTAATTGACGTTTATTACGAAAAGGGGTGTTAATGAAAGATTTAAAAGTCCCGCGCCCGGATGATAATCCGAGACTTTCGACGCTTCCCGGTTCCCGTGAATTTAAACGGCGATTAATTGAAAGGGGTTCGACGCCGCAACCTTTTAAATATTTTACGCGAAAATTATGAATTGTAACGAACTTTTAATCCCACTTTAGTGGTTTTATAAACGTTTATAGTCGTTAAACAGGTGGATATAAGAAATTACACTAATGGTTATGAATTTAAATACATAAAGAGCTTCATATTTCTGAATACAACTTTAGAATATGAATAAATAATTTAAAAGAAAACTTAATAATGATCAGTCAGCGTTAGTCGTGACTGGTTGGATACAAAAGCAAAGTTTAGATTTATAAATCCATAAAGTCGATAATGTATCCAAATTAATTTAGATCCTATATATGGGAGGACATTGTAGAATGTAGGGCAGGGAATTAAGTGGAGAAAAAAAGGAAAAAAGGTAGAGAATATGGGTAAGAAGTTGTTAATAATGGATATAATTTTTATTTGGCTATAGGGATTGACGCTTAGGGTATAAGAAAATTAATTTGTTATTTATGTAATAGTGTATGTAAAAAGGTAACTTTTGGTTAAATAAAATTGAGTATTATTATTAGAGATTATATTTTTGAATTTTTTATCATCGAATCATTTATATTTATATTTTTCATTTAACTGATTAATGATATCAAATCATTCTCAGCAATCCAATTGGCATTTCCGGTCACGTATACATGGCGCCCTCGAAGTTAGTCGTTTTAGTGAATATTAAAATTACGCTGGAGGTAGACGTATTCCGTAGATGACCTCTGTTTTTATTGTGCCCTGTCATACGAGGGTGGATTGATAAGTTTCCGGCCTAACCAAGAGATGACGCCACTAGGCCTACCTTGAGGTGACATTCTATAGTACCATCCTTGGATAGCTTGTAGCTATAGTTTCAGCCCGATCTCCTTGCTAGTGTAGGTTTGACAGCACGCTGAACAAGACGCCTCTGTGGTTTTCGTAAAAATGGAAAAGCAGGAAAATCGTGCTGTCATCAAATACTTTTATTTGAAGGGGTTAACGCCGAAGGAAATTAAAAAAGAGATGGACTCAACACTGGGGACATCCTCCCCGTCATATTCAACCGTTAAGCAGTGGGTTTCCGAGTTTAAAAAGGGTCGTGTGAGCACCTCTGATGGGCCTCGCTCAGGACGCCCCGTTGAGGTCACAACTCCAGATATGATCGAAAAAATTCATCAAATAGTGCTGGGAGACCGCAGATTGAAAGTGCGTGAGATAGCTGAGACCTGTAAGATGTCATATGAACGTGTGCAACATATTTTGCACCAACATTTGCATATGGAAAAGCTCTGTGCAAGATGGGTGCCGCGTTTGCTAACAGTCGACCAAAAATTGATTCGAAAAAACATTTCTACCGCAAATTTGTCATTGTATAAGCGTAATCCAAGCGAATTTTTGCGTCGATTCGTAACCGTTGACGAAACGTGGGTCCACCACTACACTCCTGAAACCAAAGAACAGTCTAAACAGTGGATTGGACCAGGGGAACCAACTCCAAAGAAGGCAAAAACAATTTTTTCGGCGAACAAGGTTATGGCTACTGTTTTTTGGGATGCAAGAGGTATTATATACATTGATTACCTTGCAAAGGGTAATACTATCACTGGTCAATACTACGCAGACTTATTGCAACGTTTGAGCCACGAGGTGAAAATTAAACGACCTCATCTGGCGAAGAAAAAAATCTTGTTTCATCACGATAACGCACCAGCGCACACGTCAATCGTTGCGACGGCTAAAATCAACGATCTAAAGTTTGAATTGATGCCGCACCCTCCTTACTCTCCAGACCTAGCCCCGAGTGACTATTTTCTGTTCCCTAATCTCAAAAAATGGCTTGGCGGTAAGAGATTTGCGGACAATGAAGAAGTAATCGAAGCTGTAAATGGTTATTTTGAGGAGCTTGACGAATCAGTCTATAGAGATGGCATTAATAGACTGGAACACCGCTATGAGAAATGTATCAGCCTTGGAGGAGATTATGTTGAGAAATAAAAAAAAAAAATTTTTAAAAACCTTGTTTTTCTTGGTCAGGCCGGAAACTTATCAATCCACCCTCGTACATAGGTGAAGTGAGGTAAGGTAACACACCCACGATAGTTTCTCATTTGATTGCATAATCCTACCTATCTAATAGGTGTAAATAATTGAGTACACTATTTATTAGAGCATTGAAAGTTTTCATTCCACAAATTATACTAAATTTAATAAGAAACTAATTAAGTAGGTATCTAATTATTTCGTAGCTTTGGAAAGAAAGAAATTAGGTATAATAAGTTAAAGGTACCTATGCATTCATTACATTCAGTAGTTGTGGTGACCTAACACCTTTGTCAGTACACAGGTAGCAGTCGTTACGTTTCACATACCTAGTGCAGATGCAGTTCTATTTGTTAAAGAGATTAGAATCACTATAAAATTCATTAAGCGCAGTCCGCGTAATTGGAGTTATTAGATTAAGGGAAGTAGCTGTTTAGGATTAAACGACACAGTATGTAAATGTATTCGTTTAACTTACAAAGAAAAATGAAGGAAGTGAACGGCGAAGTAATTCTTTCATAATAAAAAAAATCGCTTCTGTACTTACGAACGCTAATTACAAAATTTAAAAAAAGAGGAGCGTGAAACCTGGACGGCGGACATGGCGAAAAAGAAAATTAAAAAAATCGGTTGTCTGTAAAGTCGGTTTACTGACGATAGTTGAACGTGACAACGTCAAAAGAAAATACTGATGGAATAGTTTCATTTTTTAAAAGAAAATTTTAATTTTATTTGTTTGATAGATATTTTGTATGGATTTAGAAGGAGGTAAATGGAAATGTATTATTGTATAGCAGCTGTCCACGCGGACGCATCGCTCACTCAAGTAGGAGAGATACAGGTGTCGAACGCTGCCGAACGCGGAGGCCGATTGTGCTTCTTTGTCGCTCGTTTCGCGCTCTCGCTTGCACTTCAAGCCTTAAATGGAACGCCTCAGAGCGAGGTAACGCCGCATGAGTCATGTTTTTTCGTACGTCCAGCGGGCTCCATCGAATTATAAGACGTTGTCACGTCAAAAAGCGTTTGAAATGTGATGTTATAGGAAGGGCAATTCCATATGTGACTGACTCTACAATTGACAAAATTTACGTTTTGTTTTGTCTTATATTACGATTGGTACTATGTTTTTAGTTTCAGTTTGTACATGGCTTTGTAGCAGTTTCAACAATTATCCTATAGAGAAAAAATGGCAAATGGCAACCAATGATATTTTGAAATATCATTTATTTAGTAAAATATAAACGTGACTGACACTACATGCAAAAGGAAGTCGTTTTCGAAAGTGTTTTTAAACTTCAATAATCTTCCTCTGTACTGGCGTAATAACTTTAATTTATGTTTTTATCGAAAGTGCATAAAACAAACTATTATAAAATGGTGAAATAAAAGCTTTAAGTTATTTAAAAAAATATTTATTAGTAAAATAAATTGTGACTGACACTACAGCCCAAAACGTGACCGACACTACACTCACTTTGTGTAGTGTAAAAGTCAGTATTTTTACATGAAAAAATGAATTTAAATTACAGCACACAAAATAGGAACTCTAAAATTTTTAAAATATACAAAAGTGTAATTAATGAACCCGTTAAAATGCTATTTTCGAACATAAACACCACCTAAACGAAATCACTAGTAATATGTTAGAAACCAAAATTGAAACTAAAATAATTCTTAAAATAAATCTCCCAAGATGATGAAAATCCCATGGATAAAAAAAGTCGGAGGTATTAGAATAACGAGCACGCTATGGAAGTCGATAGCAAAAGGAGAGGTAGGATGGTATAATATCTTCTGAGACATGAAGGACTAAGTAGTTAAATGCATATGAGAAGCAAAAACAGGAATAAAGAGAAGCAGAGGAAGATCTAGATCGTGAATTATTCTAGTTTTTGGTAAATGCTATAATTGGCTCAGGATCTAATGGAGTTGACATAACGACCTGATGATGATGATATAGTTGATAATAATATTTTGACTTAGAACTGCGTTCTTTCCAGTGGTGGTATCGAGGGTTAAATGTGATGACAAAAACATATCATACCTGTGAAAGCCTGTACCACCTAAAATAATAAGCAAAGATCAAAAACCCTACATAGGTCAATTTATTAAAACAAAATACCCTGAATCCTTAATGCAATAACATAAGAATATGAAAACCGTTATTCTCCTTATTTATAAAAAGAAAGTTTAGAAAAAATAACATGATCGGCACTTTTTCACTTTCCCTTAGAACATAAAGTTACATAGGAGAAATCTGGATGGCTCTATTTTAGATCGATCACAAAATTTCTAACAGAAAACATTGAGAGAACACATACGCAAAACTACGAAAGAGCAGTCTGCATTAGTTAACGCTCGATTCGCTCGAGCGAACCTTGCATTCATTTAAATTAAATTAACAATTATAATTTCAATTGTATATTTACAAATAAAAATCTAAAAAAAATCATGCCTTATCTAGACTCAAGGAATGTTCGTCTTATGGTAATGTAGCCAAATGATAATAATACATAATCGGAATTCTTACCTTCAGCTGCGACACAGTTGTAATTGTGCCCTTTGTCTTTTCTGTTTCCGATTTAATTTGTACTATTTAGACTGTAAAACTCTGCAGTAATACCATAAGTCATCATCAGGATCCTCAGAATAAAACCAATGCTTCTAATTTTGCAGGTTAAACATACACTTTGAATAGAATGAGAGTAACTAGTGTCCTTGTTTATCCCTCGGGAATAGTTTTTTTTTTTAAATGATACCCTGAGCCTTATGATAATGTGTGTACAAAGTTAGATAATGATCGGTTGAATATTGAAGCGAAAGTTTAAACAAAACTGATAGGGGGGTTGTCGAGAATCTTTTGAGGCTACACTTTTGATTGAGCAGTGACAAAAGTCTGCTCGCTAATTAATTTATACATGTATCTTTTAAAAACATTAGCCATTACTATTCAAAAATTATCAAACACATGTTACTCATTGTCAGTTAGAGATGCGCGGTATTGATTTTTTGCAAAATTAAATCTTGAAAAACATTTCTCAAACATGTGACAGATTTTTTTAGTGCAGAATTATTTTGCATTTCACTGAGTTTCAATTGTCAAGCAGTTCATGAATGGGTTAATAAAAATTTGTAAAATTTCTTTTGTATCCTCAAAATCTTAAAATTGGCTTTAAAACGACTGTAATAAGAATCTAATTTTAATTTAGCAATACTTTACTGTTTATGGTGGTAATATTGAGCTTTTCTTTCAAACTAGCGAGAATTTAGAAATTGATTCACGTGGACCATTTACAATTCTTTCGCGGGCTTGGAGTGACAAATTCAAAACTTCATGATATTGACCCCGTCTATCAAAAACGTTGTGTTTTTTAAAATGAGATAATTCCTTATAGTGTGTTTTGTTTCGTAGTTAGGTACATTCTATGAAATATAAATTTTGATGAATGACAGCAGTGAATTGTAGTTGTTTTAATAATCGAAAATATGTTTCTCTTATTAGCATAGAAATGCTACACTCATTTAACGGAATCGGACGAGTGTTGAGGCGGGAATTTCATTTGATGGAAAGCATATCTGTTTTGGTGGTCTTCGTCCCACAACAGTTTTCCTTAGAAAAAACAAACATCCGCAAAAGATTTACGGTATTTTAATCAGTCCATTTCTCACTTTGGACCAACAAGTTTTTATTATCGTAATATATTAGCGTCAATATTAACAATCAATTCCATCGATGGCGAATGGCTGCGTTGGAAATTATAAAGTTAGTGACTTATGCAAATAGGAAAATATATAATTTGTACAAGTTACTTGGGGAAGCGACTATTAATGCCTTTATTATAAACGTCCAAATTGCTTTAATTCGATAAGAGACACATTTCGTGGTCATCTGCATAATTTGATCGTTCCTTTCTTGTTTGTTGACCTTAAATAATGACTTTAAGTGCTTAGAAGGAAAATTATTAGACAGTTTAACCGGCCAAAATCTTAACTGCCTTTTTTTACGCCATTCTTGTCCATGTGTGGGTGTCTAGGAATTAAACTAAACACCAGTACTTAAAATCGTTCCACTATGTATGTACATTGTCGATACATAGATATGTACATTATAATTCACGATTATACCGTTTTAAAACTGTTTTGTTTTCACATTAGAACGATGCTGACGAATTGCACTCGTACAATACCATTTTAGAAAGCTACAAAAATATCATCATCATCATGAAGCCCTCCGACCGGAGACTAGTTAGACGCGCACCTCCGCTTCTTCCTATCTTGAGACAATTTTCGAAAACTAGAGCGACCGTAAAACAAAATTATCGTTCAATTTTTTCTTGACTAGTTCTTGGGTAGTGATCTAATATTTCCCTAAAACCAGAACATCCCATATCCTTAACTATTTGCAAACAGTACTTTAATCTAGGTTTACCTCTACTCCTCTTATCTCCTGTTTCTGCCTCTAATATGTCTCTAACTAGACCTTCATGCTTGAGGTGTCCTAGTGCCTATCTCGCCTATTTTTTATTGTCTTCCTATTCTTTCTAATACCTTCCCATTTCTAACTTTCTCTATCCACGGTATCCCTCATCATTCGCCTGTAACACCACATTTCTTTTCCGTCGCTACCACTGTCCATGTTTCGCACCCGCATAGCGCCGCGCTCTAAACATACACCTTCAACAATCTTTTTCAAATTTCTAAATTAACCGTTCGCAAGCATAGAAGTGACTTTGACTTCTTTTTATTGAAGGCGACGTGACCCTGCGCTATCTTCTGCTTTATATCCTTACCACTCCTTCTATCCTGACTTGTCTGACTTCCTAGATACTGAAAATCAGCCACTTCTAAAGTCAAGATTTAAAACAAACAAAATTAATACAGAAATCATCATTTCTATTTAAGTTTAGATTCAAACAGTTATTTACGTGTCGGAGGAAGCCCAAAGAAGAACAAAGCCTTGCATGAAAATTTTTCGCCAACCGTGCCTGTGGTATCCAAAAGTGTCCCAAAGAAACGTACAGAAGCGCCTCAAAAAGAAGTATTTTAATATATAACACTGATGAGAATTTACTAAGAGTACATATACAAAAAACAAGTTTACATTTTGTACTGATGGCTTAGGTTGACTATACATATATGCCTACATTCCGCATATGACGTATGCGCGCTTTTCTGTTCTTATTGAACTACTGCAATATTCAACCCATTTACTTGACAGAAATTTTGACGACTCAGATAGGTAGTAATCCACTAAGTAATACACAAATTCTACCAACTTAGGGTTTTCTTAACCATCTGCAATTTCGGATATTATCATCACCCGCAGCTTCTACAGTTAACAGAGAAAGTAGTAAGACCGTAAAATCACTTTCAAATCAAGTTTGATGCAGTTTTCCTTGCTGGAATAGGCTAAAATTTTGCATACACATGTAGATCTGATACTAAACGCTATTCATAAAAAATTAATAAATAAACGATAAAATTGTAGGTACTTATAGGTACAAATCAAAAGTGAGCATTGTTAAAAATAGTCAAGAAATAGAAAATAACCTTAAAAAGAAAAGCTTTGGAATCAGAGCTATGAGTTATGACCGTCTTCAAAGCTTTTCAGATACCTATGTTAAAGAAAAAAATAATTTATTAATTTTGACTATATTTAAAATAGAAAAGTCTTTTATAGGATTAATATTATGTATACTCCTTTTGACATTTAATAGTCTAACAGCTTTAAAAATGTAAAGAACTCAAATTTTCTAAGTATTTAATTATCTATGTGTAAGTAGAGTAAGAAATAATTTTAATGAATTATTAGAGGCGCCTATGTGGTTTATAAGGAATAATAGTTTGATAAACAGTCCGGCAAAACAAAGAAAGAAAACTTATTATAAACATTCGAGTCCGATAATTTATCGCATTAACAATGTTTCCGTAGGCAATTGGTTATCCGAGCAATTTTTCTTTTAATTTAATTCGCAATTAAATATAAGATTATTTCGATTGTTAAAGTTGGAGTGCACAACATTGTTTCAAGTTTTGTTAATTTTTTATTAGACGAACGTATGCATAATTGGAACATAAAATTAATTAAGACCATAAAACGGAGCGTATGACGCAACGCGACCCATTATACGGCAAGAATTAGTACTTTTATTTAAGTTTGTTTTTAATTGCCCGTTGCTATTTCGATATTAACGAGCTGGAATTTGGCATTGTTTTAAAATCCGACTAATTGACGCAGTATCCACTTGCTGTTTGTTATTGGCATGCGTGGCGGGAGAGAGAGAATTGGAAAGTCCGATTTGAATGACATGACGTCTCGAAATATATAACACATGGGAAATTTATGGGTTTATTTTTAGAATTGCACTCCCTACCCCCTTTCAAATTACTCGTTCCTCCCCTCAGTGAATGGATAACGACTTCCTCTACTGATTCGGACAGAGTGCAAGGTTAGAATTAGAGAAATAAAGAACGCAATAAGAGACATACATGAAAAATCGGTTGTCTGTAAAGTCGATTTACTGACGATAGTTGAACGTGACAACATCATAAGAAAATACTGATGGAATGGTTTCATTTTTCAAAAGAAAATTTTAATTTTATTTGTTTGATAGATATTTTGTATGGATATAGAGAAGGAGGTAAATGTAAATGTATTATTGTATAGCAGCTGTCCACGCGGACGCATCGCTCACTCAAGTAGGAGAGAGACAGATGCCGAACGCTGTCGAACGCGGAGGCCGATTGTGCCTCTTTGTCGCTCGTTCCGCGTTCTCGCTTTCACTTCAAGCCTTAAATGGAACGCCTCAGAGCGAGGTAACGCCCCATGAGTCATGTTTTTTCGTGCGTGCAGCCGGCTCCATCGAATTATAAGACGTTGTCACGTCAAAAACAAAGAGAGATTGCTTATTCCACCAGAAAAAGCTCACTTTACACCATATATTAAGGAATGAATGGACGAAATAATCGACAAGGAACGTGTGCTTGAATTAGTTGCTTTTATTGCTAGTCATGTACCTAATGGACTTACTTATGCGAATTTTTCAAATATTTCTTTATATAGTTGATTCCGTGGAGGTTAGAATAAAGGAGAATGAACATCATCGAAAAAAGTGTCCCAGAAATTTAGAGAAAATACTGAGGCACTGCAACTGCGATCTATTGACTAGTGCTACTACTGTTTCGGAAAAACTTATGCATCTCTGTTAGACATCAACAATCAACTGGTGTATGTTATTCCTTTTTCTTTAATAGTGTCCGCTGCAATTCCTACCTGACATCTCTTTTCTATGTTTACAGTACCTATCCTCTACGCCATCTGTCGTGAGTAAAAGTAGGCGTTCTAACAGCAACTGCTGCGGTCTAGTTAATAGGTTGAAAGAATAAAGTAAACGCGACAGTTTTATTGCGAGCTATGCCAATTCCAAATGTCCCAACTATATGGAAATCGCAGCCATTTGGAATAAATAGCTCCGTTCAATTTCCTTTTGGTAATTCTAAACGGTATGCTGGTTTCGAAAGCGGCTAACCAACATTTAGGCAGATTGTGATGTAGTGAATAATAATTATATTGTAACCTTGAGCATAGGTTAAGGATGTTTTAATAGTTTATAGTTTGAGTAAATTTATATTATAATCCATTGATGCTGTCCTGATTCAGGTTTAAAGCTCTATCAGTCCATATTCAGCATTAGAAATGGAAGGAGCTTTGACGAAACTCACCACTAGTGCTACCAAAAGACCCCGAGATCCTTTACCAATTTGTCAAACTAATTCACATCATGACATAGTCAAAGTGGTGAAGACAAGTTGAAACAATTCACTTATATTCCGATTATATGTTTCCCTGTACAATACAACTAGTAAAAAATAGGATGGAACAATCCAATTGAGCGTCTATTTCGCTTTTATCCGCTTTTTAATCCGGCACTGCCTTTAAAACCGTCCAGGAAGAATCAAAAGTAGCAAATTATTCGTAATGATATATCATAAATAGTCTGTACTACTGAAGGATACGTTCAAAACTCAATAAAAAAGCGAAGAATTTTCAATTAATTGACTGTTCCATCACATACTTCACTATACTCGACTAGGATTCGACCAAAACATAAAAAGTAGAAGATTATACCATCTTTGTCCTGTTCGTAGGCTGTCAAATTTGCAAAAAGTTTCTGGTTTCTATGTTGGTCGTGGCTTGATGCCATTTCTGTCGAGTCAATTCAGTTCCTTATTAAAAAGTACTTGTCTTCTTTTACCAGCCGTCCTTTCTTTTTATCTAATACTTGAACATGTAGTTATTGCTAGATCTTTTAGAACATTCTAGACTAATTTTTATAATAGAAACAAATGAAATTAAAAATGCAATTTTATAAGGGTAAGTAATGCTGCTTTTACTATTTTTAGTGAAAACGTGCCCTTTTTATTGGAACTTTATCAATTCAATATATAGGTGCCCTCCTTAACCCTCACCACCCCGTATGAAACATCTGAATCTACTTAAATTAATTTATATCTACTACAGTTCGATTTTTTACTAATTTAAAGAAGATTCAGGTGTTTCTGAGGCATTTAATTCCCTTGTTTGCATCTCAAGAGGAGAAAATTTACATGCAAATTCATACTTTCAGTCGTTTGAAACAGTACCGTCCCCTAAGTTTCTTAATGACACCGCAACGACGTCGTTTCGCGACTCAGATTCACCCCAGTTTAAAAGTCTCACCCTTGTTTTCCGATAATTACCCCAAAGTGAAACGAATGATAATTACAAATCCACGGAATTAAGCTGTTACAGCTTTTTTTTCCGGAGTTTAATTCTAAGACCGGTCGCTTGACGAGTTTGCCAGATCAGCATTGGGGTAGCGAAAGAGAAAAAATTGAGGATAAAGCAGGGAATTCATTATTCGAATGACGGTAGGTACTTGAACGACTTTACCAATTAGTGTAACAAAGAAAAATTTAAAGCGTTTCTTGCGGTGTACAAATTGAAACATTTCCTGAAGATCGAGAAGAAACGAATAAATTAAACTTTTTTATTTTTCAGCTAGTTTATATCACTTTTATAACAAATATATCTAAATACTATTAAACATACTTAGATTTAAATTACATTCGTTCCCACCACAGTCCATANACTGTACGTCCAAGGGACAGCTAGTAGATAACTAGGTGCTGCAAAGGCGCAGAACAATGTAAAATTATTGGGTTGTTCGGAAAGTCATTTCGTTTTTAACTTTACATTTATGCCGTATAATTTTTATATGCTTTGAGAGCTCATATAGCAAGGCTTGTGTGTAAAAATTCCAATTAATTCTACTATAAAAATGAATCCATAATCCCCTTGGTCATAACATCACGCGAGAACGGTTGGATCAATTTCCTTAATTCTTTTTTTGTTGTGTTTATTATTGTTAAGAGAAGGTTCTTATGAAGGAAAAATTTAAGAACGTTGCGAGGAACATTAGAAAATTCAAGGAAACTTAACGACCATATAAACTTCTTCGAATTCAATAGTCATAATAGTTAAGACAGGATAACGTCTGTCGGGTCAGCTAGTAAACAAATAAAATAACAAAATTGCTTTTAAATCGCCACTTTGTCTTCAGTTATTTACGAATGAATGTTTATGTATGAAGGTGAAAGTATTTACTGGGATCATAGTTTTATTGTTATTGTTATTTTTAAATTAGATATTTATCATCTGAAAAACTTATAACTTCCATATGTCCGAACAGAAAAATCTCTGTGTTTCTATCGGGTTGTTCGGAAAGTCATTTCGTTTTTTCCCGACAGAGGATTTAATTGTATTCTTTTGCACCCAACTTCACATTTAAGCCGTATAATTTTTATATACTTTGAGAGCTCATATAGCAAGGCTTGTGTGTAAAAATTCCAACTAATTCTACGCAGTAGTTTTTGGTTGGTGCCCTTTTAAATATGGAGAGCGATAAGCAGCATTTTCGACATATCTTACTCTTTTACGACAGAAAGGGTAAAAATGCTGTTCAAGCCAGAAAGAAATTGACTGATGTGTATGGAGAAGGTGTGTTGACAGTACGCCAGTGCCAGAACTGGTTCGCTAAATTTCGATCCGGCAATTTTGATGTCGAAGATGCACCACGTTCGGGAAGGCCGGTTGAAGCTGATAAAGACGCGATAAAGGCATTAGTTGATGTGAACCGGCGAATAACAACACGTGAGATCGGATTGAGGTTAAATTTATCAAATTCAACAGTTTATGACCACTTGAAAGGCCTGGGATTATCCTCGAAGCTCGATGTATGGGTTCCCCATGTTCTCACAGAGAGAAATCTGTGTCGCCGCATTGACGTCTGCGATTCGCTTCTCAAACGTCACGAAAATGATCCGATTTTGAAGCGCATCATCACTGGGGACGAAAATGGGTTGTATACAACAACGTCAAACGCAAGAGGTCATGGAGCAAAAAAGATGAACCGGCTCAAACCATTTCCAAAGCCGATATTCACCAAAAAAAGGTGATGCTGTCTGTTTGGTGGGATTTTAAAGGAATCGTTTTTTTTGAGCTTTTACCGGATAATACAACGATTAATTCTGAAGTCTACTGTCATCAGCTGGACAAACTGAATGATGCACTTCAACAGAAAAGGTGAGAACTAATCATCAGGAAAGGTGTAGTATTTCACCAAGACAACGCGAGACCTCACACAAGTTTGGTCACTCGCCAAAAGCTTTTACAGCTTGAATGGGATACAATGCTACACCCACCATATTCTCCAGACCTGGCACCATCGGATTATTATTTGTTCCGGTCACTCCAAAATTTTTTAGACGGTAAAACCTTCACCTCAAATGAGGAGGTCAAAAACCTCCTCGATCAGTTTTTTGCCAGCAAAGACTTAAAATTTTATGAGCGTGGAATTATGCTACTATCAGAAAGATGGCAAAAGGTGTTGGACCAGAACGGTCAATATATAATTTAATAAAGTATTTGTTTATTATAGGAAAACTGTCTTTCATTTCCACAAAAAAAAAACGAAATGACTTTCCGAACAACCCTATACATAAGGTGTTCCTCACCCGAAAGAGTCCCCCATCAGGTTTAAATCAGACAGTGCTGTTCAGGAAATTTTATAAGTTTCATTTCAGACATTCCTGTATTGAGCTACATATTTCCCTACATCATCGTCATTTTTGGCATGGGGTGTGCCGGATTCAGACCTGATTAAGTTCAGACAAATTTTTCTGGTCGGGTAATTGAAGTGAATAACAACATAAATGTACGAAAATTTGAATAACCAAATAGGCGTTTTCTATAAAAGGAGAATTTCAGAACTTTTGCCAAATTGTCTACGTGTTTAGACTACAGTAACTTACCAGAGAGTAAGTTACTGCAGTTTTTTATTTTATTCTTCGTGCTTGATGTCTTTATTTATAATTAGTTATGTTATGATAATTTATTGTTATTTTTTAATGTTTGAATCTTATTATTGTAATGGGGCTTTTTAAGGACTGTTGCCCTTTCTATCCCTTTTTGGACTTCTTACTACCACATGATAACTCATAGTTTATGATACTGTGAAGTATTGCATAATGAATATGAAAAATTTTTGTTGAAAAGTAGATACGACATTCCGATAGTATTTCCGGTATAACACGAGTTATTTTTAGATTTTATCCATGTCATTCTCCTGCTACGGGCTGATCATATTTTACTTCATATTTTTCCTAACGTCTTTCTAACAATCCGGCGCAATTTATTAAACTCATTCGAAATTGTTAATCCAACGTTAGGCGCTAGACAATGCTGTTCATCATCTGGACGTGTAATGAAGTTAACTCATTACATGGAAGTCATCGCGTCTGGATAAGGTAGATCTGGTTGAGTGCTTAAAATTTTTCGAAACGTCGCTGCCATCACCTCCGATGCATTCCTGGCGTGCTGGGCTTTTTCTTGTCTACCGTAACGTATGGGTCTCGTGGCAGCGCAATCAGTCTCATGTCTTCGAGCTACCAACGTTGTACACCATTGTCGAATAGACGTCGAACCGTCGACCCATGGTAGTTTTATGACGTGTCCGATGTAATAATAATAACGACACATGAATTTATATGTACATAACCATGTTAACCTGGAAAAGCGACAGGTTGCGGCACGCGCTGTAACATTATTCCAAAAAAGACCTGTTAACTATAGTTATACAATAGAGACGTGATTTCAAATGAAATGCCACTTTCATTGCTGAGAAATATCACAAATAGGACTCTACAGAACTGCATATGGTTAATATTAATTTTTAAGTCGAAAAGGTTGTTTAAAGTGTATGTTTGAAGCACGACGTTGTATAGGTGCGAAACATGGGCAGTGGGCGCGACGAAAAAGAAAAGGTTAGAAGCGTTCGAAATGTGGTGTTACAGGCGAATGATGAGGATACCGTGGGTAGAGAAGGTTAGAAATGAAGAGGTATTAGAAAGAATAGGAGAGCAGTGAACAATAAGAAATAGGCGAAATGGGTTGGTAGGACATCTTCTTAGGCATGAAGGTCTAGTCAGAGACATATTAGAGGCAGAAACGGAAGTTAGGAGGGGTAGAGGTAGACCTAGATTAGATTACTGTTAGCAGATAGTTAAGGATATGGTTTGTTCTAGTACTTATTAAGGAAATGTCAAGATTAGTTGAGGATAGGAAAGAGTGGAGGTGCGTGCCTAACCAGTCTTAGAATTGACGACCTTATGATGATGATGAAGTCGAATAGGTGGGCTTCTACAATCTACATACATTATTCAACAAGCCCTATAGTAAATACTGTACGTCCAAGGGACAGCTAGTAGATAACTAGGTGCTGCAAAGGCGCAGAACAATGTAAAATTATTGGGTTGTTCGGAAAGTCATTTCGTTTTTTCCCGACAGAGGATTTAATTGTATTCTTTTGCACCCAACTTTACATTTATGCCGTATAATTTTTATATGCTTTGAGAGCTCATATAGCAAGGCTTGTGTGTGAAAAATTCCAATTAATTCTACGCAGTAGTTTTTGGTTGGTGCCCTTTTAAATATGGAGAGCGATAAGCAGCATTTTCGACATATCTTACTGTTTTACTACAGAAAGGGTAAAAATGCTGTTCAAGCCAGAAAGAAATTGACTGATGTGTATGGAGAAGGTGTGTTGACAGTACGCCAGTGCCAGAACTGGTTCGCTAAATTTCGATCCGGCAATTTTGATGTCGAAGATGCACCACGTTCGGGAAGGCCGGTTGAAGCTGATAAAGACGCGATAAAGGCATTAGTTGATGTGAACCGGCGAATAACAACACGTGAGATCGGATTGAGGTTAAATTTATCAAATTCAACAGTTTATGACCACTTGAAAGGCCTGGGATTATCCTCGAAGCTCGATGTATGGGTTCCCCATGTTCTCACAGAGAGAAATCTGTGTCGCCGCATTGACGTCTGCGATTCGCTTCTCAAACGTCACGAAAATGATCCGTTTTTGAAGCGCATCATCACTGGGGACGAAAAATGGGTTGTATACAACAACGTCAAACGCAAGAGGTCATGGAGCAAAAAAGATGAACCGGCTCAAACCATTTCCAAAGCCGATATTCACCAAAAAAAGGTGATGCTGTCTGTTTGGTGGGATTTTAAAGGAATCGTTTTTTTTGAGCTTTTACCGGATAACACAACGATTAATTCGGAAGTCTACTGTCATCAGCTGGACAAACTGAATGATGCACTTCAACAGAAAAGGTCAGAACTAATCAACAGGAAAGGTGTAGTGTTTCACCAAGACAACGCGAGACCTCACACAAGTTTGGTCACTCGCCAAAAGCTTTTACAGCTTGAATGGGATACAATGCTACACCCACCATATTCTCCAGACCTGGCACCATCGGATTATTATTTGTTCCGGTCACTCCAAAATTTTTTAGACGGTAAAACCTTCACCTCAAATGAGGAGGTCAAAAACCTCCTCGATCAGTTTTTTGCCAGCAAAGACCAAAAATTTTATGAGCGTGGAATTATGCTACTACCAGAAAGATGGCAAAAGGTGTTGGACCAGAACGGTCAATATATAATTTAATAAAGTATTTGTTTATTATACAAAAAGTGTCTTTCATTTCCACAAAAAAAAACGAAATGACTTTCCGAACAACCCTATAGATATTTATGTATTGTAGTGACCTAATTACTATAATTTATTAATATATCAATAAATCCCACCGGACGCTGATGTGCTTATGCAAATGATTTCTCTGGTTCTCTGGTTGACTGCGTCGCAATTGCATTTGTTTTACTCAACCGGGCCGCACCAGACAGCTCTGCGCGCTGCTTCGGGAAATTCATACCGTTTTCTTCTTCACATAGTCGTCAATTTAAACGGATCAGTAAGCCGCATTCAACCTAGTTAACTAGGTAGGTTTTTAATTTTCGATCAATGTTTTTCTTTGAAGAATCATATGCGCTAAAAATTGGTAGCTCCAGCGGAGAAGATTATAGATATTATTACTATTTTAATTTTGAAACTTCGCATTCACTTCAAGCCTTAAATGGAACGCCTCAGAGCGAGGTAACGCCCCATGAGTCATGTTTTTTCGTGCGTGCAGCCGGCTCCATCGAATTATAAGACGTTGTCACGTCAAAAANTTTTTCAAAATTTTAGGTGCAGTTGTTTGGGAGATAAGGAGTGGAATGGACAAGCCCTTTCATTTGATATATCACACGGTACAGTTTGTAAATTTTTTTTTATAATTTTATATTGGACCCCCGAAAATGATTCCCATGTTAAAAGTTAATTTATTTATGTTATGCGACCGTGCTTGGGTCACAGAAATTCATATTTGTACTAAATTTCAACTTAATCGGTCGAGTAAATTCGGAGCAAATTGACTGTCACAGACAGACAGATAGACACACGAGTGATCTTATAAGGGTTCCGTTTTTCATTCGGACGTACGGAACCCTAAATATATAGTGATATGCTTTCACGGAGGATCGTAAGATTGAATCGACTTTCAAGAAATAGTTGAAGTAAATAAGTAGGTATCGATACATGCCAATCGATTCTAAGTATTTTAGGTATCGACACTTTCTTTGCAATCAGTGTCTTCACCGTATCGTTCATCCTCAACTTTAATTAAAATTTTCACTTTCCAAGGGGTAAGACCTGATCACCTAAAAACACTTAAAACCGCCGGACGTTCAGACGGAAAGGAATTAATATACATTAAAGAAACTCAAAATTGTCTTATAAAAATAATAGGAGGAATAAACTGATTATTTGGGAATAATTTACTTTAAACCTGTAGTTATATAAACTGAATATAAATACAATTGCTAGAAATAATGGTTACCTGTATATTTTGTGTCATTACAATTATTAAAACGAAAGCGAACATTTTTGTGGTTTGGGCTTTAAAAACAATCACAAGAATTAACTTTTTGTAAAGTTATATGCGGCAGGTAGGGAAAGTGATAGTGAAGACAAACGTCAAAGAATTCCACTAGGTAATTTCACATTACCAGTTTTTAAATGGTATATGTTACTGTAGGTTTTAAGGTAGTTTCTGTTATTTCTAAAATATGCTTATTGAAAATTATTAAACAATAGGATAGTCATTAGAATTTAGACTGAAATTATCTAACGATTGATAAATAATAAATAATCTTTGCTGAATTTCAATAAAGCGAATAAAAATAATGTAGAAATAAATATGTTATCAAAGTTGAAGTGTCAGTAGATACCTACGCCTTTTGAATATGTTTTTGTAAACAGTGACTTCGTATAAATCCGAAATACTCCAAATAAATACTCTACTGAAAAGTAATCATTCGAAACGAATTTATTATTGCTTCTAAAATTGCAAATTAGCACATTGTGATTCAATATTTATTTAGATAAAGTTTTCAGAAGTAACTATTTTTTATGCACCCTTGAAGCTTTCTCTGTATTCTTAATTCAGGTTCTTGATAATTAAATAGAAAAAAAATTAACAATAACGTGAAAAAGCGTCCATTCCCAAAACATTGTAACTAAGACCTTACCAGAATATTCTTGAAACTATCATTGGAAAAACATAGAAAAAGAAAAGTTTAACAAAAAAAAATCGGTTGTCTGTAAAGTCGGTTTACTGACGATAGTTGAACGTGACAACGTCATAAGAAAATACTGATGGAATGGTTTCATTTTTCAAAAGAAAATTTTAATTTTATTTGTTTGATAGATATTTTGTATGGATATAGAAGGGGAGGTAAATGGAAATGTATTATTGTATAGCAGCTGTCCACGCGGACGC
>NW_020438936.1:319467-327842 GCF_000699045.2 Agrilus planipennis
AATTCTAAAACTCCTGTAAAAATTACAAATCGATTCACTAAACCGTTAAAAAGTTATTGAAATTTTAAAAAATTGTAATTTTACACGTCATTTTATGGAGATTCGTTAACCGAACAGATTAAATTTATTTTTATTAACAGAAAAAAAGCTACCAGAAATTTCAAACTTTTATAATAAATAACTTGAACTCTGGAGAATCACTTTAGCCCAAGGTTATTCAAATTCACTAAATGGTTATCGAGGAAAAAATGAAAATTTAGCTGAAAATCTCTTTTTTACTTGTTTGTTTCGAAGATGAAATCAAGGCATATTCACTATCAAAGTCAGTTAAAAGTTTTCCATATTATTCGTTATTTCTTATTTTATTCAAAGTTTTTGGTCAAATTCCAAATTTTATCTCAAACCATATACTTTTTTTTAGTATAGATAGCATTTATTTACCTTATGATATGCTGCAAAACCTAATTAATCATGAATTTCAAATTTTATCTACTCTTGTCTCCGATTGTACCTCGCAAACGTCCTTAAGAGAAAATAAGTTGGTAGGAAGTGGACAAGATACGTTTTAGAAATTGTTGAGAATCACAAAATTAGACATTATCTTGCACTTGTTTTATTCGTAAGTACCTGATTCTCGCTACTTCACCCGTCGGGTCAGAACTGTACACTGCATCAAATGATCCGCGACTGTCGCGTTGTTTACGATGAAGCAGAAGTGGAAGCTTCCTCCTTGACGCATCATTTGCACCCCGGGTATCACTAATTACTATTTAAACCCCACTTTGAACATTCTATTGATATAAGACATGGACACAGTTGGGTGGGTCACTTTTCTAGTTTACTTAAATGAAATTTACTGTAATTACAACTACAATTACAATAAAAATTGTAATAAATCAGAAACTGATCGAAAAGAAAACGGAGGAAAATCGCCCCCTTCCCCCAAACTTTATGACTTATGGATTACATAGATACTTCAGTGCTGTGAAAAATTTGTTAGAGCAACAAATTAGGAAAAAACAAAGTAATAAAAAATTTACAGTTCACAGTGTAGGAACAAGTTCATAAATCAGTATATAAGTGGATATCTTATTATAATTCCGTTTCTTATTTAGCCTCACTATGTAGGTACATTAGGGTGGCCAAAAAAAACTTTTAATTTTTTTATTCTGTTACCATGAAAATACTATTCAAAATGACAAAAAAATGAGGCTGTTAAAAGGCTCTAATTGTGATTTTTAATTTTTAAATAACACGGGAATTTTTTTTTTCGAAATTTTATGCGTTTTAACGAATTGAATTGAACGATTAACATTAAAATTAAGAAATGCCCTTTTTTTATCATTTTGAACAGTATTTTTATGGTAACAGAAGAAAAATAAATTAAAAGTTTTTTTTGGTCCACCCTAATTTACATACGTATTTGTTGGGAAATAGACGTGTAAACGTGAAAGTAATATCGCATTTCCTAATACTTTTTTTGCGACAAAAAGGAAGATTCTATCGACAAATCATTCGGAGAGGACACGAGTAGGGTGTGAGCGTAAGTGATCACCCCCATACACACACATACATGTATGTAGACATTTGTCGGTAGAAATGAAATACTTATTGATTTTGAATATTCTACTTTGAAAGCGTAGGTGACACTTCCGAAGCAATCAGATGCAAGACGGGTTTCCAAAACACCCCCGCATCTCAGACGCCATCCAAACACAATCAAATACCTACATTGACACATACATATATACATAGGTGGAAATATGTTTTCGTTAGTTGCATTCTTAAGTTTGTAGAATATCTAATCTTAACAACATTGTCACCTTCGACGATATAGTACAACTACTTTGATTCAAGTATATACAGAATGTTTCATAAATTACGTAAGGCGTTACGGTCCTGTTATTTAGGTGTTTGGCAATATGTGACAACAAACTTTAATGTTTGTAAACAATTGTAATTGTTTATTTAAAAGTTGGGTCAGGTTAGGTTAGGTTAATAATTATAAAAATTAGACATTTTTCCTTTCTTTAAATTGGAGCCTGAACCTTTTACAAANAGGTAACGCCGCATGAGTCATGTTTTTTCGTGCGTGCAGTCGGCTCCATCGAATTATAAGACGTTGTCACGTCAAAACAAAAAATCCATAAATATATTTTACTAAATGTAAAATGCTGTAGGATGTGTAATTATCAAAAGCCTGTGCCGCTTACTAGCCAGCGAAACATTAGAGCTCCGTCATAAAAAAGAACACTCTACCTGACGGTCATACTCCCAGCTCTGACATATAGGATAAGCGTCTGGCAAAACGCTGCTACCAAGCAACTTAACTAAAGTTCAAGTCCTGCAGAACAAACTACTAAGAATTACCACGCACGCCCCCTGGTATGTCAGGAACGCACAACTACACAAAGATCTAAACATAATCACTATCACTGATCTAGCAGTACAAAAAACCTGAGACCCGTACAGCAAAGCCGAATCACATACAAACCCAATCATTTTACAATCGATCTATCAGACAACTTAGCTAGAAGTAATAGACCTCGATTAATCTAGCATTAAGCAGGTCTCCACCCTTCTATACCACAGATACTCCTTCTGGAATTAATAACAAAAACTGTCAGATTCAAGAGGTTTACGGCCCAAGACCAACCTACACCATCATGAGAAGATAGATAGATGTAGGGTGTGTAGGCTATCGTCACTGGATGTGCTAGCACGACAAAAGGAACTTACGGGAAGTTTCCGGAAATAATCAGGAATCTTCCGTGACCGTTTAAATATAAGTGATCTACATCCGACGGAATATAGTCGATACAAGAAGGTTAAATAGTAAATAACTTTAATTTAACTTTTATTAAGTATTTAGTGTTTCTGATTTAAATAGATTGTTTGTATATGAATGACTTATTTAAGTAAATAGAGGTGACGTAGTAGATAACTCGTTACAGTATCATATTTGTTACCTCAGATGAATACGGAATGAAACAAATTATTTCGCTGATTAAAAGCCGTGATTGTCATCGAAACTGTTTTCTTTCAACATCTCGAACTGATTCGTGATAAAAAGATGATATCCGTTACATGGAGCGTTTATAATCCCATGAAGTGGTTACTGCGATTGTCCGCCATGGTTGAATTCGAAATTTGAAACGACGAGTTGCATCCGCAGGGAACAAGTTTCGCTATAAAAACTTGTCACTCGTGCAGTGTCATGGTTGGTCAATCTGCACCGGACATGATGTATTATTTATCGTTAACATCATAATACGTCTCCGCGAAGAAATAAAATGATTACAGAACGAATTGGCCCTTTTTCTTCAGCATCACTTGTTCATTATTCAGTAAAATGGCAAACGAGTGGTCGGTCGTCTACACGAAAAATTTCTTTCGCGGATAAATTTTACCGCGATGGTGACGTGATCGAATACGAATTTATGACGAAAAAATCATAAATAATGTATCCGGAAGACTTAATGGAACGATTTCAGGAAAATTCTGCGTCTGGCGTTCCACAAGCGTCGGGACAAGGTCCATTGATCTTTATAGACTCCTGTTACCACTAACGATGACAATATTTTGTAATTTTTAATGTTCTTTTCGTTGCATCGGATTACTTATCGATGTTGTACTCCTTATGAAATCTTTACGTAAATCAAGCTAACACGATAAAATTATCCTTCTTATTTCCAAAGCACACTATAATGGAAAATAAATGAAAATAAACGAAATGAAGCTCGGCACTACGCATAGGGTATATGAAGTAGAGAAATGCTGTGAGGGCTATAATTTATACTTTTACCCATTTTTTTAATTGATTCCTCATGTTGATCAGTGAAAAAAGATTTAAACTGGTACTATACACATATCGTATCTCGAAATATAATAAATAAATAATACTGACAAATTAGCTACAAATTGTGGTCCTACGAATTTTCTATTTCGGTTTTCGCTTGATGGTTCTCTAAACATTTTTCGCTGAACGGCTCGAGGCTGGACTGTTTTAGCGACAAATTAGCTAGAAGTTGTAATCCTTAGAGTACTTTTCTGTCATTTTTGTTTCGAAGTACGCTATGTACAGTGGCAACTTGAAGGTTCACTAATCATTTTCGCTAGACAGTTGAAAGATAGAGAGTAGTGGCAAAGTAGATAAATCTTCCTTTAGCAACAAATTACAGTTCTATTTCAAGGTCATCATCATAAGGTTGTAAGTCCTTGGACTGGTTGGACACACACCTGCACTCTTTCCTATCCTGAACTAATCTAGAACATCCCACATCCTATTTGCAAGCAGTAATCTAATCTAGGTCTACCTCTACTCCTTTTAACTGCCTCTTATATGTCTCTGACTAGACCTTCATGTGTGAGACAGTGTTCTACCAACCTATCTCGTCTATTTTTTATTGACTTCCATAGAATCGTCTGTTTTCCTATTCTTTCTAAAACCACTTCATTTCTAACCTTCTCTATCCACAATATCCCCATTATTCGCTGGTAACACCACATTTCAAACGCTTCTAACCTTTTCTTTTTCGCCGCGCCCACCATCTATGTTTTGCACCCGTACAGCGCTGCGCTCCAAACATGAACCTTTAACAATCTTTTTCGAATTTCTAAATTAATCGTTCGCGAGCATAGAAGTGACTTCTTTTTATTGAAGGCGACACTACCCTGCGCTATCCTCTGCTCTATATCCCTACTACTCCTTCTGCCCTGTCTTATATGACTTCCTAGAGGTACGCTTTGTGTATTACTAGGTTAATGTCAGCCCATCCTTTCGCCTATTTTAGTGAAATGTGCATTACTACTGTTAGAATAAAATGTTAGTGCATGGCGGCCTATAGGCAGATATTACGTCATCTTCATTTTTCGGAATCTAGCGAGACTACTGATGAAAATTAATAAAGTTCCAAATGGCTATTCACGTTTGGTAATATCGATAAATTATAATATTACTTACCAAGATCTTAAACCGAAACTTTTATTGAATGTGATCATAATTTTCTTTTTTTTTGTTTCAGGTATGAACTTATTCCCATTGATAGTCGTTGAGTAGAAGAACTGTAGTGTAACCTCATGGTAACTACCCTTCTGCAGCAAAAGTTTAGTAAGTAGATACAATTTTTTAGATGTACAAACCGTTGCCGTTGTTCAGTAAAAACGTGAATATTATTGAATCTAAATCAAATTATATTTTTGTGTTAAGAAGAAATATTGATCTGACAAGTTGTGTGCATTTTAAAACAAAATGTGTTTTACCTTGAACAAACTCGATAACAGATTTGCTTCTCATTATTTGCAGTGCATTGCATATGACAATTATTTTCAGTGTAAGTTATTGGCAAATGTATTGCTACTGACAGAAAAATTTAACAGAAATATATCGAGACGGTTATAGCGATGCTTAATTGTTCTTTCAAAATGTGCTTGCGAGATAATATTCGTTTCACGTACAGGTCATCTTCTAGTACTTGTAAAGTTAAATATTTCGAAGGAGAAGTTTAATAATACAAAATAATAAAATCGATTATCAATTGTACTGTATGTTAGGTTATGTTAAATTGCATAGGTTAGGACAAATTTTGTTGAATTCACCTTTAAAGGTCTAAATGTTTCCTATGAGATTCCCTATCATGAAATATAAAGGGAAGACGGCCAAAAATGTTTTTCTCAGTTTTGAGTGAAAAAGTTCATTTTTAGACGAGGAATTTTGGCTTGGGTTAGCAATAGGTTTCATTAAAATCAATCGAGTAACATGATGTGCACGCCCTCCTCCTCCCCTCAAAGTTGGAAATAGTTACATTAGATGTTATGAGGAAATTTGAGTCTTGGTTATGTCAGATACCCAATAAAAACAAAGTCAATGTCAGTGAGATTTCCAAATTCAAAAACATAATACAATGATTAACCGTTGATGAAATTTTAACACTCCTGAAGCAACCATCTTCAATTCATTTCACTTAATTTCTAAAGACAGATAAAGCTAATTAAAAACTCTTTTTCAAAACAACACCTCTGGGTGGTTTCGATAAATAATGAATCCAAGTTTAATAAATTACAATATCAGTAAATTTTCTTAACTAATTTTGTAGAAAAAGGTTACTTATTTTATTTTAAAGGATTTATGAGCTACACAAATTTTTATTTGTGAATCATTCAACAAAATACGTTTATCCAATTTTGGACGTGTAACATAGAAACGAATCTATCTCATTCAACAACAACTACTGTTATCAGTAGAGTACATAAATCAAACAAATGAATCCGATCTACCATATGATGTTTTCAGTAGGAATTTAACAATTCGATTAATGATGGTAAAACTTCCTTGAGTGTTCTTTCGCTGGTTAGTAAATCGTTCATTTCACAGTGTGAAGAACATTGGGCAAGTTGCAAAGTGTGACACGGTCTGATGCAGGCCCGGATCAGATACGGCAGATCCGTGTTACAAAATAAAGAAGTCTGTATTTTAATTGCGCGATGATGACGACGATAATGGGGAAGTTTTGTCATAATTTCACAGCGGCGTAGTTTGCCTTGTCCGTTGTCGACGACTTGACGATTGCATTGTTTAATTAATTAAGAAGAGGTCCCCTCCCGTCACGCCGCGTAAATTTATAACGCGGTCGTGTTCTTTAAAACGAGACCGCGGACGGACGGCGTTTCTCGTTATTTTTCATCTTCGTCTTCCCCATTTCGGCACCTCGGAAGCCTGTAATTTTTCAAATTGAGGAAGGCGAGATTTTTTTTTATCTTAAGCCGATCCTCGAAGCACCGTGCTCTGTAATTAAGGGGCGAATCTGACGAGCGTAATTAAACATTACCGACTGAAACTTGTTTAAGTCATTTATGAATCAACTTTTAAAAAGTTTCAACACTTTCGTTCCACATCAACAATACCAACAGCTTTTTCACTAAGAACCGGAACATTTATTATTTATGTAAGTCGACTACTTCCGCTCTTAATCAGAAAACATCATTCCGAAAAATTGTAGTCTAAGAGACGTTATATCAGATAATATCTACTGAATATTAAATTTTGCGCTTTAAAAATAAGAAACATCACAATTACTTACTCCATAAACTATTGAAATGTGATTCATAGATGCAGTATATTTTTTGATAAAAAATATGTTACGATTAATCGATTAATTTGCGTTAAGTTGGTTACCATGCGTTTTATGTTTCATTTTTACAATCTTTTATCTTTGGGAAGATGCTGTAATTTGAAATTTATTTAATATTCCTTAGCAGATTTAAAGAATAGCAAACCATAATAAATATGTTATTAGGTTAAGTATAAGGATTGAAATTAAGTATGAGTCTAGGGATAAAAAAATCCAGGAAGTAGGGAACTTGTAACTGTTTTATTCTACACTAGTGATTACCCGTCGCAATATATAGGATGAACATTTGGTACCGGTTGTAATTTAAGAACTATGATCTCCGGGGAAATATAAGGAAATTGCTATAAAAAAACTAGGGAATAAAAATAAATTCATTTGGCAACACTGATTTTAACTCGTTAGCTCTTTGCTTCTATAACCTCCGATGAGAAACTTCGTTCCACTCGACTATATTTGAAATCTTTAAGAAACATTTGCACTGTTTCAACCATTTGAAATGCGATTCTTTCCTAGTGTGCTTCTATGTAATAATCAGAATATGCTCCCAAAATTTAATTCAAATCGACCCAGTAGTTTGAGCTCTTAGTGAGCCACTCAGGACAAGCTCCTTTGTATATAGAGATAATTTTAGAGATCAATATTCTATAATAGATAAATATGGATTTATGCTATGCATATGTGGGATCTAATAAAGTTTTATAGAAAGGTACTGTGGTGAAAAAAAAAATTAATATCTTGAAGCTGAATGAGACAATATACTTCACTTAAATCTAATCAGCATCTAATGATAAAATTAACAAAAATATGTCTCACTTAAATAAGTTCTATAATTAGAAAAAATTAAAACAAACGTAATGCTATCTCCAATTTATTTTATTGAATACATCAAGAGTAACTACTTAAATGATACTAAAGTTTAGAATATGTTGTTTCAATTTTTATAGCAATTTGTATAGCTATTAGTTACCACCTATATGAAAGGAGTGGAGATATGTTTTAATAAAACTAAATTTTGTTTCTCCATTAAGACTTTTTATATTTCGTTTACTTTCTGTAGCGATGTGACCTTCAGTTTGACCGGCGCAAAGTAGAAAAGAACAGCACTAGGCCAGAAAAGGAAGGAGGCAACTCTCGGCCAAACTCTTAACCGGTGAGGAGCGTATAATCCGTACAGTACTGCACGGAAAAATTGACCATTTTATCCACTACAATTGCATTGCTCAAATGTGCTGTTATTGGTACCAT
>NW_020438936.1:329107-335359 GCF_000699045.2 Agrilus planipennis
TCAAATTCACTAAATGGTTATCGAGGAAAAAATGAAAATTTAGCTGAAAATCTCTTTTTTACTTGTTTGTTTCGAAGATGAAATCAAGGCATATTCACTATCAAAGTCAGTTAAAAGTTTTCCATATTATTCGTTATTTCTTATTTTATTCAAAGTTTTTGGTCAAATTCCAAATTTTATCTCAAACCATATACTTTTTTTTAGTATAGATAGCATTTATTTACCTTATGATATGCTGCAAAACCTAATTAATCATGAATTTCAAATTTTATCTACTCTTGTCTCCGATTGTACCTCGCAAACGTCCTTAAGAGAAAATAAGTTGGTAGGAAGTGGACAAGATACGTTTTAGAAATTGTTGAGAATCACAAAATTAGACATTATCTTGCACTTGTTTTATTCGTAAGTACCTGATTCTCGCTACTTCACCCGTCGGGTCAGAACTGTACACTGCATCAAATGATCCGCGACTGTCGCGTTGTTTACGATGAAGCAGAAGTGGAAGCTTCCTCCTTGACGCATCATTTGCACCCCGGGTATCACTAATTACTATTTAAACCCCACTTTGAACATTCTATTGATATAAGACATGGACACAGTTGGGTGGGTCACTTTTCTAGTTTACTTAAATGAAATTTACTGTAATTACAACTACAATTACAATAAAAATTGTAATAAATCAGAAACTGATCGAAAAGAAAACGGAGGAAAATCGCCCCCTTCCCCCAAACTTTATGACTTATGGATTACATAGATACTTCAGTGCTGTGAAAAATTTGTTAGAGCAACAAATTAGGAAAAAACAAAGTAATAAAAAATTTACAGTTCACAGTGTAGGAACAAGTTCATAAATCAGTATATAAGTGGATATCTTATTATAATTCCGTTTCTTATTTAGCCTCACTATGTAGGTACATTAGGGTGGCCAAAAAAAACTTTTAATTTTTTTATTCTGTTACCATGAAAATACTATTCAAAATGACAAAAAAATGAGGCTGTTAAAAGGCTCTAATTGTGATTTTTAATTTTTAAATAACACGGGAATTTTTTTTTTCGAAATTTTATGCGTTTTAACGAATTGAATTGAACGATTAACATTAAAATTAAGAAATGCCCTTTTTTTATCATTTTGAACAGTATTTTTATGGTAACAGAAGAAAAATAAATTAAAAGTTTTTTTTGGTCCACCCTAATTTACATACGTATTTGTTGGGAAATAGACGTGTAAACGTGAAAGTAATATCGCATTTCCTAATACTTTTTTTGCGACAAAAAGGAAGATTCTATCGACAAATCATTCGGAGAGGACACGAGTAGGGTGTGAGCGTAAGTGATCACCCCCATACACACACATACATGTATGTAGACATTTGTCGGTAGAAATGAAATACTTATTGATTTTGAATATTCTACTTTGAAAGCGTAGGTGACACTTCCGAAGCAATCAGATGCAAGACGGGTTTCCAAAACACCCCCGCATCTCAGACGCCATCCAAACACAATCAAATACCTACATTGACACATACATATATACATAGGTGGAAATATGTTTTCGTTAGTTGCATTCTTAAGTTTGTAGAATATCTAATCTTAACAACATTGTCACCTTCGACGATATAGTACAACTACTTTGATTCAAGTATATACAGAATGTTTCATAAATTACGTAAGGCGTTACGGTCCTGTTATTTAGGTGTTTGGCAATATGTGACAACAAACTTTAATGTTTGTAAACAATTGTAATTGTTTATTTAAAAGTTGGGTCAGGTTAGGTTAGGTTAATAATTATAAAAATTAGACATTTTTCCTTTCTTTAAATTGGAGCCTGAACCTTTTACAAAGCCATTATGGCTGAAGTTAGCAACAGCACTTTAAACCAACTTGTAATATAAAAAACTGGCTATTTACTGATACAATGGACTTCGGGTATAACGACGACGAAGGGACCACTGTAATTTCGTTGTTATATCCGGAAGTCGTTACTGGCATAGCTAAAGCGATACAGACACGTGTGTATAGTTTTCACCATTTTTTATTTTGAAACGATTTCCGCTTTTTTTAACAGTAAATGTGTATCTAGGAGTCATACTTATTCAAAAGTTTACTAAACACAATAACTACTCAGAATATCACCTTGTAACTGAATCATTTTAACTAACATCTATAAACAAGCGCTTAAGTCGCTATATCTGCATGTGATTACTAAGGATTTGTTACAAATGATTAATTAAAAACAGTCGCTACACCCGAGCTCGGCGTTACATCCGAAGTCGCTGTAGCCACATGAATTTTGTACTAAAGTATGCTTTAAATTCAAGGGACTTAGATTTAACATCGTAATAGCAAAATGGTCGCTATAACCAAGGTCATAATAAATGAAATCTACTGTATTTTAAAATAACTAATGGAAAACGTTTTGAATCTAGTTGTATCCAAATAGGTTGCACGTAAAGTCATAAGTAACATGCATTCCCATTCATTTGCCCGTTTCAGTGTAAGGCAGTATGAAGCATAGAATACGTGACGTATGTCGTTGAGTGATTGATCCACACATAATCTTTCAACAGATATATTATAAACAAATCCTGTTTCTTTTTAAAGAAGAATCTATTATTTTACTGTAAATGCTTCTTATAGGCGATATTTCTTTACTTATATAATGTTCTAGCATGTCTCCTCTGTTATCAAAACCTGGAGGTGTGAATTGCACTCGCGGCTTCTGTCGGACAGATAATTTTAGCTAGCTTTTTATAACCGAAGATGTTTTTGCTTTGTCTACAGCCATTGCCCAACAAATAGGAAGTCCATATAAATGTTCTGCTTGTTGCATGCAAATTCCACATTTAAATGAATTATTTATCAATGTAGGTATGTAGTCTTAAGAAAATTCTACAATTTACTTAACTGAAAGCGCGTATAATGCCAAATAGGCCAAAGTTGAAATTAGAATTGACATGATGTTTGGAATATTGGTGCGTATGTTCGATAAAACCATAAAACACCGTAAAGGGTTCCCATCACATTTGCTGAGAAATAAATTTGTCAAGTTGTATGTCAATATTTTTTCGAGCTTGGCTATCTCAGAAAAAAAAATGTTATTTTCATTTTTTCATAAGATCTCCTTCTCTGACCCTTTCATTCGTTCGTCTGTCATAATCGAATTTCATCGAGTTGAATAAAGTCATCAGCGTAAAATTGAGCGTGAATCTAAAACTTACTTATTCCCGGTCACGAACTAAAAAATAAATTTTGGTATCTGAATCGTCGTAAAGAAAAAAGATATTTCATTGATTCACCATCATTTAAAGAATTTCAATGTTCAGGAATGTAAATGAAAATGTTATTCTTTCCGTTTCAATTTTCATCGATTTAGCTGCTTAGTTATAACCGTAATTTCTCTATACGTTGCTAATTCACGTCCAGAGCCGGCTTTAGACTGCAATTTCATCTGGTCTTCTTTCACTTTGTTTTGTCTCATAACCACCTTGCTTTATTGACCATGCAATTCTCTCTTACATCCACTTAATACCTTCCAGAGTTTGGTACTTATTTCAGAGACACCCTGTATAATTCAAAGTGGTTGCTGGGGGAAAAATGTGTACTGTATGAATTAATCTAGAATTACTAGTGAAATTAGAGACTGCATTCAGTTTTGATTTTCTTTTTGTTGTTGTTTGCCTTTCACGCAATTCTGGATTAATTGATATAGTTCATACTCCTCCCCACTAATCATCTTGAATCATATGGGATATACAGTGAAATTAAGTATTTTACAAAACACCGATGCTTTCAGAAAATGACCTGGCAAATTATGAAATATTTATAATACATTTGTAACGAAATTTTACCTTATCACTGACATATGCAGGCGTTTTGTTATTCGTCTAGGCTTTTCACAAATCGTAAGTGAAGGCTTAGATTTATTATAGCATGTGGTGTACATTATTGTTTGATTAAATGAAACAATTTTGAGTAAACGTATAATTGATAGGAGGTGATTGGAGGAGGTGGATGGGGTTAGGATGACTTTATAGGACAGTAAGCATTGCATTTTTAGATGAGAGCGTAGGCAGGGAAGCGCAGGGGTTAGAGACAAAAAAGGGAAAATTTAACATAGCAAAAGTTTTATGGAATAATTGTTATATATAGTGTTTCAAACAAAAATTACTTCGAAAACTTTTTTACTATGTTAAATTAGATTAGGTCAGGGTTGGGTTTTTTTTAAATTGTCAACCGTTTTATAATTTTTACAAAACAATATTTCAGGGTGGTTGTAGAACTTATAAACGTATAAGAAAGCCTCTGAATATGTCATTCATTTGATCTAGAATTTTTGAATGAATATTGGAAAGTTTCATCAACATTTTTTACTAGTGAAAGTTGGGGTTAATTCGTACAGGGAGCGTATGAGCCGGTCTCCGTCGCTGCCAGTTAAAGTGGACGCATGACGCGGGCAGAAAGAAAGCGGTAACATTAAGTGTAAGTTGTAAGGACGCGACTCCGGGAAAGCAATTTTCCTCCACACACGGAGTTTTCTACTAGACGCTAGATGTCTAAGGCAGAAAAAAGGCGTCGTGAGTAGTTCATCGCTCCGTAGCTACGTGGCGGCACTTCCTTGAGGAAATTCCGCATTTTCCTTGCCTCATTATATGGCAGTGGAAGAGATGAAACATGTGTGATACGCTATTCAATGATATTTTAGGAATAAACCCAAAATCTGTTAAAAATCGTACCTACACATAAATCCGTCCATGTTAAAAGTGTTCTCAAATGCAGTTGGAGAAATAAAGCGTTTCCTTTTTAATATTATTGTAATTTAATCTATTAGTTGAATTAATTAATCAGTACCTAATTAATTTTACAAAAATTTACAAATAATTAAANGTTTGACCGGCGCAAAGTAGAAAAGAACAGCACTGGGCCAGAAAAGGAAGGAGGCAACTCTCGGTCAAACTCTTAACCGGTGAGAAGCGTATAATCCTCACAGTACTGCACAGAAAAATTGACCATTTTATCCGCTACAATTGCATTGCTCAAATGTGCTGTTATTGGTACCATTTACTACTGAAAATATCAACCAGATGTTTATTTATATTTGAAGATATATAAAGGCTTTAACGCTTGTTTTCGACTCGCACTACTATTCATAATTGAACAAAACTTTTGGCAGGTACTGTATGAAAAAGGTATGTTTAATGAACAAGAGTCGAGAGTATAATGAGCTTTTTCTCCCTACCTACGATTTTGCCAGCGCGCATCCAAGACATTGGAAGGGGCATATCGCTAGAGAAAGTAAATGAAGTATAATTTCCTAGAGAGATTTCGTATTAATTAATTTTCTCTAAAGCTACTGGTCGTTTGAATATAATAAATATTAGGGTAGTTAATAGGATTACGTTCTTATGGGGAATTCATTATCAATTCAATCAAAAATTATAGAATAAAACGATAAACAAGCTGAATATGATTGTTGGCAAATATAAAGTGTGAGTACGTTCTTCGACCGTATTCATGCACTCATATAGAGTTAGCGTTATCTACATAATTTCAAATAGTTTTATCATAGCTGCATATTTTATACACATATATAATTGTATAACAAGTATATCTTTTGCATAAATGCAAATAGCGGACGGCTAAATGTTTATTTTATACTCGACCAGGACTGTTAGTTTTCCCACAAATCAGCATTAAGATATCACTGGTCCTTAAGTGAAGTGTACGTATCTGAGAGCAGTTTTGTGTGTTTGCGTGTGTGACTATCTGTGTACGCGCACAATCCAAGTATCTGTCTATACAATACCACTCGAAAGGTTATGAACACCGAACGATATATTCAACTATTGTTATTCAGTTCGAGCATTACGTGATGGCACTTTATCGATAGATTATTAAAAAAAATCATTGTTTCAATTTACATAAACAAACAAATGATTTTTGAATTAAATCGTAACCATTGTCAATCAAATCTGAATAGGTACTCGTATTTATTCGTCAAGAAAATGCCTGAAAGGTTTTTAGGTATATAAATGTCTATTGCACTCTATTTCACGAATTTTCGTAGGCTCAAAAGATAGTAAAGCTTAAATAAGTTAAGGATGTTTGGGAGGTATGTCAAAATGCTACGAGACAAATAAAAATTTGGAAGAACGTTCCTCATTCAATTCTAAAACTCCTGTAAAAATTACAAATCGATTCACTAAACCGTTAAAAAGTTATTGAAATTTTAAAAAATTGTAATTTTACACGTCA
>NW_020438936.1:340160-363036 GCF_000699045.2 Agrilus planipennis
ATATTAGTTGGCGTATAAATAAAATTGAAGTCTGTAATTTTAATGGGACTTTACAAACGTGAAGGAGAGTTTATCAAATTATAAGCCACTGTTTTTGATGGCCTATTACTTAGATATAGTAATTGTATTTATTATAAATAATTAGAATTCACGTTTCCGAAAAGTAAGTCACACATAGTTGTGATAAATAAATTCAATAGACACCAGTAGGCTAAATCCCTCATGTATTAGTTTTTTAGTTTCAGTTTTTTATTTTATTTATGAGGATTCTTTTAAATTGTTTATGTATGATATAAATATAGGTATTAACTGTCTTTTATGGCAATGTTTCTCTGGAAAGCATCGTTCTATTAAAAGCCGGAAGTTGGTGAAGATGCCAGGTTCCAATTTCTAAATTGACGAAAGATTCGCTAATAAATTAGGCTTATTTCCCGGGTTTTATCAGTGTTCACAAAAAGTTGCAAGTTTCAACTTTTTTTCGCTTGCAACGTTTAACTTAATTATCCGAGTGCTTCGAACTGTTTAGTCATTACGCGCATAAATCCCCACCTTGTAAAATAACCTAAAGGTTTCATTAGATTATCCTTGAAAACTAATTAAAATCTATTAGGATAATTTTTGCTAGGGCTTCTGTAAAGTATTTCGTTAGCAGTGCAGTTAAATCCTCTAATTATTTTTAAAACCTTTACCTTAATATGCCTCTATTTAGTAGGTAAATAAGAGGATTATTTGATGTGAAAGTGTTAAATTACTTTAAATACTCTTTCATTGCTACTGCTAATAGGTATTATTTGATTATGTAGAATTCAATGAAAAGTGCTGTCTGCGTCTGTTTCAAACAAAATTAATCTTTTTTTTTTTTACAATTTTCATGTTTTTGTTACAGGCTGAAAAGTATTTTTGAAAATCTGTTTTTCTAATTTAATTAAGTACATCCAAAAATCCAAAGTTGTAAAGCGTATTGAAATACAATTTTTAAGTGTTATCGTTAGGGTAATCCTAAAAAAGAGATGAAGATCAAGATCATCTATGGAATAATTTTATTGAATGAAACGTTTCCGCTAGAGTCTGACTTCTGACGGCTTGAGTTTTTTTTTTATTACCAAGTTCCCGAGATAAAAATGTTCAGTCACTCAGAGTCTCTGAAAGCGAGACTCGAGTCTCCGTCTCTCATCGAGTCTCTCAGGTGTCGCTGAGAGAGACTGTCAAAAAAACTGTTTAGTGTCTCTGAACGAGACTCGAGTCGCTCATAGAGAGATCATCATTTCGTATCCAGTCTCTGAATGAGAGACTCGAATCTTTGAACGAGAGACATGGTTAAACAGTTCAACATATTTCAGAGACCCCAGTCTTTCTACGAGAGACTCTCAATTTTTCAGTTTTATTCATTCAGTCTCTCTGTGAGTGACTCGAATCTCTAAATAAACAATTTTATCTTTCGATTTTCTCATACAGAGACTGTGAGAGATCCATAAAAACACCTAGGCAATAACTGAGAGACTGTGAGAGACGCTCTCAAAGACGCTGAAAGACTCTGAGAGACTGGAGAGAGATTGAAAATTTTGTCTAGGGTTAGTAAGAAAGAAAATAAGAAATAGGAGAGACAGGTTGGTAGGACACTTTCTCAGGCATGAAGGGTTAGACACAAATACTTAAAGATATGACATGTTCTAACATTAAGGAAATGCGAAGTTTAGCTCAGGATAGGAGGTGCGCGTCCAGCCAGTCTTAGGACTGACGATAATGATGACTTTGATTCAAAATAAAGAGTACGGTTCTGCTTTTCGATAGTCGTTCTTCTTCACTTATTCATCACACAGACGATATATGCATTATGCAACGTCACCAGGTTTGAATTCGTGATACATGGAACTATTAATTTCGATAAATTACCTCTCTATCCATCTAGTCGTCCGAGCCAAGGAGCTATAATTAATATGGACTTCCTAATATTACGTGTTTGTGGATGTTAGCGAAAACACTAATTAAATTACATATGCCGTTGTACACCGACTAGTAATCATGTTTCTCTTAATTGGTAACTTAAATAGAGGCTAATTTCGCTAATTCTGCCTGTGCTACAACTGGAAGGCAAGGAAATTTACAGGTGCGGACCAACGATTTCCATAAATGCCACAAAATGATTTAAAACTGAAATATAGATGAACAGAAATAAGGACATCGTGTAATTTATTGGCAATTGTTCTTACACGTGTACAACAAGAATACTTTATTTACCTTTCCTATGAAATTAAGAAAATTAATAAATGATACTATCATATTTTACGAATATCATAACGTTTCTCCTTGTATATAATGAAGTACTTTTGAAACATAGCGGGATTATAAACCACAAGTAAAATAACCTTTGAAACAAGAATATTTTGTATTTTTCTGAATGCTCTTTACGATCAGGCTGTTTCAGGAGAGAATAACTGCAACAACGTTATGTAGAAATCTAAAAAACAAGCATCAAACACAGTTACAGGCTATTAAAAATAAATGTTTACTACAAGCGAATCCATTGTATCCGATCAGTAGACTTGGGTTTAAAATTAAAATATTAGTTGAGAAAGACGTTTGCGCAAGGGTGAAATTTAAAATGCTCCTTCCTATTTTGTTTATTTCTCTCTCTCTTTCTATTTATAGAGAGGTATCTGCTGTCTATAGGTTAAATGAAAAATGATGCATTATCGTTATCCTTTCTTAGTATCAGTTTTATGTCAAGTTTTTCGCTCATTTTTTCGCACTAAAACGTTCATATTGTTTTCCGTTACATAAATGTGTTTTCCAATCGGTATATTACGTATGCACTAATAGTACCTACAATGTTTGTCTAAACAATTATCATGTTTTTATCCAATATATAGATAGTAATTATGTGAAAATCACACAAGTTGAGCTATTTTTCTTCTATAATAAATTTTTATAAGTGACTTAGAGACATGTTAGAAGCAGAAACAGGTGTTAAAGAGGTCAGAGGTCTGACGAAGACCTAAATTAGATTTGCAGATAGTTAGAGATGTAGTTTACTCTAGTTTTCGAAAAATGTGAAGATTGACTCAACTGGAGGTGCGAGTCCAACCAGTTTTGAACAGAGCTGAAGACCTAGTGATAATAATATTGACTGCTTTTATTTTTTCTGTTGGAATTATCCATAATATAATTAAAGTAAGACCAATTATATATTATAGAACTGGAGCAGCAATGTAGAAAAATAAATATTAGAAAGGGAGTCAGACAAGGATCCACACTGTCATCGATAAGACGTGATAAACATCATTAAAGACAAGATAACTTTAGGGATAGATATACAGGGGCAAAAGGTTAGTATGCTTTGATTTGTAGATGATACAGCAGTATTAGCATCTAGCAACGAGGAGTTAGAGACAGCCTTAAATAAAATGGAGGCGGTATTGACAAAACAGTATTGTATAAAAATAAATAATAGTAAAACAAAAAGCCTGGTATGCAAGAGTAGAAAAAGAAAGTAGTGAAAGAGCGAATATAAAAATATGAGATGAAAAATCAGAAGAAGCGGCTGATTTTCGGTATCTAAGAGACTAGTTAACTCAGGACGTAGGGAATAGTAGCGACGAAAAGAAAAAGAAGTCTAGTGAACGATTAATTTAGAAATTTGAAAGAGATGTATGCCTGTTGTTAGAAGCGTTTAAAATGTGGTGTTACAGGAGAATGCTGAGGACACCGTGGATAGGAAAGGTTAGAAATGAGGAGGTATTTGAATAAACGGGAGGACAGAGGGGACTATGGATGTCAATAAGATATATGTGACATAGGTATGTTGGCAGGATCTTATATTAGAAGCACAAACAGGCGTTAAGAGGAGGAGTAGAAGTAGACCTAAATTAGATTGCTGTTCACAAACAGATACGGATATGGATGTTCTAATTTTAGGGAAATGCGAAGATTAGCTTAAGATAATAAAAAGTGGAGGTGCGTGTCCAACCAGTCTTAGAACTGACGACTTTACCATGATGATGAAGAAAATGGAGAATATGCGCGGTATCAAACGTCTGTTCACTATTTTGTTGTTGTTTCGTATGTTTTGCTATAGGTGTGATTATAGTTGGTTTAGTTTTAATTATATGTGTGTAACACTGTTTGAAGGTGTTTTGTGAAATGTTTTTCGTCACATACGTATGTGCTTTAATCACAGGAAATATTTGTGATAATAGCTGGTTATGACTTAATTCCAATTTCGCATGTTACCGAAACATTTAGAAATAAGGACGACAAATTCAATTAGAACTGTTAAATAAATGAATGACGTTCTAGGACCTGTTAATTAAAACGGATGGCGAAGGCGTGTTTTGTTAATTCACTTACTTAGATATAGTAATAACGAGAGTCAGGAGTTACTTAAAAAATAATTTTTAATGTGTTAATTGGATGGTTTTCAATAATCGTTGAAAATGTGGGTTTTTGTCGGTTTATACATGCATATGTACACGTATTTATTAGTTAAATTAAGCGTAGTATAAACCTCTTATTATGACAATTATTTTAATAAAACTTATATCCATGGTCAAAATGAGATAGCAACATTTTGATGCTTAGCTGCAAATATTTTTTAAACAAAACAGGTCTTTTTCATTTTCTGGGAAAAACAAGAAACCTATTGGGAACATAGGTGCATTTTTATAACTTATCATGGTATATAATAGATAATTTGTTGGTCTTTCAGTCTGAAAGCGGCTCAATACCCATAACAAACGTTTTTCCCGCACACCTACACTATAGTGGCGACTTGAGAGTCGAACTCACGCACTCAACATCAAAAGGTGGCATAATCTTTTCAAAAATACAACTCAAAAATTCGACGTGATACACGTAAAATCGTACAAATACCTTTATCCATTTTCATATAAGGTCGTCAGTACTAAAACTGGTTAGACACGCACCTCCACTCTTTCCCTAGACAAAAATTTTCAGTCTCTCAGAATCTTTCAGAGTCTCTGAGAGCGTCTGTCACAGTCTCTCAGTTATTATCTAGGTGTTTTTATGGATCTCTCACAGTCTCTGTATGAGAAACTAGAACGATAAAATTGTTAATTCAGAGATTCGAGTCTCTCACAGACAGACTGAATGAATAAAACTCAAAAATTGAGAGACTCGAGTCTCTCGTAGAAAGACTGGGATCTCTGAAATATGTTGAACATAGAAAATTTTAACCATGTCTATCAAGATACCACTTATTGAGAGATTTGAGTCTCTCGTTCAGAGATTCGAGTCTCCCGTTCAGAGACTGGATACGAAATGAGGATCTCTCTATGAGCGACTCGAGTCTCTCGTTCAGAGATTCGAGTCTCTCGTTCAGAGACTGGATACGAAATGAGGATCTCTCTATGAGCGACTCAAGTCTCTCTTTCAGAGACGCTAAACGGTTTTTTTGACAGTCTCTCGACAGTCTCTCTCAGTGACACCAGAGAGACTCGATGAGAGACGGAGACTCGAGTCTCGCCTTCAGAGACTCTGAGAGACTGAACATTTTCTCGGGTTTCTACCCTGAGCTAATCTTCGCATTTCCTTAAATGTAGAACATCCCATATCCTTAACCATTTGCAAACAGTAATCAAATCTAGGTCTACCTCTGCTTCTATTAATTCCGGTTTCCGACTAGCTATTCATGCCTACCAAACTATCCTTTCATATAGGTAAATAATAAAGTCAAATTAATGCTTTTGAAATTTTGAAAATTCTGATAATTTATGACATCTTTCAGAGTGCGACTCGCGAGAAGAAATACCGGTAATGCCGATTTTCAGTGAACATTTTGCCTTATCTTTATAATTTCTAAAAGCATAAAAACGAATCTCGTCTTATATTGGTGCATATATATATATATAAGCTAGTAGATACGTATTTGGTGAATAAATGCGCGTTCCGGCATTTTTAATATCTCTTAATACTGGAAAAGAAATTACTAACATTAACATGTGGCTGGTTCCAATGAAGAGGAGACTCTCTTTTTCTCTTTTGTCGTTTTGTTATTTATTCTCGGTGATTTTAAGTCGACACGGGCAAACATTGCCCAGGCAATAGATAAGTTATGAACCATTTAATTAGCCGACAAATTCCACCCGATGACCCTTCGTCGTACATGGTTGCAGATGGAACCCTGTCGTGAAAAAAATGCCGCGTCTTATGGATTCTCGCCGCGACTTAATACAGTGATATATGCTCTTGGCACTCTAACACGTTTCTTTCGAGTACATGTGTGTAATAGCCATCGCCACAACGCTACAATACGCCGCGTCGGTAACGCTTAATTACAGAAATGTATCATTTCTACAAAACGTTGCTTATTCTTATTCTCCGCTTGAGTAAAAAATGCCCGTAGATTATGTAGGTAGTACTTGCTGTAAGTACTTATGAACAGTAAAAAGGAGAAGAGAACACAGGAAAACGTTTTACGAGTCGCGAATATAATAATATTCGAAAGAAGCAGTGCGAAGGAAATGGCTTAATGGTCATTTTCTTGCCAGAGGGCCCGATGTTTGGACACTAAGTTCCGTTTTTATAAAAGTATAGAATGAATCATTTCTATAAAACGTTGCTTATTCTTATTCTCCACTTGAGTAAAAGAAGCCCGTAGATTATGTAAGTAATACTTGCTATAAGTACCTATGAACAGAATGGAGAAATGAACACAGGAAAACGTTTTGCGAGCCGCGAATGGATTATTTACAATATATGTATCCGAAAAGACGCAGCGCAAAGGAAATGGCTAAATGGTCATTTTCTTGCCAGGGGGCTCGATGCTTAGAAACTAGGTTCCGTTTCTATAAAAATTTTGCCTTATTAAACAAATATTTTGTATTTTGATACAAAAAAGATATCTACTAATTATTGTATAAATCAAAGCCTAAATCGTATAGAAAAAGATACTTCTTTATAGTTACCATCTGCCACCTACCTGCTTTTCGTCCTTGTTCGGGGTTACATTTTATTTTCGGATTTGTCCCTTCGTTCTTGAGAAGAAGAGTCTTGACAGACAGACAGACGTACAGACAGACAAGCATGCGGATAACACGAAGCGATCCTACAAGGACTTTCTTTTTTCCGTTTGAAGTACGGAAGTTTGAAAAACGACTGAAAGAAGTACCATTTAACATAGACCATGAAATGTTCATTGCACATTTGATTCTTTAATTCAGCCAGTGTCATAACATGGGCACGAATCCAGTATTCGCAGAATTTTCTAATCCAAAAGCCGTTTGTTGTGTTCATGCAGCATTTAATTAAAGAAAACCGTGTCTGATTTGAACTTGACCCTTTATTATTTAGGTAAGTCCCCGGTGTCTGTTTGCCGAAGACAAAAACGTTTGTGCATTTGTTCTTGTTCTTCTGCAGAACGACGGTGCAGCAGTGACATTGCGCCAGTGAAAGAGAATGAAATTTTTATGCACTTCAATTGTCAAAGCCGGCTTGATTTATCGGCACTGGCGGTGGTACGAGTCGAACAACATACAGCTATAAATAAGTTAATGGCGTGTGGGATGACTCGATCTAGTCCGAAGTGTGTGTGTTACTCTTTTTATGGCGCATAACTATTATTTGACCAACTACATATATAGATAGACATATGTATATATATATTTCTATCTGTGACCGTTACTTATGGTCTTCTTGTCCCAGGACATTGCAACCACCGATTGATTCACTTCTGATCGTTTAAACCAATACAATATGGTCGACATCATCCGTCTTCCTTTTTTTAATTTTGTCGTTTTTAGAGTATACCTACCACAAAATGATAACGCTGAGACCTTTTATAAAGCCATTTGCGGGAACTTCTGTTTCTTCTAAGAGATAAGACGAATGTGGATAAACTCACAATAAACATCTATTGATCCTCAAAAAATCCTTGAATGAACATTTTCCAGAGGAGATAAAGAACCCCTTTGATGATTTCATCTACGTAATAGAATATCTTCATGTTCGCTTCCCAGTCCGTCTATAGGTACTGGGTATTTTCATTGTCATAAGGTCATCAGTCCTATGGTTGGATTCCACCTTCCTATCCTAAGTAAGTCAATCTTCCCATATCCCGAATACTGTAGAACATACCGCATCTTTAACTATTTGAGAATAGTGATCTAATACAAGTCTTCCTCTTTTTCTGCTTCTACTCCTAATAAGTCCCCAATTCGCCCTTCATATCTCAAATGGTGTCCCTAGACAAAAATTTTCAGTCTATCAAAGTCTTTCAACGTCTCTGAGAGCGTCTCTCACAGTCTCTCAGTTATTGCCTAGGTATTTTTACGGTTCTCTCAGTCTCTGTATGAGACACTCGAACGATAAAATTGTTAATTCTCTCACAGAGAGACTGAATGAATAAAACTGAAAAATTCAGAGACTCCAGACTCTCGTAGAAAGACTGGGATCTCTGAAATAGGTTGAACTTAGAAAATTTTAACCATGTCTATCGAGACACAACTTCCTGAGAGATTCGAGTCTCTCGTTCGGAGACTGGATACGGGATCTCTGAAATAGGTTGAACTTAGAAAATTTTAACCATGTCTATCGAGACACAACTTCCTGAGAGATTCGAGTCTCTCGTTCGGAGACTGGATACGAAATGAGGATCTCTCTATGAGCGACTCGAGTCTCTCGTTCAGAGACGCTAAACAGTTTTTTTGACAGTCTCTCTCAGCGACACCAAAGAGACTCGATGAGAGACGGAGACTCGAGTCTCGCTTTCAGAGACTCTGAGAGACTGAACATTTTTATCTCGGGCACCCTCTGTTCTGCAACCCATTCCACTACCTCCTCTGCTCTAGTCTTTTCGCGCTATTTTCGTCAACCTTCTACCACACCACATTTTCCCCAAAGAGTCACAAGTGATTCGCGGGACAACTGAACTAGAATAATAGCTGCTTCTCTACAGTCCGGCACCTTCGGCACGCGCGTCCCGTTCACTGCGCGTTGCACTGGTCGGTTTTTTGTCATTGTCGGATAGCATTCTTTGTTGCGGTTGAGAAAATAACTTCATAGTTCATGGTAAAATAAAAAACACAAAATTTTGAATGACACGATAGGTAGGTACTAAAATGGGAACGGTACGTAAAAGAAAATAGTCAGTCGATGATATTAGGCGCAATATTGAACAAAATAATACCATTTGGCGTTATTCCCAACGTGGAAATGACTTCCATTCTCCGTTCTTCAGAACTCTTTTAAAGTCTTTCATTCGATACCTAACAATTTACTTAATAATAAACAATACCTTTTGAATATTCTGTAAGAGGTTTCTACACATGAAAATTTCATAAATAATTAACGAATATAGTTTTTTGTCACATTAATTTTATTGAAATCGCTTTATTTTCAATGAGTATAGATGATAATAATCAATAAAATATAAATATTGTCGCAATTTTTTTTAACTGACACAGTGTTAATATAAGTCCTCCTAATAATTAAGTGTTCTTTTTAATAGTAAGAACACGTTAAAAAGTTAATCTGGCTGAAAAATTTCCTCAGTATATTTTCCGCTACATTCCATTCGCGCTAAAAATAATCGTCCTAATAATCGCATCGCATATAAGTACAAAGAGAATAATTTAAAGGCAGCAAATTGACTAATAGACACAGAAAGATCTGACACTTTTCTTAAACGGATAATAACCACCTCTTTCCGGTATATAACACTCGCAACGGCATTTTGTTGCTAATGACAATAATTTAGATGAACATATAACAAATGTTTCCATTATGCGCAATCCTACCTACGGTATGTTACAACAAACTGCGGTATTTATTATTAAAAATAAATCAAAAACAGGTAAATATTAAAGGATAAGGTACCGAAATAAATAATGCCTCTATTAGATACTGAAATTTTTACATTAAAATTACACACAATTTTTTTAGTCTAACCTAGTCTACTCTAACGATTTACATTTTATTGTGTTAATTAGACAAGATGGACTAACAAGTATCAGATTTATTGGTAGTTTGTTTTTTTTTACAATTTGATTGTTTTAGACGCAACCTCTTTCAGATTATGTTTTGAGCGATACCTTAAATATTCTGCGCGTTCACATTCACGTTTCATTTTAAATAAAATAATTTCCCGACTAGAAATTTAGGGAAAGGTGCTGGTAGGATCCTATAAATGCCTTGCCTCATATGGTCCTCATAAGGCAATGTGATTGCTCTCCGATTTTTAATGATTCTTACGAGGGCCAAAACGGATTATGGTAGATGATAGTTTTCAAATATGGTCTAGGTACTATCACACATCCATAAGTTCGTCTAAGAATATTGCCTAAGTGTATTTGATGTTTGCCTAATCGAGTTTGTATCTTAAGGCATATGGTGGGATTGTCCATTTCTCTATAAGGTTTGCCTTATGAAAACCATACTTCACTTCAACATCGTCTATTTGTTTTTTGTTGGATCCATGAGGAACTCCTTCTTTCTATCGACAGACCCTTCATTTGCCTCATGCTACACGAGACATTCTCTATAAATTCTACTCACTTTTTCAAGTTAGACGACTCGTCTTGTGTTAACCCTCTTATGGCGTTTTTACTGGTCACATCTCAGATAGTATTGATATCTGAAGAATTTATGCTTTTCCTTATAAAGATACGAAAAGTATCATTCGAAATATTATTTTTATTTCTGCCTCACTGTAAAGTGCTCCATTAAAACTGTTTTCGTTCCTTTCACCATAAATTATGAACGTAGGCTTTTGATGTTTGAAAAATACTTGCAAAGTCATCTTCTTTAAAATATTTACATTTCAAAAGGTCCATTTTTGTTTATGAAGCCAATAGGTATATGATTTGTGCCACGTGCAATATAATGAACGTAAAATCTTCAAGTTCATTTTTCATCCGGTGATGATGAATGGTAATTATTATAATGAACGTAGATAATATAATTTATTTACACGAAAAACATGTTGGTTCATTCTGTAAATTCGTTCTGAATATGCAGTTCATCCGTTCAAATTGTTTATTTTCACGGAACACAAAAGAAATGTACAGGAGCGTGGGTGAAAAATTTGTAGCATCGTTTGAAAAAATAGCCATTTGTCAGAATGATTTCGTTATGCATTAAAAGAATGCATCCACCGATCAAAACGGACGGTGACACAACGACCGTCGCATCACGTCGCAGAAGCAGAAGAGCAACAGCAACAGCAGCGAAGAAGCTCTAATGAAACCATTCCATGCAAGGAATTTCTCGCCGAAGAGTAAAAACTGAAATTGTTGCAAATCGGCTCTAAACTTATTTCGCGTGCATTCAACCGTGGTCGGTACATCCCCACCGCGACCCCCACTCTCCAGGTGTCTCTGGTGGGGGTGTTATCCCCTCCTTAGCCCGCCCCTCATTGGCTATCAAGTCAATGCACAATACAGTCGAAGCTTAAACACCGATCGGTAATGTAGTTTTTGTCACCTGATGGCACGTTGTTTTTTTTAACACCTGCATTGTTTTACTCACACGACTGTTTCATTTTCTATCTAATAAACGCGTTCCGATTACTATCGAAGGTGCATCATTTCCTGTCTGTGTTTCGCGGATAATTGGAGAAATAAATTAAAATAAAAGAGTTTAGTGGAGTGTTTGTTGTTTGTACGTATATAATAAGGAACATCCGCGGCTCGTCTTTCAACAACCAACATCAACCAAACAAATGTCGGTGCCTCCTAATGTGTGAAAAGGATATTCTGTAGGAATGCTCACAGGTAAATAATAAACGGCTACTCTATAAAAAGGTACTTGAACGTGATATGTTGATGTTTACAGTATGCAAATGTGCAAAGGTTTTTGCGACGATACCGCATCGCGTGCCGAGCGAGTTTTTTTTTGTATTCTTTTATTCTACTGCACGTGTCCGTTGAATTTTTACAGCCGAGAATATTATCGGTTGCCCTTAGGCAATAAATTTGCATATGATTTGTCATACGCTACGGATCACTACATGTATACGCATCTAAGGTACCTGGGTAGGTACCGTATGTGCCTATTCCGTTAATGAATTCCTACAAATAAATCCATCCCACAAGACATATGGTTCTCGGATCTTTACGAAAGTTTTTATCATGAAGCCGAATTGCTGCTCATATACTCTCGGTAATTAGCTAAATTGTAATACGATCTTGGGTGCTTAAGATTGATTTCTTCTAGAAATAACTGCCAGCAATATTGTATCTACAATAAATTGTTAAACAATCGTCTATTTTATCGAAGGGATTAGGTGTTAAAGCTAACAACTACTGAAACAATAAATTACATCATTTCGGGGCACCTGACTACCTAGTTCTTTCTTTTGAAAGTAAGACTTGCTTTCCTTTCAATCTTGGAAGAGTAGGTGGGCATTTCGATGAAGAACTAGAAATAAACCATTAATAACTGATATTGTAAAATGGGGAAAAAGCTTAGTAGGATGCTCGTAAAAAAACATATGAAGCCGGTTCATGTTAGATATTCCATTCCAGGTAGTATTTTGCTTCCACCTTTTAGTTTCAATTTAAAATGTGCATAAAACTATTGCTTACCATACATTCATGGAAGAGTAAATTCCATTAGTATTTCGATGTTATGAAGAAGTTGGAAACGGCAAAGAAATAAATCAACACCTGTTATTGGAAAAAGAGGGGAAAATATAGTAGGATGTTCTTAGCGCAAAAAGAAACACCACCTGAAGCCGGTTCTTTTGAGATATCATTCTATTCCAGGTAGCATTTTCCTTTCACTTTTCGGTTTCAGTCTGAAATGTGCATAAAACTATTGCTTACCGTACATTCTTGGAAGAGTAAATTCCATTAGTATTTCGATGTTAGGAAGAAGTTGAAAATGTTATAAAAATAAATCAGTAGGTAACTGTTATTGGAAAAAGAGGGAAAAATTATAGTAGGATGCCCATGGTACAAAAACAAACACTTGGTGCCGGTTCCCATTAGATATCCTTCTTTTCCAGGTAGTATTTTGCTTATACCTTTCGGTTTCAATCTAAAATGTGCAGAATTTCGAAAAATGATCCGAAAGAGATTTTATTGAAATCGAATATTCTACCTAATTTAAGCGACAGTTCTCTTTTCTCTTTGAATGATGATTTTATTATTGATGTAAAATTTGACTATAGGTATGCACATGACGTAGATATTAGATACGTGATCATTTTGGTGCGTCTACTTGGTAGATTTAGCGTTTCAATATCATTCAAGATACTTCTTTAATCGTGCTGGTGAATCTAACAAGGAATTCGGGGAAGTTTAGATTTTTCGTGTTCTTCCATTTTCGTCCTAATTTCTAATTAACAAAAAAAAACGGAAGTTAGGTACCTAATGCATATATTGAATGAAACCTGGTTGTATCCGATTGAATCATATATCTATAAATTTACAATACCTTTGAGAAGTTTTAAAATCTTAATTAGCGGGATAGATATAAGCAAAACAAACGGGTTCAGTGTCACTTTCCGCTTATCTTTCTTATAAAGCCAAAAACAAATCAACTAGGTACATAAGCAACGGTCACTTGGGTGTTGGTACCTATAGATCTTTTTTATTTGCGCGCGTGGTTGTTGTTTTAGTGTGCAAGAGATTCTTCCGCGGAATTCCATCGATTCTTGCGAAGATATTGTCCGGTGCTTTTTATCCGATGTCTAGGTATAAGAAGACACCTTAATGGTGTGTTAGCCGGGCTCCGGCAAAAGTTAATGTTGATGATATCAAAACCGGTACGCCTTAACTCGTCCTCCCAGTAAATTTTGTTACATTAAATAATAGGTGATACCAGTTCGATTTCGAACCGAAGTCATACTTTTCATAAAAAGGATTCTCAGAAATGTCTACAGTTACTAACATTTCTTGAATATAATACCTTACATTAGTGTAACTGACTAGGTATTTACCACAGAATTTTCCCTTAACTTCTTTATGATTTATTTTCTGGTGAAAAATGTGGAGTTATAGGTGCCTATTTTATTGTTTCGGAACTTTGTATCTTAAATGTACCATTCCGATTCTGATTCCTTTTAAAATATTCTTTTGATTAAGATTTTCCTTTCTCCTTGTTTGAAAACAAATAGTTTTACAGATAAAGATATCAAATGGTTGTTTTCATGTAATAAAATACTGCTAACTTAATTTAATACTGAAAAGTGTACACTTTGACATTAAATCATGTTTAATCATCTAAAATAAACAACCAAAAATGATGAATGGTTGTGTTTGAATCGTTAAAAGAAGAATGCTCAGATAAGAATTGACCAATATGCGTTGAAGATTCAAGACAATACGGGGTGCGAGTCCAATATTGAACGCGAGGTCCAGTTGATGTTCGATAAAATATAAACGAGCCTCGACGGCATTCCTAAACGGTAATCGTCGAAAACAGCATCAAGATCTGTATCCGGACGGCTCAATGGTGTTTGGAAATCCGATTTCTTTTTCGTGTCGTTAATTCTTTTAAACGGGCTATTTAATTATGGAAATGGGCTCGTTAGGGATGTTCATTAATTACTAGTAATTTGTAGAAAAGACCGAATGTGATTGTAGACACGTTGTCTTGACCGTAATAAGGAATACCATCGCGCCTTATAAACCGTATCGCCGTGTTTTTGGTGTTTGTTTTTTAGAAATACATTTTAACGCTTTCGCTGATGATTTGATGTTATCGATATACTTGTAGGTACTCGTATAAGAGACACTGTTTCATTAAGAAATTGAGATATTACTTGACGTTAACCACTGGAAAAGATATGGTCCAATGTTTAATGAAAAGTAATTATGTCGTTGTGGGTTTCGTTGGAGATAAAATCATTTTATAAAAAAAAAATTACCTGCATGATTTAGGAATACGCTTGCTGTAAAGAATTGAAGATTTTATTTTACTTGTGTATGTATATGTTTAAGAAACTGTTGTGAAAAAAAAACGTGTTTTATTTTCGAACCAATACTTTTCATCATTATTAGGTACATTGTATGTAATGTTGATCGTCATTAACACGATAATGGCTTACTTGCGGAAATTGGTTTGCATTTTAATATTCTTGGTTTGGGCCATGTATCACGTTCGTTAGTTTATTAATAGATGTATACAGTATTATTTATTTTATCATCGATGTTAAATACTAAACGTAATTTGAAGTAAACTATTTAATTTCCGACTATAGTTTCTCATTTGCAAATATAAAACCACAACAAACTTGGAATATCTTTTACCAGGAGTACTTAAAAATATTTCCTCCAATATTATCGTCATATGGTCATAAGGTCGTCGGTTCGAAGACGACTTGGATATTCATCTTATTTTTATCCTGGATCTTTGCATTTCTCGAAAAAATTTTGCGAACAGTAATCGAATCTAGTTTCTCTGTCATCCTGTACTCCAATTTCTGCTCCTAATAAATATGTCTGTAAGTTGTTTTTCCTGTTTCAGAAGATGTTGGACCATCGTTTCAAGTTTTTGTTATTGACATGCATAGCACCTCTTGTTCTTCTACTATTTCTAATAAGTGCATATCTCCTAATTGCCCATATCTTCTCTATATTCACAACATTTTCATCATCCTCATTTCATCATAATATCTCGAACGTTTCTAACTTTTTCTTTTCCGCCGCACCTACCGTCCACGTTACGTATAGCTATCCAAAGCCGTGCTCCAAAAATATACTAGATTTAATCATCATCCAAATTTATAAATTAGCAGGCCGTTTTCGTATTAAAATGCCTCCACACCTTACCTATCAAATGACTTCCTAAATACCGAAATTCGGCGACTTCTAGTTTTTGGTCTCCCATTTTGATTTCCTATTCCGAAAACTGGACAAAATTTGTAGATGGGTAGTTAATTTTGGATTTTTTTTTTACTTTAATTGTTTATTATCGGATGACCATTAAATGGATAAATTAATCACGAAATAAAGTGTGCTTCTATAACGAAAGGGAAATGCAAGTTATTCTCAGGCTATTCTGTGGGAATCACTATCTTCTAAAGAAGAAAAATTCAATGGAAATTTTCCCTTACATTTTGTAAGACATTTTCTTTATAGTCGTACAATATTTGCAGGGCAACTTACTATGATTTAGTTTTCGTTTCTTTATTCTTTTGAGGAAAATTTTGTCGCTTTTAAATATTCTCATATTCTGAATCGGATGAGATATCTATAGGCTATTCTAACTAACTTAAGTAATTGGAGGAAACTATGAGTGAGTATACAAGCAATAATGTTTCCATCACGCTCAGTTAGTTACACACATCGGTTGCTTCAATGTTTTATACGTCTAGGTACCTACATTTAACGTAAAACAATTATATAACAGGTACATGCCTAACTATTGTGATCGAGAATGCGGAATCGAGAGCCTGTCGTTCACTGCGGCAAATACCACTATTATCCTGCTGTACAACACTTTTGATCACATCAGATTGTTTATTTACCTACAATAAATATAACTTTTAGCGCTTTTGTTTAAATAAACCTGTTTAAACCTAATTAATTTTAACAGGTAGGTAGTGCACGTACATGAATTCAACCGGTCGTGCTGAGTAATCGATAGATCCTTTCAGAATTGATGTATTTACCGTTTTTTGAATATTCAAGCAAGTATTTGAATTCATTATCTTTCAGTACATACTTCATACATACCGGTTTGTTTGAAATTACTGTTTCGTTGCAGTTGCGAGTGTCGGTTTCAAATTGTTGGATGATCGAAGGCATTATTTCTGCATTTATGTTTAATTAAAAAGACGTTTTTGTTGTATTGCGAATGTATGATATTTTTTTATGTATAATGAATCAATCACAGATGTAAAAAAAGTTGTTATGACTGGAAGTAGAATAAAATGCAAAATATGAAACGATTTCCTACTTCAAAAACTGAATGCATTTGAAGTACAGAATGCAAGATCTTTATTTTCTGAATAGTTTTTAAAACGAAGAGGTTTTTTTGCCCTATGGCGAATGTATGACAGTTTTTTGTAGGTATATTGAAACCAGAGATACAGAAACTGGTTCTTATGATTAGAAGTAAAATAAGATGTAAAATTTTCATGAAATGATTTCGTACCTCAAATATTGAATCCATTCGAAGTACAGAATGCNTTTTTATATTAATATTTGAATAAAGCCTAGTCAGAGACATGTTAGAGGAAGACCTACATAGATTAAAATGTATTGCTCGCAAATAGTTGAGGATATGCGAAGGTTGTCTAAGGATAAAAAGAAAATCCTCGGACTGATGGCCTTGTGATTATAAAAATATGATGATCAATGTCATACATCAGTTCTCCCTATTTAAGAAGACCTATTTTACTCACCATTGCAAAACAAAAAAAATAAAACTCTTACAATTTAAGCTTTACATAAACACTAGAAGTAACAACTTTTAAAATATAAAGTTAACAGACGATTTTCCTGTTATTCCCGACTAGAAATTATGATCATGGACCTGACAGGGTATAACCTCGATTCATACAAGGTCCTGATAAGGACCACCTTAGGTGAATATAAATAGGACTATTGCGCTTTTTTTTAAGAAGGACCTGATAAGGAAATAAACATTAGGACCTAATAGGGAAATTCAAAGAACCCTATCAAAACTTGATTGCAAATTTATTATCGAAATAGATCAGTTTTAAGATAACCATAGATTTATTGATAAAAATTTTCTGACATGGTATAAAAAAACTGGTAAAATTGTAATTGACATTTAACAAGAAGGAAAATCCATTTTCTCTTGGATAGTCATCTGATGATATTTAAATTCTGGCCAATCCAGTTTATCCACACTCAATCCTGATCAGAATTTAATTATATTTACCCTGTAAAGCATGAAATGATCTAATCCTGATAAGATCCTAGCTTGGAAAACTGGATTTCATCAATTTTTCACTTTGATAGAATAAACTGTGGACATCCTGATTTGGACCTGACAAGTATATTCTTATTTCGGATATCTTTATTCAATCCTCATTAGGACCTGAACTACAGAATGCAAGATCTTATTTTCTTTTGCCTAATGTTCGCGATGCAAGGGTATTTTTATTAATAAATTTGTATGCAGTGACAACCTAGCAACAGTTGTAGTATTTCGAAAAAAAAACTAAACTTTACATTGATAAAACTGAATGATTGCCATAAAAGAAACCGATTTTATGACTTTTAATCAGCTAGGACTTTGTTATCTATGCATATTATAAAAGAGCATTTCGATGGAATAAATCAATTAAACTCAATATAAAATGAAAAAAAAACATTTAAAGTTTACATTGAGTATTTTCAAATGAATAATAATCTCTGTTTGCAACGAATGCAATTGCCAAAATGTTTTTCTAAACAAATCTTTGAAAATAACTCATATTTTGCTTTCGTGTTTTTTTTTTGTAATAAGTTTTACCTTTATTTCATTTACACTTAAATATCGACGTTTATAAATTTTTATAGGTATTAAAGTTAAAAAGTAGATGAAAAATTTGCTAAAGACAACCGTCTTCAACAACGAGAATGTGAAAATTAAGTCAAGTCTCGGACTTCGGTCAATTCATTAAATACCTATTTGGCAAAGAGAAGGTGTTTAAATATAGCATGCTGCAATTTTCTAATATTTTTTAACTGTTTCAAATTCTGGTATCGCAGCGCTACTTATACGGAAATTGAAAGCAATTTTGCTAGACGCTAACACCAGAAGTTCCAGGCACGCAACCACAACTTCTTTTCGAGTTTTCTTAAATCCTATACTAGACGATTTTATATTTAGGAATCTATTAACTGAATTTTCAATTTTTCTGCAAGTTTTTAGAGGCAACCTGAATCAAATCGATTGAAAGTTATTATCATTTAGGAAATCATTGAAATCGAAATGTTCAGAACACTACAATTACTTACAAAGATGAAATGAAGGGTTAAAGAATTTGGTTAAGAGTCCAGATGGTGGCAATTCTTCTTAAACTCTTATTATGATTAGAGGGCGTGTCGTTTATCTAAATTAAGATTATCTACTGATTAATGTTAAAAATTAAGTCGCACATCACAAAGCAATCGCCAATTTGGAATCTAGTGTTTTCTAGACCACAGTACTTCTCAAATTATTTGAACTTAAAAATGTCAAAGGATCCAGCTCCCTAAGGAAGGGTAGGTGGTGTCTAGAAAAGCATCTGTAAGGGGGTTGCCTAAATTAAAAGGAGAAGTTAAATTCATTTGTTGAATTACATTTCTATTAATTACAGATTTATTTTTAGTAGGTTCTAATAAAAATTGATAGTTTATGTTAGGTACAACTTTTTTTTCTTTTGATTGACATGTAGTCAATTTTTCGGCGAGCCTCCCCTAAATATTTTCCTAAAATCCCACTTTCAGAATGATTTCACTTAGATTTACAGTGTAAACTCTTTATAACGTCGAAATTGCTTGACTTTGGTTGGTTTACATTGTTTTCTATACAATATTACACTCTATATAGCGTCACGCTCACTCTATTTAACGACAACAATGCGGCATTGTAAATCATTGAGCAGTACTTTCTAAGTTGCCGAAATAGATACAAACTGTAGCTGTGCACGTTGTTGAAGAAGACGATCCTGTCCCTCCACCAAGCATCAAACAAGCACTTGATGCAGCGAAACTATTAAAAAAATACTTTTTATGTAATCAAGTTGATCCAGCAGTATTTTAAGATATGAGTAAGATACGTAACAAAATACAATTAAAAATATTGGAGCAGCAAAAAACATCAGACGAAGATAACAGGCTATACGCAATGTATGAATAATAATGTTCGTGTGCAAAATGTGTACACTATTGGTAAATGCATATTATTATAGAATAGTAAAATAATATCTTTTAATTATCTCCATTTAACGACCACTCTTTATAACGCCGAAAAATGTTCAGTCCCTTAAGTGTCGTTATATAGAGTTTACACTGTATATCAATTTTAAGCCAGGTTTCTGGGCTGCCTATCAACAATTAAAGAGCGTCTGCTTTTGACTCCTTTTTACATTACAAATCTGGCCTCAAATTTATAAAAATAGTGAACAAATTCAACAAGTTTGTTTGACGGATGTTAATATTATGTATATGTTAAGTACGCAACATCATTGCCCATCTGTTTCCTTTTCCGTTTAAGCAGAGGGAGCTATGACGTTCCATAATTGTATAATGGTACTTATTTTGCCTTTCCTTTTCTTTTTTCCCTATGCCGCCGCGTACCTGATTAATTCTTCGCAGATTGCGCGGGGAGGTTTTCGCGATGATTGTATGTACGTACCTATACGTATACCAGTGTGTATATGAGTGCGTGTTTGCGAAGTTGGTATACTTCGGTGTCCGTATATGGCAACCCGATATAGCGTAGCGCGGGTCGGACGGAGTCCATTAATTTCAACACAGGCCGGTAAATACTCCGGTGAACTTAACAAATGAAGCGAAGTAAGACGACGCGATGGAGGCTAACAAATACGATGATGCATCGCGTCTGATAGCCGGCTACTTAGTAGGCGCTAGTGCGAGGTGAAGACAGCGATTTGCCGCCTCTCGGATAAACGCAATGTTGCCAGTTGTACGGTAATTTTTCAATTTTTTTAAACGTAAAGTCTCGTTTACTTGAAAGTGTTTCAGAACCTTATTGTTGTCTTTGTTGTATTTTTCTTTTTGAATCATCGGTGAATTTGGTTGAAAAGTTATTGAAAGTATTGAGATTCCTTAAGGTAGGGACTTTTTTTAGGGTTCCGTACCTCAAAAAGAAAAAAGGAACCCTTAAAGGATCACTTCAAAGCCCTTTTTCTTAAGAAGTGGTTGGGCACGCACCTCCACACTTTCCTACCCTGAGCTAACCCGACTAGAAATTATGTTCATGGACCTGACAGGGTATAACCTCGATTCATACAAGGTCCTGACAAGGACTATCATATGTGGATATGAATAGGACTGTTGCGCTTTTTTTTTAAGAAAGACCTGATAAGGAAATAAAAATTAGGACCTAATAGGGAAATTCAAAGAACCCTGTCAAAATCTCATTGCATTAAAATAGGCCAGTTTTAAGATAACCATAGATTTATTGATAAAATTTTTCTGACATCGTATAAAAAGACTGATAAAATTGTAATTGACATTTAACAAGAATGAAAATCCATTTTCTCTTAGATAGTCATTTGATGATATTTCAATTCTGGCCAATCGAGTTTATCCACACTCAATCCTGATCAGAATTTAATTATATTTACCCTTAAAGCATGAAATGGTCAAATCCTGATAAGATCCTAGCTTGGAAAACTGGATTTCATCAATTTTTCACTTTGATAGAATACACTGTGGACATCCTGATTTAGACCTGACAAGTATATTCTTATTTCGGATATCTTTATTCAATCCTCATTAGGACCCTACTGGGAATTCCTTAAACTGGACAGCCTTATTAGGTCCTCACATATATCGAGCTAACCTGCTTCTAATTTCTAGTCGGGTAATTTTCACATTTCCCCAAAATTAGAACAACTTTAACTAATCCGCGAGGATAGAAGTGACTTGTTTTTATTGAAGACGACTCGACCCTGAACTATCTTTTGCTTTATATCGCTACTACTCCCACCATCCTCTCCTACCTTTATATTCGTTCTTTCCCTACTTTTTCTTCCCATGCATAACCAAGTTTAAAAAGGGCGCCAAAATACAAAGTATATTCTAAATAGACTAACAAATAGTGGGCCGTATTTTAAAAATTTGTCATAGTTTCTACAAGATTAACATTAGTATACATCATCCGTTAAATGATGAAAGTAAAGTGCGGTATTGATTATGCCAAAAATGCACGTAAAACCGACTCGAATGGCAATTATCCACTTGTTTATCAGTTGTAGATAGTAAATTTACTTTGTTATGTATTTATTACTGTTTCTTAATTAGTTATTATTAAGTTTATGTGGAGCTATTTAGATTGTTACATATCTTTGTATGGTCCCCTATTTTTTCATCGGTTCGATTTCGGATTCACCGTCTGTCTCGGTTCAACTTTATATGTGGAGTTCTCTGTTTTCTGTCTTCTTATCGTACGTCTCACCTATGTATTTCTGCCCAACCACTACCACCGGCTTATTCCCACAGTTTTTAAGTAGAGGCTGAAGAGAGCCCCCAGCCCTACCCCTCGGCTTTGCGCCATAGTGTCAGAAATAAACAAAATTATTTTGTTCTATTTTTGCTTGCGATGAAAATGTTAAAATTGAAACAACACTGCTTATTGGTACTTTTAAAAATATTATTTCAACCTTGTAGCACATCTAAATAAGGTTCAGAGCTTATAGGTAATTATTAGTAGTTATAATAAACGCCATTGTGTTGGTATCCTTATAAGGAATTAAATAAGTTATTTTGTGATTGAATAAAGACGTTTCTAGGTACTTACAATACTTTGCGTACATGTGTATGTAAATAATGTAATCTTACAATAAAATTGCTAAATAGGGTCCATAAAAGATCATTTATTAACTCAATCATCGGCCATTCTTTAGTTTATTACGTAGGTGCATGACATTATTGTTTATTAATTCGAAAATCATTGCAAATGACTTTAATTTATTAATAACACGTTACTAAACAGTTTTCGGCCGATTACTTGGAAATTAAGACGATTGTAAAATATTCGGTTAAATGAAGTTGATGTTTAGTCAAGTCCTTTATCAAAAGATAATTTTTAACAGGCACTTAATAATTTTTTAAGATGAATTGTGTTTATGTGCCGGCAATTCTCTGACATAATAATTCTAAACACTTTTATGCTAATTAAATATTAATTATTATTAGCAAACTGCGTTTTACGAGCTTACTTACTAAAACGAATTATGCAAATGTAATATTAAAATTGTGCAATCTAATGCGTTCTATTAATTACAGAT
>NW_020438936.1:363289-424498 GCF_000699045.2 Agrilus planipennis
TGGAAAAAATACATGTTGTAAGTACCCGGTAATCTAGAACGGTGTGGTTCTTAATTGTTTTTTGGTACAGAACCCTTTTTGACCCACCCTTTTGAACCCCATCAGGACAAAAAAATATACTGATAGTTTTACATGTGAGATCCCTAACGTATTATCTATTGAATTTGAATTTTGTATTCAAAATCTTGATTGTACATTTTTAATTAGAAACCGTGATAATCTTCTCAACGACTGCTGCGGGATATCATTTATAAATTCAATCCAAAGATCATTCAAATTTAAACGAAGTGATAATATTGATCATGTTCCCATACTCCGACGCAGTTAACATGGATGGTTTAGCCTAATTTGCGAATGAATTCTGTATTCAGTGACTGTTCTGTAACTCCTTTGGAAAATATTCTTTCAAGGATTTCTCGAGGTTGAATAGATGTTCGTTTATGGTTTTACTCACATGTTAGGTTACTATGACCATTTTCTTTGGGAAATCTATTTAGAAAAGGAAAACATTCGTAACTTTCTTGTTTAGCACATTTAATACAGTAGTCAGATTTACTTTTTATCGTCATTAGAGAAAATATTTTGTATCTCATTGTATGCCTAGTTGTGGTTCTTCACTGTAAGGGCCTGCTGATTACGTTGAGGTTATTGAATATTTCGGCCAACTAAACCAATTTCGTTATCCATTCCTCGTCGTGCAATAGTTGGGTATGTCTAACAGACGTAAAAATTGTTTTTTTTTCCTATCGAAAGTCATATTACTTCCGTGTGTAAAATTGCTAAAATGACATTAAATGTCTACTTAGAATTCAAATACATGTTTGCATTGAATTTACACCATGATAATTTACCGTATAAAACGGTGTATTTCTGGTGATATTGAAAATGTAATATCTTTTTTAAAAGTTCTTTAAAGTGCTTCGTATTTTTTGAAAACTGCTCCACATGACTTATTTAATAATTGACATCATATTCAAGGTTTTATCTAATACTTAAGTTTTTAACCGACCTCCTTAAGTTTAAAAACAAGACGTTTCTTGCCGTTGCTTGGGGCTATCAGGTTTGCGCATTCTTTTATGAGGATAGAAGTATTCACGCATAACAAGTGTGTCACAATAGCAGTAACATATAATACATCCAGAGGTGATAACGCAGCATTTAGTTATTTAATAGGAAAACAAACGTGAAAATCGAAAGTATACAAACACGTTTCACATGAAGAAAATTACTATGAAATAAGTGACAATGAAATCTAAAGGTTTGATATTCGTTAAAGGTTTTTAATTTTGATGCTTCACTCAGACTCATCGTCAGTGTGGTTATCATTTAAGTACAAATAAAATAAACACTTTCTTTTTTTACTAGGAGCTTCCTAATAGTTTAATACATATATAGTCTCAACTCAATTCGTTAGATGACGCAGTGGTGGAATGTTTTTTGCAATAGGAATATTAAAATAAATAAAATAAAAATTTTGAACTTTTTTTACACCATGAAATGGTAAGAAATGGTAGGTATTTGAAGTTTTGGATACAAATGATTTGTTTATAAGAAAAGAACAAATTTAGTTGTTTAAAATTGTGGTCTTTATTATCTAATGAGACGATCCAACAAGGAATTGACAAAAAGTTAGTTCAGTGCAACCAACCGTAAACCAACGACCTCCCCAGTGCGAAACTGATTCTTGTAACTATAACACTGTAACATAATGTCAACTGCAGCAAGTTATTTTTTTAATCGAATAATTTACGCTTATCCCTACTTACAGCGTTGTCACCAAAGGGGTTAATGGAAGTGTCGTAGGTGCTAATGTGTAACAATGACTGAATAACTTTATTTTAGAACTTAATATTTTTCGGTTTTTTTAATAGAAGTTATATATATATAGGTCCTCAGTTTTAGTGCAGTTGACATTGGTATATTACAAGATTTTTTGTTCAACAAGTAGATGCCATTTACATTGGCACATTTGCTGCAGTTTACAATTGTCAAAAAGTCCCTCATACCTTCTTCGTCGTCCGCTGTAAATACAGTAACGCTTTAGCGTTTTTATATCATGTACCTAACAGTTTCCCAAAAGCAAAAAATACCAAATACAATGAGATGTCGGTTTTAAATGTAATTCGATTTAATTATTTACATTGAATTAGTAGTTTTTAGTTTGAAAATAATTCATTGGCCTTTGTGAGACAATCAGGTATTTGATTTTCGTAAATTGGTATTGAATAGACACATAACATTACATGAATTCCATGAAGTAATTTTTTTTATTATTAGATGCTTAGATTTACGGTAGATTTAGCAGTAATAAATCTAGCAGGAAGAGTTACCAGAGAGTTAAATAAAATGGATGCGAATTTAAACTATTTTTGAATAAATTATATTAGTAGATACAGGAACAAAGAACACTTACTTTGGGGACATTCTTCTAGATCTCTTTTTCCAAACAGTGGTAAAGTTTCTTCTTTTTATATGTAGTGTTAAAATATAGTGAAGAAAACTGAAAATTTCAAATACTAACGATGTTCTATTCCAAGGAAAGAATATATTAAAGCTGCTTCAAATAGCTTAACTCATAAATCCACCGGATGTAATAATTTTTCGCTTATTCTTGCGTATTTGGTCTTGGTTTTAATATTGGTCTTGTTCGTGCGGTCTTGGTTTTAGTCTTGGTTTTGTTCGTGTTCGGTACTAATTTTAATTTTGCTCATCATTGTTTATGATTAAGTATTTGATGCATTACTCAAAAAGTTAAAAATGCAATATCGTAAATATCTACGGTGGACTTAGTATTTCAGAAAAATGGTAAGGCTTCTTTATAGACTCAATTTGCATATTCAATAATAAGACATTAATGGCTTATATTTTAACTAAATCGTTAATAATTTTACATCTAATAGCTTTCCAAAATTGTTATTTAATAATATATTACTTCAAAATTTAAAATGCTCTTAAAAAATGAATTAAGTAGATGTTTTCTACAATTTTTTATTTTGACGTTTCGTTTGCGAAATACATTAACGTATTAAACTCAAAACTTATTTGCAACACGACTTGCGAATTCCGTACAAGAAAGTGGAAAAAATACATGTTGTAAGTACCTGTCGAAGACTATTTTTAATTATAATTATCCTCAAGTGGCTAATGAGGGGCATGCCGATATAGGGATTTCCCCGTAGATTCCTCATGAAAATCCCACCAAAAAGGTAGTAATACTAGAATTGAAGATTGCCTTATGGGGTTTTCATATGGGTCTTAGGGGCAAACCTATCACATGTATAAACTTACAATTATATCTACCTTGTGGGAGCTCGATGAGACAAATCCGTTTGAAAATACCCTCGGTAAAATTAACTTATAATAATAATCCCCTTGTTCGATTATGCCGTCGTTTCGATGAAATCTTTTACATTTACAACGAACCAACAAGTCTACTTCCTAATATTGTTATTATAAGACAATTGAGACCAGACGCATCAGGTCCAACAACAGTAAACCGATTGCAATTTAAAGTATTATTTACTACAAAACAGCCTAATAACACAATCTTACTTAAGAGAAAATCAATTTTACAAATAAGTGATATATGTATATATATATAATTTTGTCATTAATAATAAAGTTAATTTTTCCAAAAATTTTTAATGGGTAGCAATAATATTTCCCTGCGGGGGCAACATGCGGCATTCCTGATGATGTGCAAATGCGGCAAGGAGTTGTATGCCCCTTCCTTGCCCAAGGGGGCGACCACATGGGGCCCACAAGAGATAGTGTGGCTAGCCACTCAGGGACCCACCCTACAGCCCCCCTCAAAATTCTAGTCGGGATGTAGGGCGTTACACCTTTAATTAACTAGTGTTTAAAGTAATTAGATTAAGATTGGATTATGTGTGTTCAATAAGCTTTTAATTGGTTATTGGTTTGGTATTGTCATAAAAATATCTACGTATTATATAAATATATGAATATTAACGGTTTAATAATGCTACATGTAGAAAGCGAAAAGTGGTAACAGTTGTTGATCGCTTGGGATGGGTAGAGGCTCAAGTATTCAAGTACATATAACAAGTAATTTAAGAATTCTTCGTTATACTTAATTAGCGTTTTGTAAGATTGATACCAACGTTTACTTATAGACAGGTATAAATTCGTTTATATGTATACCACTGGAAATAATAATAACTATTGGGATCCGCCAAATGACCATACACCATCTGGTGGCAAAATTTATAACTCGAATGAGGGAAAAATTTACACGCAAATTGTAAAATTGTTTATTAAAATAATAAAACACGTTAGAAAAGTAAAAATTTTTTTGATGATGGAATCGACGAAGTTTTCTTCTAAAGTTAAATCAAATAAAAAGTTATTATGTTCAGTGAAAAGCTGCAATAGCACTTCAGACATAGATCTTCACTCTTCACCTACATTGACTACTTTCCAATAAAAACTAACCGTTTTATATATGTAAAAAATATATTCGGAAAATTAGAGAAAAAAGTAAACTAATAGAAGCTTGGATGAAAGCAATAGGTATCAAAGAAGTGAATTCCGGAATAAAAATTTGTTCACGTCATTTTAATGCACATGATTATATTTCAGCAAGTATTTACCATCAGCCATAACCTTAATATTTAAAACTAGAATCATACTAAAATTATAAAGTGAGAAATTATTTATTCCTGTGTAATTGATTTAACACAATTCTAATGATACGATATAACTATTTTGAGGTTAAGAACCTACCTGCTACAATACGACAAAGTTGCAATAATGTGTTTGCAACGTTCTCTTAAATCGGCTTTGCACGTGCAAGTCATTGATATGATGTTGCTTAAATCACCTAGAATCACCTCACCAATTATATAACGTGAATCATTTTTTAAATCTGAAGTTTGTAAAAAGTAGGCAGTAAACTTAACGGAATTTGAAGGCTAGCTTCTGGATTTGTTATTTCCGAATTTTATAATGTGATTGGGATTAAAAACACGCTCACTTTCAACGAAATTTCCTTTCCGAGGCTTTGTGTCAGCCGAATAACATATTGTGTCAATATTTATCATTTTATCGTAATTTAAAAACATGGAAATTGCATGGTACACTATAGGAACTACGATAAATTTTCCCTAATCGGCGCCATGTTTTTAGGCTCCTCCCATTTGACGGATCCCAATACTCATACTCTAATTTTAATTAAGAAAATTGATTATTCGGAAAAGTGCCAGTAGGGTTCGCAGCCTGTCATCCAAAGTATTCTATACCTGAGTATTTACTTATTTTACAATACTGTTTATTAAATTGAACCACATTTGCTCGTGATGTCCAAATAATGAACGAATTGCTAAACTCAAAACAAATATAGTATGAAATTTTTAGGTTAAGTGAGGCTATAAAGCTTTTTGTTAACCTACTAGACAGAAAAACAGGATATCGAGAGCGACGTCGTTTCAGGATTTTATTGTTGATTTTGTTTCGTTGGTCTCAGTTCTGGTCAACTACTATGTCAATTTTGACGAATTTTGCGGCCGGTTTTGTCTTTGTTGCAGTTCTTTCGACGTCCGGTCCAGTTCGGTGTTTTTTTATTCGGAGCACACCTGTTGAAAATGCCTTTCAGCCTCCTATGACGGGTCGGTGGAAGGCAACATCAACAGGGCATTTGTTACGCTGGCCGTGTTTAATTTATAATCTAATTCGCAGCGGCCGACCGCAGTGGATCTGCCCAGTCTTGTCCGCGTTCACCCTCATCTCGGATACTCCTGTCCGCCCGGATCGGCCCACTGTCGCTACCGTAATTCACTAATATTGTTTCGTCAGCGGCAACACCGCTGTATATGTATAAGTATAGTTATACATGTATTAAAATCGGTTCTTATATTATACATACCAAATGCACAAAATCAACTGTTTCAACAAAAACAAGGACTGTGAAATTATTTGAAAATCCATATCATAATACGTAATCAATATGAAATGGTTCATTATTATCATAAGGTCATCAGTCCTAAAACTGATTGGACATGCACCTCGCTTTTCCCTAAGAACATCCTAAATCCTTAACTATTTGTGAACGGTAATCTAGTCTATGTCTACTTCTACTCCTCTTGACTTCTGCTTCTACTTCTAATACAGTGGAATTCGTTTATTATGACTCCGCCTATATTGACCAACCGGTTAATATGAAGTAATTACTTGTAGTGTTAAGTTTGGTTTTCATATTAAATTCTCTATAGGAAAGTTTGGATATAATGACTCCGTTTAAAATGACATATCGTTTATTATGACTGATTCTCAAGAAATCATCCGGCTATAGTTACCCAAATGATTAATGATAACATTTTCGCTCATTTTTTTTACCCTTATATATATTCATATTACAATTCATCGTTCTTTTTCTATTTTTGTTAATAAATATATACAATTTGTAGTTTTTCTCCCTATTAAACTAAATAACTAACCAAAATAGAAAGTTGTTTATTTTCTAAGACTATGCTTTGTATGCCCACTTAGTATGACGTGTTTGTCATTTCCCTTCAGTGTCATTATAAACGGATTCTACTGTATGTTTCTAACTAGCATTTAATGCCCGAGGAGGTGTCCTAATACTAACCTATCTTGCCTATTTCTTATTGACTTCCATAGAGTCCTCTGTTTTCCTATTTTTAATACCTCTAACCTTCTCTATCCACGGAATGATGCGGATATTCGCCTATAATACCACATTTCGAACTCTTCTAACCTTTTCTTTTCCGTCGCACCCACCATTTATGTTTCGTACCCGTACAGCGCCGTGCTCCCGACATATACCTTTGACAACGCTTTTTCGAATTTCTAAATTAACAGCTCGCGAATATAGAAGTGACTCCTTTTTGTTGACGGCGATTCGATCGGGCGCTATCCTCTGTCTTTTATCTCTGTTGCTTAATCTCTATGAATTGGTTAACTATGTAAACTGTTTTTCGGAAATTTCAAGTCGAATTTTATTAAAAAGAGTAAGGTATGAATCAAAGATGTTATGGAGATCCGTCTTCAAAACAGTAACTGAGTCTGATATAAAAATTGCCAATAATAATAGGGGAAAGTCTACATGAAACATGTTATGACAGACACTTGCCCGGCCGTAAATAACGAATAATTAAAAATCGAAAATCTAAGTGAAACTATCCGATAATCGGAAATAATTTCATATAGATAAGATCCCTAGTATAAATTTCGGAAACCATTTCCCAATTTTGCCTTTTTCCTTAACATTTCGTGCTGAAATCGTCATTTGTTTAAATGTGAATAAATTCGAATTGGAATCGCTGCTGCAATTGACGCGTGCCCTTTCCCATCCAACGTGAAACAAATGGCACGTCGAGCACATAGCACCCTCATCGCGCCGCAACCAGTTCTTCTAGATTCCGACGCGATAATTATAAAATTTGGTATCGCTGTTTTCGACTTGAGACTAAAAATTTATCTCTGGAACACGTGTAAGAACCGGGGATTAATTCTTCGGCGACCGGACCATTTGTTTCGCCCTCGCCCGTCATCAGTGTGGTTGGTGACCAGTTACGTACCGGCATCAGCATGGAATTCTTTTTCCCAAAATCTCTTCGGGCAACCCGTACAACTGTATAAATAAGTTTCACTCCTGTCTCGGCACTTGTAATTAATTCAAATGACCCATGGACGGTATTTTTGTGTGAGGTAGATACCTGAATTAAATGACCGTGGATTCTGAAAATACTCATTTAAAATGACTTTAATATAAATATGCATATTATGGTCATTATTTTATCGTAGAACGGTGGATTTTTACTAACAAATAATGGTTTTTATAATTTTATCTTAGTTTTAATTTCGTAATTAGAATCAAACTTTGTAGCAATAAATTTTCGTCAAAAGCTTAAAAACTGAAAATTGACTTGTATAAATCTTAAAAATATTATATTATTATTAATAATTATGATATATCTTTTATCATAACAAAGATTTACAATTAATAATAAGGGAGCATCTAAAAGTAAGTCCCACATTTATAGGCTAGAAATATTGGCTATATATTTCAACATTTTAAAAAATGCAACGTCTACAGGAAGCTGAAAGGGGTTAGCAAAGATTGCATAGAACATTTTTGTTTGGTTAAAAAATTCAACCTCTGTGGCGGAGAGAATACTGAAAAGGAGTTGCAATGTGAGAATGGGACACATATTATTTGTGGCCAGATTTACTTAATACTGGTCCTTAATGCTCTCTCATTTAATTTGTGAAACACCTACCTCGGCATTTTAAAAAACTCAACCTCCCATAGGAGGGGGGAGGGTTAAAAAGGGGTTGCAATTTTTATTTGGGACATTTTATTTGTGGTTGAATTTACTTGAAACTTGGAATTTATATCCTTTGATATAATTAATCAAATAAAAGAGATTGCAACGTTTCCATGGGGTATATTTACTCTCAATACTTATTGTTGAAATTAAGCAAATACGTGTTTTGGCAATTTTTAAAAATCAACCCTTCAGGATGAAATGTGGCTGCTACGTTTGTATTTGCAATCTAAGATGGCGACATTACATAAAATTAAAACTTTGTAGGGGTGAATTGGGAGTTAAAAGGTTTTAAGAGAAACAATATCAATTTCGAAGCCGTGGGAAAATAGAAAAGTATAAAAGGATAAACAAACTGACTGACTGTCATATCAACGTCAAATCCCTCATACTTATGTGTATTAAGTACAAATGGGTGTTTTCAGTATTCCTTAATTTTGCTTTTCTACATTAGGTTAAAGTCACATGAAATACCCCTCGTAAATACATTTAGGAAAGTGTTTTATCCTTTACAATAAAGTTGTGACTGAACATTGTCATTTACATAGATATGAACGTTCCCTCGGTTCCGTTTTTCTGGCAAAGACAATTTCGGGAAATTACAGATATTAAATAGTAGCAAACCGTGTTTTGCCGTTCTAGCCGAAGTTTAGGTGTAGTTGGAGGTTTGATGGCTCGAGTAATCATAAAGTTTATCTCATTTTGTTCTGCTTAGAAATGAGTTTTTCTAACTTGGTAAATGCCTTTCGCTTATATAACCGATACCGACTTCTCCGATTGCTAGTGTTTTATCGTTACAAATCAGACAAGAAGTTAACAGTAAACAAACTGGAACTAACGGTAATTGTCATAAAAAATGTAAAATTTCATTAAGCAGTTTGTGAGACTGATAGAAATAAACTTTGGGATGTTTTTGGCATATATTCTCGAAATACGAAAAACCATTTGTTGACGTATCTGAAAGTAAGCGTCAGTATGAATAAGTACGAGGGTGAACGAAAGAACTCTTAGAAACACATATTTATAAATTTATTTTGGGGTTAGTTCGATATTCAATATTTATAAAGTATCTCCATTGGAAAGAAATATCAACAAATAAAATTTTTTTGGACATTCAGAAGACGTTAGGGGATGATCCGATACTCTATTCTACGATTGCGTACTAGATAGGTGAATATAAAAGAGGTAGATATAATGAGGACCTGGGTTCTGGTCGCCCTTCAACCTCCGTTTTGAAAGAAAATATCTAAAAGGTTGAGAATGTTAAAAGGGTAGACGATTATTGGACCTTATTATGCACATTTAATTCCGAAAGTGCGTAAGAAAATAAAGAAAAACGTCGTGGAAAACTATCGTTAGGAGTGTTGTTTCTTTACGATAACTTTCCTGCTCATCGATCGGGAGTTGCACTCAACGAAATCCGCTGTGCAGGTTTCAATCTCTTTCACCGCCTACCATATTCTCCAGACTTAGCCCCTAGTGATTTTAATTTATTCCCAAAATGAAAAGAGTATATTCGTGGAACTAAATTTCACGATGACGACGCGGTTATTGCTGCCCTAGACCCTAGAGGAGTTTTCAAGAGTCAAAAAAAAGATTCTTTTTTCAAGGAATAAGAAAGTTAGAAACGCGTTATTCTAAATGTATTGCTTTAGAAGGGGATTTTGTAGAAAAATAAAATATTTTTGTTACATTTTTTTTATTGATTCTAAGAACTGTTTTAATTGATTCACCATCGTAGTTACAAAATTTTAGCATTTACTTTTGACAAAGCGGTAAATTTATTTACCAATTTGAAATTGTTAGTAGAAAAGAAAAGTGAATGATAAGAGGTAAGGCCTGTGTCACACTTATGCGACATTTGTTTCTAACATGTCGAAAACAATTCTTCGAAGTGTCGCTTCGTTTAGAGTACTCGACTTTTTATATATGGCATACCAAGTAAACATGTTGCATCTGTCATACATGTCGAACACAAAATTGATGCGACAATATACTTGCCCCAATTTCAAGTGACATTTACGAACAGCAAGTATTTTTTTGCAAAGACAAAAATTAGCGTTTCATATGGTGATAAATTTTGAGAACTTATACACTCGAAAAAACAGTATCACAATTTAAGGTACCTACTTGTAAATTTTGGGTTCCACTTATGTGTATAAACCGTCTTGTTTTAATAAATACCCAAAATTTACTTTGCCTATTACATTTATTAGGTTTTACTATGTATTGTTATAAAATGAAGACATTTTTTTGCAAATTCAGTGCAATATCTACCAATAATTATGTGGAATAATTGCTGTTTGAGTTAAGATGCTTAAGTGTCTACTTCTTGTAATTAATTCTTAGTGGCTAAAGTCGTACATACGTAAACAAGGATCTGATAATTGTAGCTTTGGTTTTGTTTTGAACCTATTTTTGTATTTTAACACAGGAGACCGCTTTCTTTTTCATTATTAGATTGTTATCAGTAAAACATAATGTCACTGATCAACTGGCGCACCACTTAATCATTATTGACTAGATTTTTCTACGCCTACTTTTACATCTTTCATGTTGTTTGCTTAATGACCCATGTGTTATACTAGGGATAATACAACTCAAATTTTCAACATAATATTTAAATGATTGTATGGCTTATACATATACGATAGGTACATATATATATACATACATACTCAGATAGATAAATATACGTACGGCGTAATGTCATGCGAGCGCACTACATGACGCGAGACCGTAGGGAAAATAATTTATTGGCGAATAGATTTTTATCGTGTTCAGAGGTGTTCGGGATTGTGTTCATAACATCGATACATACAGGGCCGCCGGTTAATTATAATTTATGTAGGCACGTGCTAAAAATACGGACGTGTTGCCAAGATATTCATACATGTTCACCAGTTAAATCCGTTCATTTTTGAACCATGAATGATAGGAACTGATAACATTAAGAAATGATCCGACAAGTGCAGGGATGACTTGTACTCTTAGGGTTCTGTGTCTTGCCACATATATTTTACCAATTTTACGTATGCAGGTATAAAAGTTTATCCTTAATCCTTCATATGAATAATTATTTTGTGGGTGCAATCAATAGCAAAAAATATTTCGCGAACTTCTTGTTTTGGTCTTGTTGTTACTGCAGGAGCAAGGCAAGAGAAGATTTTCTTTATAATTTTCCAAGTCTTAAGTAAAAAAAATTGATAAATCGTCTCGATGCGAAACGCTTATATTCTCAATTATAGTGAAATCACTAAATAACAAATCAGTAATAAATAAATAGTATCAGACTGTTATCACTGCGAAGCTCTGAGTCATACAATATCATTAAACTAGTGCCGCTTTATACTGACAACAGTTTCTATTAAATATAGGGTTGTAAACGAATTCTAACGACACGACGTTGTCAGATGTGTAATTGGTTTGGTATATCTAAGGTAACATTATTTTGAGACGACTATGAAATGATAAAATACAAACGAAGGGACTGTTTGTTATTTCCTGAATTTATTGTAGGTATCTGATTATTTTAAATTTGTTGTAAGAACGTGCTTCATTAAAAACAAAAGTAAAATAACATACTGTTGTTGTCTTGTTTGCATTCAACGCCAAATACGTTTGCATGGGTCGATAATTCTTCAGAATTTTTAGCTTCTCGTAAACACAAAATCAACTAATTTTGACGTCTCTATTTTCAAATGTGATAAGATGAAAACGTATTAAGCTGTTGAATGAAATAATTCGAAGTTGTCTGTATTCCGTCGAAACTGCCAGACGCGAATCGCGATTTCGATCTTTTTGGATCCCATCAGCGCGTCGTAGACAGCTCCGACAGAACACAGACCAACTTTTATCTGCTGCCTTAACAGTGCGTTTTAGAAAATACCACAAATGACGCGGTAAACGCCATCTACGCCGGGATTCGTTTTAGCAAGTAGATATTCGTATATTTAAATGGACCTTGTTGGAGCATACGTAATCCTAAAATGTGGCATGGTACTACAGATGGCGTTTACCGCGCCATTTGTGGTATTATCTATTAAGTTGTTGTATCCTCGATTTTTCGTAGGTGTGTTGGTACATATATTATCCTTGTCGAAAATTTAAGTGTGACAGTGTGGTATTGGTTCTAAAAATACATTTCGGTTTAATTAAGGAGACGAATTGAAACTATCGCAGTTAGTAAAAAAGGGGTCGGCGATAATGTTTTGTGTTACCTTCGTCAATCGAATGGCGAAGAACAAAGGGTGGTTTTAATTCAAGTTTTGTTATGCGGCTCGGTGCGTGTCTGGTTCGCGTGTTCTTCTGTAATTACGTCGATAATCATTTGGAATTGTCATTACTTGTATTAAAACGGTGTAGCAACCCATAGCGTCACGTATGTAAGTAAAACCCTGCTGGCCAGTTGTACATAAAAAATGCAACTATAGCTGCACATACATATAAGTATAATATATACATATAACATTAAAGTGATTGCGCTATAATATAAAAAGTATTTTTGCGGAAATATCGGCAAAAAGTTTTTAATTTGATGTCAGTCATCAATTCATTCAAGTAGGTTGGTTTGCTGTGGTGCAGTTATTAATAAATAATTAACCCTCGCGAACAAAAACGCCAAGAATGAGTCGGTCTGAAGTAAAGAAAGAAATAATGGCTCCTGAAATTTCTTTTAATTAAACAGCCGGTGCTTGGGTCAGTTCGTGGCTGCCGATAATTAGCGCGAAATGGCTGCAACAATGGCGCGCAATTCAGTAGCAAATTAATGTAAACCCGTACAATAATAACGTTATAAATTACTAATTGCTATTTTCTGTCCTTGCACAACTCTTGCTTACTTTACCACCGCTCTGTAATGACGCCGAATCAATCAATGAACAAACGCAACAAAAGAAACATGCACACTGGAAACAATGGATTAGACAAACAACACCGGCCTTACATACAATCAATAAAGATTTAAATAAATTGTACCTATACTTTTTTTTTGTTCGTAACATCGACATTACTTATACGGAAAATTTATTTAAAACGGGACAAAATAAATAAATAACTAGAAACTTGATTTTTAACTTTAAAATAACCTTATTACTGTATTTATTGCACTTATTCAAAAGTTAACAATACTAATGCTTCGTATTCCTCACATAACACAAGCGTAGTGAAAGAACCTTCTCGTTTTTATGCGGAACCATAAGGAAGTGGGGATCATTTGCTGAATAAAGCGCATGCGTAATGCTTAGTTTAGCGGGAGGAGATAATTGTGATTGGTCTAAACAGAAAGCAGTACGGTGTTGAGAGTAGTGGGGGTAATATATAAATGTTTTATGTGCATTTTGAATCACAGTCGATTTCATGCGTTATTCAGCGTATAAATAAATGAAACGTAACTTAGTAACTATGTTTCACAATGACAAATTATCCTTTGCCATGTTGAAATATTGTAATTACATACGGTGTTCCCTTTATGTATCATTTGATAAATATCTTTATGGTGGTCTTATGTAGTTTTAATTTTATATGCCTTTAAGTGCTAAAACAAGTCCTTAAAATAGTGAAAACTACAGTCGCACACATACATTAAATGTACGTACAGGTACGTTTTAGCACGCATATTTTCATCTCTCCCGCACTTTGTTCTAAATCATTAGATCCTAATATTTCTTAGTTGATTTTTTATGGGCCGCAGTTAAATTTTTAAGTGCTAATTATGCAGAAAGTGGCCCGCAGGTGTTATATGTCAGTTATATTGGATGTTGTGCCGACGAAAAATGTGTCTTCATGTATAATAACGTACTTAATGACACTATCATTCGACGTTAGTTAGAAAGCGTAAATGCATTAATTAATAACCATTAAATTGGGCATTACTGCTTCTTAATCCGCCCGTGTGAAAATCCCGAGGAATTTTCGATGATTAAGAGTCTCACGAGTAACTGACGGTAAATACAGTACACATACATCTAATAGTAAAATACTAGTATGTAGTGGTTGGTAGTTGAGTTGACACACCAGTTTTTCTGTCTGTATCCACAGCTCCTTTAAATATTTTTCATGCTTGAATTAATACGCCCATCATAATCGCTTATTAAACGAATGATTAGTAAAACAAATACCATAATTCAGATATAAATTGTTAAACTAATAAAAGGAATTTTAATTAATTCAATTTGAAGTGATTTGGTCACACAAACTGTATTCCTAGGTACCTAGGTATTAAAGGTTCCAATTGCTTATTCTTATAGGAAGGATCTTTTACTTGCTAATTTCATAATAATGTTTAATAGAAAAATTTAAATTGTTCCTTACCTATTTGGGCTCAAAAAGGTTGCCAGATTCTAAAATAATTTCGTTGTTAAAAGCAAATATCTATAACATTTTGAGCATGGCATGATTCCCAAAAACTATGCAATTGTTTGGTCTTAATTATTATTAATGTTATTTAAACAGCTGTTGATTGTAGAGCACACATCACGCTTTTTGGATAGGTCCTCTAAGTATTCTACCACAGAGAAAGAACAATGTTATCGGTTATTTCAATTAAATGTGTCGCACTTATCCTCATATAACTCAGTGCACAGTTTCGATCTGACTATTTTGGAAGATTTTGGGTCGATTCACATTATTACTGAAGCGCTGTCGAAATCTGCAAAGTTATATGAATCTGAATTGGACCGAGAGTGGTGTCGTAGTGTGAATCGACCTTTATTGGTAAACTATAAAACGAACTAAAAAATTAAAAATAAGTTCCAGTTGTAATAATAACTGGGTAAGAATGGCAACTTACTATCTAAGTACCGCAGCTACACCTACGTATGCTTAGTTGTAAACACCTTAAGCTTGTATTATTTTTAGAATTTTATTCTTGGCAGTTTAGATCATTCTTGATCTAAAAATTAATTTTGTGTTTGTGCTTTTTCAAAATGACAATAAAATAAAAATAAACGCACAATAATTAAAACGATTTATTAACAATATATGTTTTTGGTAACTTATGTAGGATTCCTTTTTAACAGATATTAAGTTGTCGTTTTAGCATACTATGAATCGCTATTAATAATCATAGACACAGAGACACACGTATTCAAATTAGTATGCCGGGTATTATTCGACTGGTGCAAGATAAATGCCGTCTGCCATTAATAATTTAAATTGTTTTTAGGGCGTGAATTATTTGATAATATTTGGAGACCTTAAAAACAGTGATATTTATTGATCAATAAATCAATTCGAACAAGGCGAGTTCCATGTTTTATTCGAAAATTTCTTATAATATTTAGTCGTTTTTTCTCTCTCTGTGTTTTCATCATTCTCTCTTTCGGTCCGTCTCTTTTCTGTTGTATTAATAGGAGGTACTATAGTAAATAACATTACGACGTCTTTTATGTACGTAAGTGTATGTATAACGGTGCTAAATTGATGTCCCATTAATATGGCAACTATTGCTTTTTTCCAAATAAAATCGTCCACATCGGAATGTTGGAATAATCTGGTTGGAAAGCTTTTTATGTCTCATTTTGTGCCATCTCGTGCTTCATTTACGGCCGCAATTAACTTTGCCGTTGATAATCGTGAAATAAAGTTAAAAGTTTAATCGATCTTTAGCTAAAGGTGGTCACAATTCGTGTTCGTTTTATTTCTTGTAATGCAAAGCGATCGGCCTACACGGGTTCTGTCACCTAAATTAACTGGAGCAGATAATTTGTAGGCTCCTCGATCTCATCGGACTTTATCTACGTACTCTTTTCGATTGACTGCTTTAATGTTCTTTTTTTTTTCAAGTAGACATTTTTGTTGTTCAAACTATCTATTTTTACTGCTTCTAAACGTTATATGATATCATTGATTCTGTTAAATTTATTTTACATGCATCAACTTGCCGTTTGTGTATAAATTTGTACTATCAATCCTTAAAACATAAAGAATAATAAGGCACCAGGTATAGACGGGATTTAGGCGGAAATTTTAAAATATGCAGGACAAGAGGTTCGAGATTGTATGTTTAAGCTAGTTAGTCACATTTACGAAACGGGGAATGTCATGGAGGATTATAACCGAAACGTGGTACCTACTAACCATACCTAAGAAGAGAGGCGCGGATAGGTGCGAGAAATTTAGAGCAATTAGCTTAACTTCCCATGCGTCAAAAATCTTAACTAGAATTGTACAGAGGAGGATGGAAAAATAGGGCGGAAGAACTATTAGGGGAAGATCAATTTTGGAGTAGAAGAAATAGAGGAACGCGGTAGGCCATTCTAGCTTTACGGGTAACGATAGAGAAAGAAAAGAGCGCGTACATAGGATAGGATAGATTTAGAAAAGGCTTTTGACAATGTTAAATAGGACGAGATGTTAAATATACTAAAAAATGTAGGGGTGAGTTACAGATATAGAAGAGTGATACTTAGTTTGTATAAAGAGCAACAGGCAGTTATATCATTTAAGATTAGAGAAAGAAATGGCTGGTTTTACGTATCTAGGAGGTGAGATAAGTCAGGGTGGAAGGAGTAGTAAGGATATAAAGCAGACAATAGCGCAGAGTGGAGACGCCTTCAATAAAAAGAAGTCACTTGTACACTCGCAAACGATTAATTTAGAAATTCGAAAAAGATCGTTAAAGGTGTATCTCCGGAGCGCGGCGTTATACGGGTGCGAAACATGGACAGCGGGTGCGGCGGAGAAACGTTCTAAACATGGTGTTACCGGCGAATGATGAGGATACCGTGGATAGAGAAGGTTAGAAATGGAGAGATATTAGAAAGAATAGGAGAACAGAGGACTATAGAAGTCAATAAAACATAGGCGTTGACAGAACACCTTCTCGGGCATGAAGGTCTAGTCAGAGACATATTACTGGCAGAAACAGGAGTTAAGAGAAGTAGAGGAATAGACTTAGATTAGATTACTGTTCGCAAATATTTAAGGATGTGAGATGTTTTAGTTTTAGGGAAATGCGAAGATTAGCTCTAAATAGAAAGGAGTGAAGGCGGAATGAAAAATAAAAAACGTTTCCACAACAAATCCTTGTAGGTATCGTGTATAATTTCACGTCAAAGTATATTTAACACACTGATAAATTTAACTTAATCGATGTCGATTTAACTGATCCAATATTATTTCACAAAATGAATTAAAAATTAGTGGATGATAAGAATCAGTAGAAATAACCAGTTCAACTCGGTACAAGGATTTCTCACAATTCGGCACAGTTAGTAACCCTAGTTCTAGTCCACAAATTCATCAGTTAAAACCTCTAATGATGCATGATAGAAATAATTTATAAATTGATTGTATATTATCCTCTAATGTTACTTACTATTCAACTTTGTTTTGTACTACTTTTTGGTACAACCGTTGCGAAATCATGATGCAGATAGGTAATTTGTTTCATTTAGTTTTTAATTTATGATTCTACGTTTACTATATTTCTTATTACATTGTTGAAAACAGCGTGGGCGAGCTTCTTTTAAAATTCTCAGTTTTATTATATCTTTGTGATTTGGTGTGATTTAACATAGTATTAGATTCCATTTGCGTGTCCGTTAGCGCATGTACCCACTTTAAAATCTAAAGAAATCTAAAGTTTCATTTAATTTTCAACGTGGGTGGCTAATAATTATACATTTGAATTAGACAATGAAACGAAATACCGTATAGGTTTAGGTATAATTATTGTTATTGTAAATGGCAATAAATAACTGAAGCCGGACAGTTTGCTACGACGGAAAGATAGTGAATAATAAAAAAACTCATAAATATACCTTCTATTTCTTGTGGACTGTTTGTAACCATTTTTACAAGAATCGTTAATTTTCGTCTAATTAAATATGCTAGCACACATAAGTCCGATACTTTCTTGCAAACGCAAGTACAGTGGATTTCGCGTATAACGACAACGAAGAGACCACTGTAATTTCGTCGTTATATCCAGAAGTCGTTACAGGCAAAGTTAAAAAAGATACAGACACATACTGTTTTTCAATTTTGAAACAATTTTCGCCTTTTTTTTTAACAGTAAATGTACATCTGGAAGTCATACTTATTTAAAAGTTTACTAAACGCAGTTGGTACTCAGAAACAACGGCAAAGGTCACCACATTTGTTGACTATTTGTGTGAATGTAAACAAAAGATAAGAAAGCTTTTTGTGTCTTTAGCGGCCGACACCGGTCGCTATATCTGCATGGGATTACTAGGGATTTGTTACAAATAATTCATTAAAAACAGTCGCTATACCCGAACTCGGCGTTACATCCGAAGTCGCTATAACCACATGAATTTTATTCTAGAATGCTGTAAATTCAAGGAACTTACATATGACGTCGTTATAGCACAATGGTCGCTATAACCAAGGTCGTAATAAGTGAAATCCACTGTAATTTGTTTGAGAATCATTTCCAGTAGGTGCAACGTCTAGTGAAGTTATCATAACATTATACTTTAAATTATTAACATTTTAAAAGAGTTTAACCCAAAATAAGTTTTATGATCCCTTTGAAAAGTTTTTGATCTAGCCTACCGTAATTATCACTTGGCCGAAAACTACTACAACTGGTTGAAACGATTTTCTCAATTTTATGACAGTAATTAAAAGTCGGCGTCATTTAACATTGCGCTGACTATAATTTACTTCGATTTTATCTCCAGGTTGGCTGCGTTTTCTCGTTTCAGTACTTTCATATTTAACTCTTTCAAATCCATTCAATTTATGCCACATTTTGTTTTGTGATTAATTACTCGCAATTAATGCAATATTTGTAAATTTTAATTGCATTACGAGTACAATTCGAACGTTAATTGCACGTTGAAAAAGCACATTTTCCAATATCCAATTAAAATGGTAATGATTATCAGAAGACAACAAAGCGATCCCATACAATAATTATTGTTCTTATTGTAATTAATAATAGTTGTGGCGCAACATTTCGGTTAATTAATAGTTTACGTTTGCGCTCCGTTTGATGGAAATTGCAGTTTAATTGAATAATTACCGTTACAATAAGCGCATATTAATCGATTCAATTACAAATGATATTATGTTGCAGTGGGTGTGGGCAACTAGCCAGAGAACGCTATGCAAACATACTCCATGCACCGCACTGCTCTGTATGGTAAACAGTAAACTTATCGTGTTGAATTAAAAGTCCACTCGCTCTCATTCCTCTGTGTATAATTACATTTTGTAATTTTTAGACGCCTTGTTGACTTTTCTATTAATGGTTACGGATCAGCAAATATTTAGAGCAATTAAAAACATTTCAATAATGTCTTCATAACATTGTAGAGTGCCTGTTTTTTCTTCGCTGAACGAAATTGTCGGATTCTTGAAATATTTTGAAGAAACGGTAACACCTTTCAAAGGCATTAAATTGTATTTGGTAATTATTTTGGTGGTGGGAACGTCGTTCAGATAGGGGTTGTGGGGGGTGCAAGAGGTAGAGGGAGGTCCAACGATTTCGTCGCCTTTTTTTTTAATAGTGAGGGTCGTGAGCTGGAGATGGGGGAGGTAAACGCTAGATGTCTAGATGATGGAACGCTCGTTCGAACGGTGGGGGAAGGGGTGGAAGGATGCTGTCCTTGAACAATCCTAAAAAAGTAAAAGTTGGTGGGGGACAGTGTGGAGACGCAGGGGAAAGGTTTAAGAAATAGTTTGTTTTTAAATTTAATGTAAGGATAAATTAAGAACTTTGTGTAGGTTAAAGGTGAAGTAAGGCACATAGAGGGTGGGTAGGGGTTGTGATGTAGTGGAGCGCTTACCTGACAATTAACCATGTAATGTATGATACTAAGTGAGACTATATCTCCAACTCCTCTTTCTCCACATCACCGGCCTCACTTCTTATCAATGGGGATGATGTCCTTGGGTCTTCCCCACCCTTTCCACGCTACACCCATTGGAGCGACGGTCCCATCGTCTAGGCTTCTAGACAAGTACCATGCATTTATTTTTCAGAAGGTGATGTTGATCCCTATGTTCTGTTCTTGATTTGCCTGTATTCGGTAAAACAAAAGGTTAATCGAACATAAATGTTATGTATTTTCTTGTGAGAATTTTTTAGTTTTATGTTGCACAAGCAAAATTTTCTTTTCAGCCAAGTGTACCTGAAAATATCGTCTAATTCTCTAAAATTTGTCCTAAACGTCGTATTTTTCGAGAGATGATGCTGTCCTTTAAAGATTCCATGCAGCAGAATATCGCTATGTTCGTTTCTTAATTCGCCACAAATGTATATGCCTTATAGTTCTGTCTGTCCATAATGTTTGGTGACGATTCACGTTAAAAAAAAACGAAAGAACAAACAGTAAAGATTCTCACTTAAGGATGTTTGGGAGGTATGTCAGAATGCTACGAGACAAATAAAAATTTAGACGAACCTTCCTCATTTAATTGTAAAACTCCTGTAAAAATTGCAAATCGATTTACTAAACCGTTAAAAAGTTATTGAAATTTTAAAAAATTGTAATTTTACACGTCATTTTATGGAGATTCGTTAACCGANCATTAATACTCAATGTATGATTCAGAATTTTTGATCTATTTCAACCAAAACTCATATGCACGTGCAAGTATGAGTTAATTAATATTATTTTTTATTTTTTCTGAAGGTTCTAAATTTGTAATCTATATTCTTTATACTGAAGATTATACAGTAAATAGTAATTATCAGGTTGTTAATCTGTAGTTTCAATTCAGAGATGAAGAACATAAACGAGGGGGTTAATTCTGGGCAAATTGAGCAACACCTACCCTTAGCCGACTTATCAAAATAATAAATGTTACGCTATAAGGGAGGCCAAATTTCATGGAAAACTTAAATACTTATGATGTCAACACTTATCTGTGTTCGTAAAATGCCAAGCGAAATGGAATAAGATTTTGAGATGTTTCAGTATAACCCAATTTAACTCTATACACAACCAGTCCCTCCTTGCTCTAATTAAATTTTTATGATCAGTATATTATCAATATTTTGGAAATAAATAAAAAGTTAAAAATCCTTGAGATAAGTAAACATGATATTGAAATTAATTGATGTAATTTAGAAAGATTATCTGTAACAAAACAAAATAAATTACATTCAAATGGTGAACAATGAACATGACTATAAAGGTTAAGTCGGTCCTAACTTATCATTATATTTAAGTTTTGTAAAATTCTGTTTTTTTTTATTATCCCTTCTGCTTCCATATATATGTGATAGAGTTTACACTGTGTATAGATACTAGTAGCAGTATTATTAGGGTTATCATTGTGTATGCGTATAGTTACTGTAATTGTTAACATATAATTTGTTCTTTTGTGTAGTACCTAGTACCTATAGGTATTTATTAAATGATGATTAATTTTTCATATGTCTATTAGTCCGCGGCGTTTTCTATTTTTCACCGAATTGGTATCTAATCAATTATATTTACTTTTTTTAGTATAAATACATATAAAACGAAATACCCGCCGAATATAAGCATAGCCCATGCGTTTTCATATTTCAAGTCGTTCTAAAATTACAGTGTTTGTAAAAAAAAAGTAATAAATAGAATTAACTGATTTTTTCTGCAATGTATAATGTGTTTTTATAAGTTTTTAAAATCTATTTAAAATCGGTAATATTATGCCGTGGATATACTGTTTACCTTAGTTGAACATCGATAAGCTATCGTTGAAACATTTTGATTGTTATCAGTGTCTAATTAGGTAATTCTCAGTTATCGGCAATGAATTAATTACGTTCTAATCATACATTAAAAGGATTGATTTGAGATAAAGCTGCTAGTTAGTTGATGTATTAAGTGATATGACTGTTTTAGTCTTACAATGCTTACATCGATGTGCTATATTATGTTTATCGCGTACCACCTTCAGTGCTGTAATTGTTGTTTAAAAAATCTTGTTTTTACAACATCCTTACTTCATATTGCAGCAATTTTACTCTGTAAGTGCTAACTTTTATTTATATTTTGAATTTTAATATGGAACAGTACATTAGAATTTAATGTAAATTTCAAGTTTACCTACAGCTAAGGCTCCGATAGGAGTTTGTTTTAGTCATTTAACAGTCCTATATGATGTTTATTATCACAAAAGTTATGTGTAATAATAATTTAATTTATATGCAGTTTGTTACCTACAGCAGGTGTGATCTAGTCTCTGATACGTATACGTATGTATTTTATACACTTCTGTAATATATTTGAGTTGATATAGATTAAGTTAGGTTAGGTTAGGTTAGGTTGTATTATGTAAATAGGATTATCTTCTATTAAATTAAATTATGTGAAAATTATAGAGGTAACTTGCTTTGCTTATTTCCTATATACGAGGGTGGATTGATAAGTTTCCGGCCTAACCAAGAGATGACGCCACTAGGCCTACCTTGAGGTGACATTCTATAGTACCATCCTTGGATAGCTTGTAGCTATAGTTTCAGCCCGATCTCCTTGCTAGTGTAGGTTTGACAGCACGCTGAACAAGACGCCTCTGTGGTTTTCGTAAAAATGGAAAAGCAGGAAAATCGTGCTGTCATCAAATACTTTTATTTGAAGGGGTTAACGCCGAAGGAAATTAAAAAAGAGATGGACTCAACACTGGGGACATCCTCCCCGTCATATTCAACCGTTAAGCAGTGGGTTTCCGAGTTTAAAAAGGGTCGTGTGAGCACCTCTGATGGGCCTCGCTCAGGACGCCCCGTTGAGGTCACAACTCCAGATATGATCGAAAAAATTCATCAAATAGTGCTGGGAGACCGCAGATTGAAAGTGCGTGAGATAGCTGAGACCTGTAAGATGTCATATGAACGTGTGCAACATATTTTGCACCAACATTTGCATATGGAAAAGCTCTGTGCAAGATGGGTGCCGCGTTTGCTAACAGTCGACCAAAAATTGATTCGAAAAAACATTTCTACCGCAAATTTGTCATTGTATAAGCGTAATCCAAGCGAATTTTTGCGTCGATTCGTAACCGTTGACGAAACGTGGGTCCACCACTACACTCCTGAAACCAAAGAACAGTCTAAACAGTGGATTGGACCAGGGGAACCAACTCCAAAGAAGGCAAAAACAATTTTTTCGGCGAACAAGGTTATGGCTACTGTTTTTTGGGATGCAAGAGGTATTATATACATTGATTACCTTGCAAAGGGTAATACTATCACTGGTCAATACTACGCAGACTTATTGCAACGTTTGAGCCACGAGGTGAAAATTAAACGACCTCATCTGGCGAAGAAAAAAATCTTGTTTCATCACGATAACGCACCAGCGCACACGTCAATCGTTGCGACGGCTAAAATCAACGATCTAAAGTTTGAATTGATGCCGCACCCTCCTTACTCTCCAGACCTAGCCCCGAGTGACTATTTTCTGTTCCCTAATCTCAAAAAATGGCTTGGCGGTAAGAGATTTGCGGACAATGAAGAAGTAATCGAAGCTGTAAATGGTTATTTTGAGGAGCTTGACGAATCAGTCTATAGAGATGGCATTAATAGACTGGAACACCGCTATGAGAAATGTATCAGCCTTGGAGGAGATTATGTTGAGAAATAAAAAAAAAAAATTTTTAAAAACCTTGTTTTTCTTGGTCAGGCCGGAAACTTATCAATCCACCCTCGTAGTCCTCGATATTATGGACATACATGTTCCTTATTCAGTTGTTCCATTTGATTTCGTTATGTTAGTTTATTGGTCGATAACAGGGTCGTACTTAAAGTTTCTTTTAATAATAGGTTTCCAGAATAATAGTTGCATATTTTTACATTAACTCTTTTGTTTCATTGTCTTCAGTATTATTGATACGCATAGATCTTCGTTATGCATTTGTACCATCTCATTTTAATTAGACTAGTTAAAATAGATTAGGTTATGGAATATCAGTTGGTGACTGACAAACAACAGGATCATTGTTGCTCACACATTTCATACATACCAAACCCATCGGCTGTCTGGGCGTTATTGCTTACATATTTAATAGTCGCGTATTTCGCGGCCCATGACATTTTAAAGCACCTCTACCACTGCAACCACACAAGCGATCTCAGCCTATCATCAGCAGGCCCAGTTCAATTCCCGGTCGATACAGTGTTCCAATTATGCTTTTTTGCCTACCTTAACGGCAAAATACACAAATGATACTTATTTTGTGCACGTTTATGATATGTTTCATTCCCCATCTTTTATAATAAATACCGAAAAAATGAGTTTCGATTGAATGTTGGTTCTATTGCTAGGGTTCATTTGTAATTCTGCCATATCTTCCATGCCTAATAAATTATTATTTTAGAGTCATCGTTTCTTCGGTGTGTGTTTATTAAGTTCGCACCTATGCCGGAGAAGTGAGTGAGTAAATTTTGTGTGGCCACCTTCTTAGAAACGTTAATTGCAACCATAAAGCCATTTCGAATTAAAACGTAAGAAGCCGTCGTGCTTAATACATAATTACCTTAACAGTTTGTTGTTATTTTCGTATTCAAGAAACACGTCACGCTTTTTCATACGGTCTCAGAATAAATTCTGGTCATGAAAAAAAAAAAAAGGATTGGATGGATTCGAGACTAGAATTTTCAATGTTTTCGTGTACGTTATTATCCTTGAACTATTTTGTACCTACTTATGAAAATACAAACAATTATTGCAGGTTCTTACGCTTTTGGTCATTCGTTGTTAATACCATTAACAAGATAAATTTATAACAAACGTCTCCGTGAACGTAATAACAAAAGCAATTAAGAATGTCATTTCAGCTTGTCCTAGTTCAAAATAAATGTTTATCTAATTTAGATCTTCAAAAAGAACACATTTAGCACAAATAATAGACCAATCCCAAAGAATAAATTAATTTACGAGTACAGTATTAAATTCGAGGATCTTTCTGTATACAGTGGAATTCGTTTATTATGACTCCGCCTGTATTGACCAACCGCTTAATATGAACTAATTGCAGTGTGAAGTTTGGTTTTCATATTAAATTCTCTACAGGAAAATTTGTATGTAATGACTCCGTTTAAAATGACATATCGTTTATTATGACTGATTCTCATGAAATCATATCCGGCAATAGTGACCCAAATGATTAATGATAACATTTTCGCTCATTTTTCTGACCCTTCTTATGTTTATATATTACAATTCATCGTTCTTTTTCTTTTTCTGTTAATAAATATATACAATTTGTAGTTTTTCGCTCTATTAAACTAAATAACTAATCAAAATAGAAAGTTGTTTATTTTGTAAGACTATGACTTAGTATGACGTATTTGTCATTTCCCTTCGATGTCATTATAAGCGGATTCTACTCTAGTTCTTTTATTTACGTTTCCTTTTGATTTTATTTCACTTTTTCGTCCATCAGTATGAGGATGGCTTTCAAACAAGTAGGCAGTTAGCTGAAGGAACTAGCGTGATCCAACGAATGAAGTAGACGGTTCAACATCTAGAACAATTAAGCCAAATTTGGGCTGCCACAAAGAAGGTGACCTTCATAAATGAGTGTGACGTTAATTATTGAGTTGATGGCCATAACATCCCGCGCTGTATTCGTTGTAGCGGTCTAAGGTGGCGGTGGTAGTATGTAATGGAAGCTGCCCGCGAGGTGGTCTTTATTGCCCATATAAAATTAGGTGGCTTTTGTTTTGACGAGTGTTAAATATGACCCGGTCGGGTTCGACTTTATTTTGTAACCGATACGCCAAACTATAACTGGTCGGACGGAGTTTTTACATCGGGCCAAACAACCCTCTGCTAAATGTCGTTTAAGAATGACCTCTTATACTCCAATATTCCTTTACCTATAAAGCTTAATAATAAGTAAAAACAAAAATGATGCAGGTAAAAACAAAAACAAAACAAACATTACGTTTAATAGACATCTATTAGAGGTATTTCAAGATGTCGTGGGCCGCGAAAGAAACATCAACTCGACGGTAGCTCCGGATAAATCTTATTATTGATTCGCACTATTTTCAGTAGCACACAATATTATTTAGGTCAACGTTTTTAAGGAAGGCAGTGTGTCACAATAATTGAAAATGTACTTGAAATCCATTTTTTCTCTTTGTTTTTGAATATACTGAATAGAGTGATAAACAATAATTGTAGGTTTCATAGTCTTTAAAAGGTTTCCGATTTTCTATAAAAACGTCTCTAGATTTCCTCTGTTTTTCGTTATTCACGTATCCTCGGTTATAGTATCGTCATTTGTTTTTAAAAAGGCAATTATTAAATGAATAAATTTATAATCAGTTGTTATTTAACGATATAATACATATCAAATTGTCCTTCAATTTTTGCTATTGGCTAATGAGAGATAATGATGCTTCGTTCGTATAATAAAACCAACAATAGTTATATTTTATTGAGCCCATTACAATAGGTACCATTTAATTGGCGTTTTCTTGTTAATTAATTGATTACGGTAGATATTTGTTTAAGTAATTTACAGTTTTTTAATTGCTTCGTAATGGCGTCTGATTTATGACACTTACGTCATCTACAAAACATATGCAAAGATGTGTGCTAGATATAGCCATATTTGCCGAAAAATCTTTAGATGATATTTGCAGTCTTTTGATTGGTTAATTAATTATTATTCAAAGTAGTCACTACCTCCGTCAACTTAGTAGACAAAAATAAGTATTTTAGCATTAGTATTTGGTGTGGTAACCGTTAAAATACAAGACTTTATTAATTATTTACCTAATTTGTTTATTCCGTCAATGCTTTCTTGACTGTATTGGTTGGTTGATAAGCTCACTACATCAAAATTGCACAAAATCCGGCTCGAAGGACCACTATTATAAAAGAATCAATACGCCAAGCGATTAGGCTACAGTTTTAATGTCGATTTTCTGCAGAATATTGTATATTTTTAAAATGAGTACCTAATAGACGAGTGTATACGAGGCTAAGAAGATAGAAGAAGGTTGCTAGCAGCAATGAGTTTGTTCGTCTATTGTATAAAAACGCATGCAATCATTTCGAAGTTCGTTCACGTTATCGACATTGAACTCACTTGTAACATAGAAAATTTTGTATGGTGCCTAACAGATTATATTCCCTCTCATTTGTCCGTTGTAACTTAAGGGCGTATGAAAGACAGAATACGTCGTGTGTCGTTAAATAATTAGTTCACATGCAATCTCTCAATATTATTTATACTAGGTATACATACTGAAGTGACATTTCGCATTTTCAGATTAGTATTCCACTAGATATGAACGATTTTATTTTATTATTGCTGTAAGGCAGAAAATAAATTTATTTTTATAGCACTTTTATTAAATGTCGAAAAAGAAAAGTAACATATAATGTTTTATACCAGTGGCGGCTCGTACATTAAGCAAGGTATCGTTTTATTATCAACATATATTGAGCACTTAATAATTTAGGAGAAAATATAGTGCTTGGATGCTCAGAACCTGTCGAATCAAATAAACAGTGCCCTATATTGATATTTACATTTTTGTCTCATAATCAGCACTCATTATGCACTAATTACCTTGATCATGATTAACTTCATCCGCTAATTTTTTCTGTTTTCGTTATATAAAGCTAACATTGAAAGGTTTTCTTAACTTCTCAAAAGAGCGTCAAATTTACAACTTTGACACTAAAATAGCACTCAATTAGCGCTAAATTTTCAGCAAAAAATTATTCTATTCTGTTCGCTTTACAAATGCTAGCTATACAGACATCTAAAAGGTACGTGTAAATATATTTTGGTTTGTATTATCCCAATGAAAATATGCTAAATAGGTAGATACCTATACCTAGTTTAAAAGCTTTACAGGGATACATTAAGCTGTAAAATGAATACTTTCCGTTTAACTTTTGGTCAGAAACTATGGCATACTTATATGGTGTAGTAATCAAAAAATCAATTTAAATCATAACCTAACCTAAGTAAACATTGGAGTTAGTTATTTGACTGTTTATTATTACAAGGAGTAGAATATAAACTAACTATGTAAATAAACACCGAATAAGTATAACGAGACGAAAAATTAGAAGTGGCTAATTTTCCTTATCCGGGAAACCAGATAACTCAGAATGGAAGGAAAAATAGAGATGTAATAGCGCAGGGTCATATCACTTTCAACAAGAAAAAATCACTTTTATGCTCGCGAAATGTTTGTTTAGAACTTCGAAAAAGATTGTTAATGGTGTATGTCTAGAGCGCGGCAATGTACGGGTGCAAAACAAGGACGGTGGGCGCGGTGGAAAAGAAAAGGTTAGAAACGTTCGAAATGGAAAAGTCAATAAGGAACAGACCAGATAGGTTGGTAGAACACCTTCTCAGGCATGAAGGGCTACTTAAAGGCATATTAGAAGCAGAACAGGAGTTACAAGAAGAATAAAGAGAACAAATTAGATTAGATGTGGAATGTTCTAGTTTTAGGCAAATGCGAAGATTAGCCCAGGAAAGGAAAAACTGGAGGTGCATCTCCAACTAGTCTTGGGATTGATGATAAAGCGTAACTTAGTCTTACGTATTCTCGTCCGTTTATTGGCAGCCACCACTGTATCGTGCTCACAATGAGTCCTTTAAAATGTTACTTGGTCACATATACGTATACCCATGTATTAAGTATGTCGCATTCAGGTGTTGTTACGTTAAAAGCATATTTTTATAATTATGTAATGATTTATGTGTATACGGCGTTTGATTTTAAATAAAAAAGGCATGTGGGTGTAGCTACCGTCATAGCACGCTATGATACTTTTAATTCCATGATGACATTTTCCAACATTTACTTGCGTTTAATGAACTATGTATATGCATTATGTACATTATTTATGTACATACGTGTACGTACTCAGGTACATTAATACTCAATGTATGATTCAGAATTTTTGATCTATTTCAACCAAAACTCATATGCACGTGCAAGTATGAGTTAATTAATATTATTTTTTATTTTTTCTGAAGGTTCTAAATTTGTAATCTATATTCTTTATACTGAAGATTATACAGTAAATAGTAATTATCAGGTTGTTAATCTGTAGTTTCAATTCAGAGATGAAGAACATAAACGAGGGGGTTAATTCTGGGCAAATTGAGCAACACCTACCCTTAGCCGACTTATCAAAATAATAAATGTTACGCTATAAGGGAGGCCAAATTTCATGGAAAACTTAAATACTTATGATGTCAACACTTATCTGTGTTCGTAAAATGCCAAGCGAAATGGAATAAGATTTTGAGATGTTTCAGTATAACCCAATTTAACTCTATACACAACCAGTCCCTCCTTGCTCTAATTAAATTTTTATGATCAGTATATTATCAATATTTTGGAAATAAATAAAAAGTTAAAAATCCTTGAGATAAGTAAACATGATATTGAAATTAATTGATGTAATTTAGAAAGATTATCTGTAACAAAACAAAATAAATTACATTCAAATGGTGAACAATGAACATGACTATAAAGGTTAAGTCGGTCCTAACTTATCATTATATTTAAGTTTTGTAAAATTCTGTTTTTTTTTATTATCCCTTCTGCTTCCATATATATGTGATAGAGTTTACACTGTGTATAGATACTAGTAGCAGTATTATTAGGGTTATCATTGTGTATGCGTATAGTTACTGTAATTGTTAACATATAATTTGTTCTTTTGTGTAGTACCTAGTACCTATAGGTATTTATTAAATGATGATTAATTTTTCATATGTCTATTAGTCCGCGGCGTTTTCTATTTTTCACCGAATTGGTATCTAATCAATTCACGTATCGATAGGTAGATATATTTTACAACTTAATTTCTGTCAATTGTTTGACTTGTACATTTTTACAAGTTCAATGTCTTCAGTATTATTTATATAGGTAAATATACATAAAATACAACGTGATCTGACACAGATTTTCCGTAATTTTTATTTGTATAAATCTTCAACTAAAACACATTGTTTGAGTCCGAAGTAGACCTCCATGAAAGGAAACAATAATCGTAAAATAATAGTCAGTAATTGTTTAGAGTTTAGACGCAGGAGTTGCCAAGTAATTGTATGTAGGGTCCGGATAATTCTGAAAATTTTATTTTAATTTGTCTAAAAACACATAAGTCATGAAAAACATAGATCAGTCATGCAATACTAGAAAAAACGATAAGGTTGGCGTCCAAACCTCAAAAGAAGTTTATTATCTATAAAAAATACGTTTAAATATACTTTCCTATATTAATTTGAAAATTTATTCTCAATTTTCTTTCCACTATATAATTTACCTCAAATTGANTTACGCACGGTAGGGTAAGTTCGTTTCATGCGAGTTGCTATACATGTAACGAAATCATGCAACGCATTTCCCCCGCTGTCTGTCCCTATGTATGCTCAGATCTTTAAAACTACGCAACGGATTTTAATGCGTTTTATTTTAATAGATAGAGTAATTGAAGAGGAAGGTTTATATTTATAATACATGCATAATATAGTAGAGGAACGCTGATAATTTTAGAGGTTTGTAATGTGATGTCATAAATAAACACATTTTTTTGCGCTTACATTGCAAACGCTAACTGAACCCTACGAGATAGATCAACATAATGTACTCGAGTATTGTACACCTTAAAAAAGTCTCCAAAAAAGTCCGCGATGGTATATGTCTACCTCTTAGGGATAACTCACAATAACCATTTTTTATCCTTTACTTTTTACGAGAAATAATGACTTATTTACGAAGCAATTTTACGCAAAACAGCATTAATCCATATCCAATTAAGTACTTTTAAATACATTGTGCATTTAATATAGATCAATATGGCCCTTTACAGAATATAATTTAAATGAATATTTTCGAAGATATTACAGACTTAAAATGCAGGGACATAGCGGTTGCGGCGGTACTGGCCGGTTTGTATTGTGTAATGACAAAAAAGCTGTGATTGTTGTATATAAAGACATTCTACAGTATATTTACTATCAGCATTGCACCCGTGCGAAGCATAGTCTACAAATAATAGCATTAAACCAATTCCTTAACCCCTATCCTATGTTTGTGTGTTTGAAGAAGTTTCACTTCAGTAGCGTGTTGTATAATTACACGTAATTAGTAATAAGTAATTTATTTCAGTGGTTTCATAAATTTTTTCAAAACATTTTTACCGTTTCAGTTTTCGTCCTTCAGCGAAATTCCCTTAATCGACTCGCATCAACTATCTACCACCCACCTATTTATATTATTATGGAATGTTTTGGAACTTTTCTGAGATATCTCCCAAGTAACAAAATTATTGTGCTTTCAGTCACAATTAACGAACTGTATCTTAGCGTCATTTTTTGTCAGAATTCGCAGCAATTATAGCGTAATTTTTGCTTATAATTAGAATCATTACGAAATAATCATTTTTTTTTCTCTAAAACTGGCTAACGCTCATTTTACCGCGTTCTCCTTGTTTGTTGCTGCGTCTCGCACATGTGTTATGAATCAGTTAATAAAGTTTTTAATACGCTTCAAATTATCGCAGTTTCACATCCAAATTCGTAAAAGCTATTTTGTGTACAACAAGAAATCTATCGACTTTTAACTACGTATACCTAATAAATTGAATCGCCTAGTTAATTTTCTATTAGCACCACAACTCCTTTGTCTGTTACAATTCGCATATAACGAAGATTACGTTTTATATTATTAAAAGCGCGATAAATTGCGTAGGGCTATGTGCTTTTTTTTTTAAATAGTCGATACGTGATATAACGAGAACACATTGTTCGCCACAATGTTTCGTAACGCGTTCGTTACACATCGCCATGGTTCGTAAACTACGAATAATTGTTAGCATATGTGTATAGTTTAATTGTTGCGCTATTTACTCGTTGCTAAGTACAAAAAAATACATACAGGGCGTCGATAGGCAAACGCCTATTACTTATTTGTAATAGGTAGTTAAAAGAATTGTCCAGCCAACTTATTTCTGTTTGTAATTTCCATTTGTATATTCGTTTAGTTCTTTAATAATTTAACATGGTAGTTATACAAGGTGTAGCAGAAATAAGTGCCGAGCTTTGCAGGATGCAAACAATCCGAAGCCGGTCCTGGAAGTGAATTGGCAACATATCTGTTGTTGGCTACCGAGTAGCGTAGTGCGATGACAACTTTGCAGATTATCGAATGTATTAGATAAACATAACAATTTAATAATGGTAATGTTTCGGATAAACAAATAACTTTCAGACATTGTAGCATTTACTTAATTTTCATGTTTTAAAATACTCTATCATCTCCTCCAAGTTCGGCAGTTATTTCTGTTACACTCTGTATATACGAGGGCGGTTCAATAAGTACCCGTGCTTGAAGACAGTGGACGTTCCTGGGGGAAATTGGTGTTGTCATCGTGTGCTGCCATCTATCAAACCGCGCCAAAACGAATTTCAGACTGATTGATAGGTTAGTTTGGATTTGGCAGTCATTCGACTGAGCAACTGAAAAAGAGCAGTATTGTTCGGTAACTCGCTTTTTGTTTTTGGTTGGGAAAAAATGCGAGGAGATGAAAACAAAGTTGAATACTGTTTATGGAGACATTTCGCCATCTACGACCATTTCACGGATTTTTTAGGAAAAGGAAGAACGATCACTGGACAATACTACAGTGAGTTATTGAACCGTTTCGAAAAAAAAATTGAAGGAGACACGGACGCATTTGACGAAATAGGGGGTGCGTTTTCAACACGATAACGCACCGGCACATTCATCAGGAGTTGTTGCCGCCAAAATGCATGAATTACGTTAAGAATTTGCTGCCGCACACCCCGATTTGACTCCCTGTGACTTCATCTTGTTCCCTACCATGAAGAAATGATTAGCGAGAAAGAAATTTAGCTCAAACGAGGAAGTCATCGCCGAGACAGGGGGAATTTTGGAGAGTTCGACAAATCTTATTTTTTGGAGGGGTAAAAAAAAATGACAGGGTCGTTGGGAGAAGTGTATCTTTCTAAAAGGGGACTATGTTGAAAAATAAAAAAAAAACTAAAAAAAGGTGTCTTCATTTCTAACACGGGTACTTATTAAACCGCCCTCGTATACAATGTAGATAATTTAGAATGGCATGGACCTTGTTTTGGGTTGCACAGTGACAAACCTCCTCCATTAATTGGCATTACTTTTTATTTTTACAGTTTTATCTGTAGCTTTATTTCCTTCTCTGGCTATAGAGCGAGGCACATAGTTAGAATCAGTAGAATAACAGCCGCTACAACGTTTTCTCAATGTACAATATCAATGCAGTAGGGCCGACTTTTCGCGCATTTGTAAGTTCATGGTATTCTAAACTACCTATACTAATCTACTAATCCTGGGACCAATACATCGTCTTAATTTGATGGAAGAGTTGTGGTAGTTATATGTAAATTAATAAATATGTAAAATAATTTGTCATCCAGCTTCATCGTTGTTTTTAGTACCAAATTTTCTTCTGTAGTATTTCCATCTTCAGCGGTCTGTTGATGGTCTTGAGCAAAAACGTGTAAGATAAACGCAGAAAAATGCATATTATATAAATTGTTTTATTTGTTGTAAGAGACAGGTTTATTTATAATTTTTTCATACGTCATTTGCGCTTTAATAAGTACAATTAGTACGTTCTCTTCGTATTATAAGGTGATTCCTACCATTAATTCGGTTGTTCAAGTTGCCAAGGACGAACCAATTTCGTGTAATTAACAGTAATTAAAAGAGGGCGAAGAGGAAGTTTGAAGTTGTAATTTGACCGTCTGATAATTGCTTTTGATCGCGTAATTAGTCGTTGTAATTGTTTGAGAAACTGCCAGGTTTCCGATACACCCCGTCGCTCTCATATTCACCCCAAAAAGCATTCGGCAATAATTAACTAATTACCTGCACGGAGCATGCATGACAGGTGCATTTATAATTTAAAAATAATTGTGTGTGTACTTATGCACATCAAATATATCGTGATGTTCTGAATGTACATATGCGGCCCTATTTCTAATGCAAACTGTAGCTATTTAATGTCGAAAGCATCCTAGGTTAACACCTCATAGACGACCCTCTGGCGGTAATGTATTTTGCAAATTAATATCGGCGTAATGGGGTACAGGGCCCGTTTTGGAAGCTCTGCATCTCTCTAATAAGTAAGTAATTTTTCTGTAAGTACGTACTTCCTTAATTTTTTTCAAGTTTAAAAACGTCCGCGGGCGCCTGTTCCAAACCTTGTGCCCCTAGGCATTTGCCTAGCTTGTCTATCCACCAAGGGTTTAGATTACGTTATGACAGGAAAGTTTTCTTTGATTGTCATGTACCATCTGCAACGGTATCTATCCATCGAAATTTGAGCAGTTTCAGCTAGTAGCTACTATTTAATTTATTTAATTAAACAATTTTTTAGATTGACTCTATGGATGTCAATCAAAAATAGGCGAGATAGGTTGGTAGGACACCTTCTCAGGCATGATGGTCTAGTCAGAGACATATTAGTGGCAGAAACCGGAGTTAGGAGGGGTAGAGGTAGACCTAGATTAGATTACTGTTCGCAAATAGTTAAGAATGAGGACTGTTCTAGTTTTAGGGAAATGCAAAGTTTAGCTCAGGATAGGAAAGAGTGGAGGTACGTGTCCAACCAGTCTTAGGACTGACGACCTTATGATGATGATGACAGTTAAATAATATCAACGTGCTAACTGCATACTGTTGAATTTTCGTTAGCTGTGCACGCGCAAATTCCACATCATCCTAAAATCTTACTATTAACGCACCGAACTAGAAAAAGTATAGCATCAAAAAGGTGAAGCATAACACGGTAACAGACTAACGCTTATAAAAAAATTAAAAATATCAGACAGCTGATCGAAGTCAATTTAACTGACACCATGTGTTACACGTTTTCGAGGCGGGCCATGTAGTGAGTTCAAAGTGAGTCTAAATTAATTGACGAATGTGTTAATCTGTAATTTTTTATTAAAATAAAAAAAATACAGGAATAGAGTAAGCATGTGGAGAGAAAACAATTGAAGTGAAAAAACAGTGTGATAATATTGGACTGCAGAAGTGTATTCGGGTTAGGTTAGGTTCAATTAAAATTAAATAGATTTTCTTAGATGAGAATACTGGTACACCACTAAACGGTTGTCAGTCCGATGGTTGGTTGAACATGCACCTCCACTATTTTCGGTTTTGAAGAAATCTGCATTTTCGGAAAAGTACAATATTTGGATCCTTAATTGCTATTAAAGGACATTAATCTAATGTAGGTCATTCTCTTTACTCCTGTTTTTGCTTTTAATATGTTTTTAATCTTTCATGTCTCAGAAGATGTCCTAAATCCTTTCTGGCTGTTTTCTTGTTGATTTCTTGACTTGATCCTGCGCTATCCTTTGTTTTATCTCATTTTACCCATACTTCCATCCTTAGTTATTCCATCATCGAAAATTTGATTAAAATTTGAATAAGTTATTATCTATTGTATTACATTCTACGATTATTATTATTGATCATGTTTTTGCAGTCAGCATTTTTTATGGATTTTATGCAACTGCATGTTTCAAAAACTACAACAAACCCTATTCTCTCTTCTTTAAAAGATATTTATATTAGAAAGTAGCCTCTTGTTGAGTTTTCGCTATTGAACGTTCTTTTTGCGTGTGCTTCTCTTTTGAAAATACTTTTGAAACAATTATCTGAAGGATTTGTTAAAAACAGAAGAGAATGTAGTTTTCATTTTTGCACTCGTGTCGCAACGACTGTCCTGATGACAACTACCTGGTTTCTTAGTTAATGTTGTACGACATCGAAGATCACTTCTAAAAGTCGGCTCGCCTCTCTCGTCGTCCCTTCACGTTTTTCTTTTCCAGCGCGAGTGCGCGCCGCTTGGAGGAGTGTAAACAACAAATAGTTAATTACCGTAAATCGTCTGTATACGTGGTTTACGACTGTTCGCATTAACTTACGACTCCACGCCGCGTTACTCAAATGTGCAGCGGGTTAACAACTGCGCCTAACGCGAGCACTTGACGCAGAGCTGTAACTGCGTCCACCATACACACCGACTATCGGGCCGTGGTCGTTTCGACGGATTGCGGATAAACGAGGAAAGCTCATACGGTAGGTACCTGAGATTTTGTTTACGAAATAATAGAACAAATGTCATATCTAATATCATTAAAAGCAAAAACAAAAAGGTCATCAAATCATCAAACATCAATTTATATGCTTATTCGTAAGCCTTCACTTTTATTAAATCACCTGAAAACTTTTGAGGAGTGTTACGCTTTGTTCAAAAGATTTTGAGAGTCAGATTAGTTTAGAACAGTTTTCAAATAAACTGGAGATATTTTCAGACACATGGTTTAAAAAATATGCAAGGTGTTTCTGAAATAAGTAGCAAGCTTGCGGGGGTGTCAGAGTACTACACAACAAGCAAATTAAGTAAATGTTTGGTAGTCCGAATATCCGCCGTTTTCGAGAAAAACGTATTTGAAAGTACAATCAAGGATCAGCCCGGCCCTGGCAGGGAAATAAGACATTGTAACGCCGCGTTCCATCAACTACAGCATCTGTGCTCCACGAGTATTTCTTTTGTATTTTGTGTTCCTAAAACCATGTCGAGGTGTACTTTAAATAATACTGCATACTATTAGCGATAAACAAAGTAGTTATTTAATTAATTGCTATCGCTTTCGCAGTGGGCGTCTAAAGATTATTATGTGTTGTAAGCTGTTGATGTGTACTTTATTCGTCGTTCCACAACCGTCACTGTTTACATTTTTCATCGACGTAGTTGCTTAATTGTTATTGCAACCTCAATACGTTTCAAGTTCACGCCCAGGGCCGGCTTCAGATTGCATCTTCGTCTAGGTTTCTTACAATTTTTTTTTCTTTCTTAGCCACGGTACCTTACTCGTAATGCGGTTCCCAATTGAATATAGTTAACACCCTCGAAAGCTTCAGAAACACTCTATATTTTTATACGTTCACCAAATTATGCATTTTCGTCCATAATAAGAAAAAATGCCGACGAACAAATTTCTAATTTTTATGTTCGGTTTTACGTTTTACTTTATATCTTTACAAGATGCAGATAAATAATGGAAAACTAATACTTTCATATTTTATTTACTATTCATGTTCTTATCTCTAAATCGCTTCGTTAAAGAGAGGGAGACATATTGAGTTTGTACTTTATTTTTATTTTTACCTGGACGGGATAATAATCTTCGATGTATTTCTTCCCCTGGTAACACACGTACATACATACGTAGAAGGATGAGCAGTGTATTCAACGTATGCCACCACAACCACAACCATATACACACTACATATGTACGTATACATACATGTAGCTACATAAGTTAAGTGAAAAGGGCATCACGAAGGGCTTGTAGTCGTGTTGTTCACGTGAAACTTTCCCCCGATGTTATCGCACTTCCCTTTCAATCTGACCTAAGTTTGGACGGTTTACTGCCCCATTGAAGTCAGTGACCATTCAGCTCTCTCTCGTATAATAATACAGAACAAACGTGTACGTTTACTACAACGACACGAACACTTACACTCACCCACACACATAGACGATATTGGTGTCGAAAGTGATCAGATGAGGTAACAACAAGTGATAAGCTAACGGACGTTAACATCAGCAGTCTCGTCAACTTCTTTCCATTCTTTCAGCTTCTCCTACCAATCGCGAAAGTAAAATTATTGGATCACATTGCATAGACTTTCATCAGTTGTTTCTTGTTTTATTCCTTAGATACTTGGTCTTTATCTCCAATAGCAATGATCACGATATTCCTATTTAATATTAAGTTATTAAAGTTTATACTGTTCGTTCCAAGAAGTTAGAGATATGCCCCTTCCCTTTATTAGAATGCGCTGTAGCATAATTCCAAATTCAATCATATTTGTCTGCGGAGCTCGTTTCTTCACCGATCATCGAGCGAGAACTAGACAAAAGTGTACAGTACCATTTGCAAAATTATTTAAACTGCCTCGTTAAAATTTAAGAATATGCTTTATTTAAAATTTAGCCAAAAATAATAACAAGTGAATTAACTTAACGTTCTACACACCTATAAAACTTTTGCTTTGTTTTCTATTGTTAATGTATATACACTTTTGTTTTAACAAATTGCTAAACATTTTCGTCTAGTACTGTACAGTTCTAGCCGATCTCCTAAGACCGCCCATTGGGAGCTCTGCTCGTTCAAGCTTGTTCCAACTATTTATGTCTTGTTTGCGCAGATTTCTTCAAGGTCACAATTCTAACAAATTGAAATGGACTATACACACTTAGACAAAGCAATGTCCTTAAGCAATTTTGCGTTCTCTCTTGCTACGCAGTGCGCATACGTGAAAGTTTCTGTTTATGCTTCTTCGTAACGTATGCGACAGTCGCGCATCATTTGATCTAGTGTAGTACGCTGGGCGAAGTCGCAGAAATCAGTTATTTTTATATAAAAGTAGTGAAATAAGAATTAGACAAAAACCTTTGTCCCAGAAATTTGTGTCAGGAAGATGAAAGGTTTTATGGATCTTGACCCAATATTAACTATCCAGTTTTGGGCTAATATTGTTCATCAAGTCTTAGCCCGATATTGGCTACCCAATCTTGGGTTAGCATTGTTCATAAAATCTTGGTTCAGCATTGGCTGTCCAGTCCAATGCCAAACCAAACTTGGTCCAATATTGGTTGCCAATTTCCGACCAGAATTGAACAATCCTGGGCTATGTTTGGACTAAGCTTGGTCTTGTCGTGTTTTCCTTCATGGAAAATGTACAAAATGTTACGAACAATTCCCTATAATGTCGCCATTACTTGATCTTGGTTGTATTGCCTTCTAAAAATATGTAGTAGGCATTTTGACTAACTGTTCATCATTCATCACATTTGAATAGCGATCATAGCTAACACTTAGTATAAAACTAATATATAATTCATTAATAACTTGCTAATGATAATTACCTTTCCGTATGTTGGATCATTCTTTGTGTATGTTTCCGTGATTTTAAGAAGATTATGTAAAATGCAAAAATTTTAATTTTTTTTTAAATCGTTTGTCGAACATTTGCTGTAACAAGGGAGAAAAAGAAGAGAGTAAGCAGAGTACAAAATGATGTTAAGTCTTGTCGCAACAAACTGTTTTATAGGTAACATTGTCGGCAATTGGAAGAGACGTCTGTTTGTCGTCGCTGACCCTTTCAAATGCCGTTCTTTTTAATGTATAATTCGAAATTCGAAATCGGTCCGCTAGTCTGGCAGTCTTCGAGCATTTATACACACGTCCATCGGCCTGTTCGCTTGGAACAATGGCGACCATTAAAAATCGGTTTAATCGTTTCATCTCGTGTTGCCGTTTGCCACCACGCCGTCGCACCACCGTTTGCCACCGTCAAGAACCCAAGCGAAAGACAATTTCGCGCGACGTGTCCACAAAACTCTACAAAAAAAGAAAAACAGAAAATTCCAGGTAAAGGGTTTACCCGCCTGCGAAACAGGCTACCGCGACAAAGCTTCGAACGGCGAAAATTGTAATATTAAATTCTAAAAATTAAAAGCGCACATCCTTTTCAAAATTACTATTTATTATTAATTCGTCAGTTTATCCCTCTGTAATAATGTTTTCTGTATCTATGGATTTATAGTAGGTATGTTGGTAAGTTAATTTTATGTCTCCACATAAGAAACAAAATTGTAGTTACCTGACTAAAAGTACCATATTATAATGCGTAGATATCTTTATAGGATCCCAGAAATTTGTATTAGGATTCTTAAGTGTTTCTGATTCAGGAACTTAATAGGCGCGTTTCTCGTAGCTTTGTAGTCAAGAACATTGACATCTGAAACCAACGATCCCGGGTTCGATTCCCGACGAGGGTGTGACAGCAGAAATAATTTTTTGTCATTAATTTGAGGTAATCTATGTAGGGTTGAATGCTAATTCACATTCATGGTAATTAAATTATTAGATATTAACCTCTATACAGTATAAATAACAAATTTCTTCATATAATCTGATTATCTTGTGTGAACTGGTATGTACTATGACTAAGGCAGCTTATTACGAGAAAGGATTCTCTGATTGGTTTAAGTGAAGTGCTTTCCCCCCATGCCACAAAATTATGGAATCATCTTGAGTAAAGGATGGAAGATGCTGTCGTCGACATTCGTCTTGTGATTCCTGATTTGTTATCAACATTTTAATTAATCCCTCTGGTTTTAGCCATTTTGTTTGTAAACCTGATTCTAAACGTTACACCAATCGCATATGTAACTGATTAAGAAAATCGTATTTTAAATACCTATCCTGCAATATATAAATAATACTTAATAATTCTCTTGCAGTAAAGATAAATGTCACAAGACAGCGCATTCTTGAATAATTAATATCTAATAATTTCTGATAATCACCATAAGGCAGCTTTGCAGCGTCATACACCAACAGTGATTAATACAAATCCTCGAGATAACGTCGGGTTTTTGTAATGCAATTAATAATTCATATTTCTTAAAAAATTAAATACAAAACACATGACGGTGATAGTGACTGAAATAAAAACCATCGGATGTGATATTAATTAATCCTACTTACTTAATTAAAATTGTAAGAGATATTGTAATAGATAATAGAGATTTAATACATTACACACTGTAATCCTTTGCTTTACCATTCAAATATTGTAAAAACCCAAAAAGCCGTAGAAGCTTGTAGTGCTTTTAAAATAAGGTGTTTTTGTAAAATAAATTCAGCTACAACTAGAGTCAATCCGAGACTAACTTTATTCCAAATTAAAAAATCTTGGACCTTATTAGAATACATAGAAATGAATTGAATGCTTTAATGGGTTAGTTGAAAATATCAAACAGCAATCCCACAGCATTCGAGTGCACTTTTAACAACATGTGTACAGTTAAAAAATTCAAATTAATTAATGTGTGTAAGTGGAAAAGTTATTAACATAAAGAATGACCCAGAAATGGGATTTCTTAGATTATAAGTACGGTTAGGGATAATATCAAAAAAATAGGAGTTGATATTCATTTAAAAAATTAATTAAAAAAATATCAGTAAACTTGCGTGCTATTTATATATTTTTTATGCTTTTTAGGGTTCCGTATGTCTGAATGAAAAATGGAACCCTTATAAGATCACTCGTGTGTCTGTCTGTCCGTCTAATACAGTCAATTTGCTCCGAATCTACTGGACTCATTAAGTTGAAATTTAGTAGAAATGAATTTCTGTGACCCAAATACGAACGCATAACGTAAATAAATTAAATAAATTAATTTTGAATATGGGGGTCATTTTTAGGGGGCCAATAGAAAATTAAAAAAAAGTTTTGTAAACTGTGCCGTGTGACATATGGAACGAAAGGGTATGTTGTAGGAGTCTCAAATGAATTNAATAGTTTTCTATTTGAGGAAGTAGATAAAAATTGACCATTCACCTTCCCCTTTATCTCCGAAACTACTGAACCTAAAATTTAAAAAAAAAAATCAAAAAAATAGTTCTTTACTTATATATTACAGAAAAATTAATAAGAAGTCTACGGTCTTAACGTAGCGTGGTATATCAAAACAATATTGTGTGTACAAATTTACATCTGCAGTTTAAATATATGGGAGAACATGTTTTTTTTCTTCAACTACAATGTTAAATTGGTTGTTGGATTAGGGTTCCGTACGTCCGTTTTTTATTCATGGGAGTGTATAGCTTTTGAGCTGTGTAAAAGTTGTTTAAGAAAGATCGGAGGCCATCTAAGTACCTCGAAAATATTATTTATTTAATTAGTTATGTAAGAAGCTGAAATTCGTTTCCGGTGTTATTCGGCAACTAAACAACAAATAAGTTAAATATGAATTATTTAAAAGTTATTTTCTATTTTACAGAACCTCCGTTACGCGAATATATTTGACAGTTGTTTGTGTTGATGCTTATAGGTGGTACCTAAAGTCATGTAGCAAAATAGATCTCTTTTTTCTTTTATTGTAATGAGTCACAACCCCTTACAGCTACGTTTTAATTTAGATAATGCTTGCGTGACTTGTTTTTACGGAATATTAACAAGTATGCAAAAAATAATTGTAATACAGAAAAGGGAGAACAAAAAGTAAAACCGAAAACGGCGGATACAAAGCAAAATTTTCGCCAGTGTTTGTCTAAAAACCAGATTTTTGGAGCCTCTAGGTATACGACAGTCAAATTCTTCATCGTAGGTATTCTCAGAATCATTAGAAATTCAAGAACTTTGGATTAATTATGTATCCCAAGAAACAGGTAAATTATGCTAACAAAAGCCTTGCACCCTTCTAGCGAAACAACTTCTTTTCAGTGTTAAACCTGAGAATATTTTTCTTGACTAATTCTGCTTACTGGTTTTAAAAATTAGGCGGCGCAAGTCATCTACTGTTAAGTATTTTACATTTCCATCTTAATATTTTGAATTTTTTTCGATAAATTAGTTTTATTTTGGTATTCATATTAAAAATATTAAACCGTCATTAATATAGCTTGTTCTCGGTAGATATTAAAATTTTTTGTAGATATCTTTCTATCTATCAGGGTTTAAAGTTTAAAAATCCTTCTGAAATTCTAACTAATTATTGCTTCAGTTGTTTACGTGATAGATAATGATTTTAATCAGATACTGCATCTACTTTTTGATTTCGTTAAATGTGATTATCGTATAATTAGAAACTATTATCAATAGTTTTCAATTATAAAGGAAAAATAGTACAAAGTCGTGTTTATTACGTATATGTATGCGTTACAAAATTCGACTAGTTTATTTGTTATCAACCCAAAAGCAGTCGTTTTGTTGCCTATTCTACTTAAGAAAACAAAATTAAAAAAAATTATTAAGATACTTAATGTCGATTGTATCTGTATCTGTATTTATAAATATGAAGTATTTTTATGTTTAATAGAGGTACGAAAACATTCAAAATTGGGATATGAAGTCGAGAAATCGGATTCTTGGCGTTTCTTAATAGTTTTAAGTAATTAATTAGTTATATCTCATCTGAGTGTTCATCATAAGTTAATTATATGTAATTGTAATGAACAGTGAAAAACTGTATCACCAAACAAACTTTAGTTACCTACAAAAGTGTGGCGGAACATTAGCGCCCAGTTGTAACAGCGAGGGCACCGTGTTATAAAGTGACGTCATACAACAGCGTGCGCCTGAAAGTGAAATTCGAAGTTGACAAATCGTAATATCAACAAAAGTGCCTGTTACATCTGTTTGAATGAAACAGAAAAAGATGTTTTTGTAGATCTTTAGGCATCATTGTGTCAAAGTTTCAAATACCTAATTGTACATATCTACTGATATTCTAAAATGCAGGGGAGTACACAGGATTTTTGTTCGGGGGGATGNCTAGTTACAGCCATTTAAAAATTACTAAATTTTGAAATTTGAAAAAATATCTTGCAATTATTTTTTTTTTGCATAATCCTCAAAATTTTTAATCAAACTATTAGTCAGTATTGTATTTTTATATATTACAAATTTCAAAAATGGTTCTCAGTACGTAGTGTAGGTGGCAGCACACATAATAATAATAAGATAAATGAATTAATCGTATGATTACAAGTAATCATGGATTATAATTTTGTTCCATATTAGTTTATATTAATTATCCACTGAAATTAAATTAAATGGGAAACTAAAATAGAAATAGCAACCCCTTAGATTTGAGCTATAGGTCTCATGCTTGGCGAGGATTTTTTTTACATCACATAGAAACATTTGAGGGGGTAAGAGTTAGAAAAAAATATAAAAATTTTGTTTGAAGCACCCTAGTGCGTATATTGTGTATAAAATTGCTAACACATCAGGGTGCCTGTTACAATTTCAATTAGAATTTTTTTTCATGCACAGTTTGCTGAAAATCTCTCATTTCTTTCCGATCGTCCAAAAAGGCACGCTTACTCGATTCGCACCCTCACCATAAACCATATTTCTTACAAAATTACATTTCCTTCCTGCCACTGGCCTCTACATATTTCTAAAAATAAATTTTACTGCTTGTTATAGTAACTACTACCACTTGTTTCTATTATGGTGTAATGACTTCTTGTTTAGGGTAGTTTTTAATTTTCCGGGGGGGAGGGGGGTTTAACTCAATAACCCCCCTCCCCTCTCCAGGTACGCGCCTGCTGACATGCATATTCTGTACTTTTTTATTACATTTCGATGTTGGAGAAGAAAAAATGTTATAAAATGAATAATTGGTTGATATTTAGAAGACGAGAAGTTAAATAAATGTTTTTCCAAACACTTTGGACCATCATCGTCTTGTAGCGTCGCGAGGTTGTTTACGATCAAGAATCTACCATTAAACCGTCCGTTTGGACGACCGTCGAAGAAAATACTGGCGATCACGAATGTATTTAAGAACGCTCGCAGTCACGTATGTACGTGATTAACAGTACAAATATCATAATTATCATTAAAAAGCAAATAACAGAATTCCAATTAAACACGGCAAGATACTTGAAGAGCCATCGCACGTTGTTTGTCTTGTTATGAAGGGAAAGCGCGCAGCGGGCACGCCGTTCTATTCAACACGTCCTCTCGATCCGTGCGTCTGTATATTTAATGAAGTAATTAACTGAATAAGACTGAGAATTAAAAAAAAAAATTATGTCCACAAATAATGAATGTCTGTCTGTGCCTGGCCTGGCTTCTTCTCTTGCTTACAAGTACCATCGAAAGCTAGGAATCCGTGTGACACGAAGAGGTGCTTGCAACAGACGACCTTTTGCTTTCTATGAGTGCAACGAAACTCAGTTGCATACTTGGGCAGAATGCCCAATAACTGGTCAAAATAAAAAACGTTTCTAGTCGGCGATTTTTTCCTATCAACTGATTTTTATGATTCAACGTAGTTTATTGAGATTTAGCTTCCTATGATCTTATGATCCTTATGATTCTAATCTTATCTGATGAATACTCAGTTTTCGGAAATGAGTCTGAAATTAATAACTTCCCAATTTTGAAAAATTAGTGGTTTTTGTAGCGGAAACTTCATCCATAGTTCAGTATAGGGTCAGATTCGGGTAAGGATTGGTTGAAAACTGATCACGGATAAATCAGGATTCCTGATCCAGATATGATTCAGAATCGTCACACCATATATAATCCATACAGAATCTCTTTAAAAGATCCATGCGTTCCACAGATCCATGCTGGATCCATTTCAAAGATTCACGGTCAAAAGATCCTTTCGGATCCGTCCAAAGGATCAGGATTAATTTTGTTTTTACATATTAATTTGGCATTAAATAAATATTACTATTTTAAAATAATTCGAAGTGGTCTGTATTCTGTCGAAACTGCCAGACGCGGATCGCGATATCGATCTTTTTGGATCTCATCAGCGCGTCGTAGGCAGCTCCGACAGAACACAGACCAACTTTTACCTGCTGTCTTAACAGTGCGTTTAAGAAAATACTACAAATGGCGCAGTAAACGCCATCTGTAGCACGATGCTACATTTTTGGATTACGTATGCTCCAACAAGGTCCACTTGTGTGGATATCTACTTGCTGAAAACGAATCCCGGCGTAGCCAACCTCAACGTGATAGGCACGTTAGCTTAATCGAATAAAATTATCCGAAGTGGTCTGTACGACGCGCTGATGAGATCCAAAAAGATCGAAATCGCGATCCGCGTCTGGCAGTTTCGACAGAATACAGACCACTTCGAATCAGGATCAAGAGACAAGGTATTGTACTTTGATCAGAAACTGATCAAATAGACGGATCAAAGGAAAAGATATGAAAGGCTGGACCAACGGATAGAGTGCTGTACTTTGATCAGAAACTGATCAGATAGTCTGATCAGATAAATGATACTATACGCTGCTCAGTTCCTGATTAGGTAGCTAGATCAAGGTATGGAGTATTGTACTCTGATTAGGAATTAATTAGATGGGCGTATTACGGAAAATCTGATACGGATTTGCTCATAAGTTGGATTCCCTGAAGTAATTTCTAGCCGAGGAGCAAGTGAAATTTTGTCACTGTACAAACAAGGCTAAAGTTCATGACATTCTGAATTAACTCTACCGAACGTTGATTTTATCGGTTATTTTTTTAGGGATATTTTGATAACTTTACCTATCCTAAACATTCTAAATATAAAAGTATGGAATTATGGTAGTAAATTATAGGTATAGTTCCAAATGAAGTAAGCGTTTAAATTACACATTAATTGAACACGGTATGTCACATCGCGACTATTTTAATTGCAACAAATATGCGTGGGCAAAAAATGTAATGCGACAGACCTTAAGACAAATCAGTGTGGATATTATTACTTACTAGACCAACTATGTAATGTATATTGTAGTGTACGTATTATTGCATGTGTTCGTGCACCTACTCATATTTGCATTGCGATGAAAAGATTTACTTACTTACGTTAGGTTAAAGAGGAAAGATCAAGGCTGATGTTGTGCTTTGTCGTTTCTACGTACGTATATATATATACCTACAGTAGAAGAGAAACTAAATTGATTAACATCAGAACTGTGTGATGCTGCTGTTTGTCATTGTAACTAGTATCTGTGTAATTATTACTGCTTCCGTGATGCATTGTCTTATTTATATTTTTTGTTGTTGTTCGTTTTATTTGTTCGACAATAATTATTAAATTCTAAAAAATGTGTAGTTTAGCGTTAGGTTAGTGTCCTTAGACAATTACGTGCAGAGTGACTCATTGTTCTTTGACTGTATAGTAATTAGCAATAACTCGTTTGAAGTTAGTCATTTTGTAAAAAAATATACATACATGGATGCCTATACAAGACCATTCTTAAAAAATGTCCCTTCGAACAAGTAAATATATATTCTAGACATTAAAATAGGGTAATTCTGCTTCACAGACTTTAAGAAGTATCTTTTGATTTAAGAGATATAGGACGTTAAATATTGAAAAATTATAGTAATTTTTCTTTAAACATTCTTATAACAACATGCAGTGGCATAGGGTGAATTTTCATTATTATGTATACTTCGTTTACTTTCTGTAGCGATGTGACCTTCAGTTTGACCGGCGCAAAGTAAAAAAGAACAGCACTAGGCCAGAACAGGAAGGAGACAACTCTCGGCCAAACTCTTAACCGGTGAGGAGCGTATAATCCGTACAGTACTGCACGGAAAAATTGACCATTTTATCCACTAAAATTGCATTGCTTAAATGTGCTGTTATTGGTAACAATTACTACTGAAAATAGAGATGATGTTTATTTATATGTTATGCTTTAACGCTTGTTTTCGACTCGCACTACTATTCATGATTGAACAAAACTTTTGGCAGCTACTATATAAAAAAGTATGTTTAATGAACAACAGTCGAGAGTATAATGAGCTTTTTTCTCCCTACCTACGATTTTGCCAGCGCGCGTCCAAGACATTGGAAGGGGCATATTGCTAGAGAAAGCAAATGAAGTATAAGATCTTTTATTTAATTTGGCCGAAATTGCAGTGAGAATGTGTATATACAAAAAGACTCAGATTCATCTCAGGATTTATGAAAAATTTTAAAGGTTTTGATTCTCTAAATAGATTATACCATCACGATTCTGATCGTCAGTATTTTATTGTGACTAGGACCATAAGTATTTTCTCCATACTTTTGCAATATTTTGTTAAACTAGACAAAGGCGAAATCTGGTGTCCATCATACGATTCGTGTTTCTGCCTTTTGGTCCAGCGTACATTTTTGTGTCATGGGAGCTTGAAGTATAATAACGGCCTTCGTACCTATCATAAAATGAACCGTTAGGGTTTGACCGATTGACAATTCGGGTTTCAGCTTTTGCTACATGGTACAAATTATTAAAAATTATGGTACAAATACCAAGAAATTGGAACATCTAGCATTATTGCGCGGCGAGATTCTATCTAATACAAAAAAAATATTTGGCCGCTCGTACATTTGTGCCGCCACTGACAATATTAAATTTGTTAAAATACATTTTTAGAGTCTTTTACCTTTATAGGACCACTTCATTGTCCGTTTGTCTGTCTGTCTGCCTGTATATATATATAATATCAAATAATCAAGTCATCAATCCTTTGGAGCTGTAAAATCATCAAACTTCTAAGTCAACGCAATCAAAGGATACGGCCGTTTATGCCGCGTATTTTGACCTATACTTACTTCCTGTTGACCTAGAATAATGAAATTTGACAAGAAGCAATGTCCTTTAGCACAAGTAAAAGGAAAAATCCTAAAACCGTAAATTTGTTGTAGTTACACCAAAAAAAAAAACTTTTTAATTGTAATATTATGTTTAATTGTGAGTTTGAGGGCAAACTTAAGACGTTGGAGGTTGAATATTTTCTTTGAAAAATGTGACAACGGCCTTGAGATATAATCTATTTAATTAAAACGAAACATTAAAATGAATTTACACTAGTAGTAGTGGTAATTTGCTCTTTTTGCGGTTGATGAAGTCATAACGATAAAAAGGAGTCGGAAATTACATTTCACATATAAGTGATTACAGTTATGAAATACTTTTGTTTCATAACTTCTAAAATATCTCTTAAAAAAAGGTTTAATCGATTTAATGTTATCAGTACCATTCAGAAAATAGCATAAATATGTAACATTCACAGTTTGAATTGTGATTCCACACTTTTAAAGTAAGGAACAAGACGTTTAAGATCTTTATCATAAAAGATTCATTACGTTGTGTTTTTTGTTATTATATTGAAAAAATAAATATACACTTTTATAAAATTACTCATAGCCAGCAATAACTTAAATTCCACAAATAATACATTGCACCATATGAAAATACTTGAAAATAGATTTTAGATAATACAAACACTTAAATTTTATTTATATACTATGTGTGTATGATCTGTAGATTTATAACAGACTTTGAATTACTGTAAAATGCTTACTGTTATTTCTAGGTTTTACATCTTGTATTAATCCATTTTATTGAAACATGATTTTAACAAAATTATTTAAATATCATGTGTAAAGAAGAAAGATTTCCTTAACTTTTAATTCTGAATTAGCACTTGTTATTTGTAAGGATAACATTATGTTAATCACGTCTTCTTATGGTTAGTTACCTTGGTTATGCATAATTTATAATTACGTTATTGTCATTTCTAAATTAAAAACATCTTCAGCTTCTTGAGTAGTAACACGTAGACAAATCATCGGTATTTTAATTCATAATTGAAAAGTATATTCATCTCCTTCAGTTCAATTCTTGGAACCCACTTTTAATTACTTTAGATGGTAAAACTCGCCTACAGCGAGGTAATTTTGCAATTAACAACAAATCGATCATTTGGTGTTGTTCAGCGAATGAATGATAATTAAAAAATTTTTCTAAGAACACTCGATAGCGTCACATCTTATTTGCATGGAAATAATTTCATCCGATTAATTCCGACTTATTTTAATTACGCGACTAATTACATTTTTTATTCGTTATTGTAATTCGCAATCAAGCGTATTATACAATCTACAATTTAGAAGACAGGAAGGTTATTTTTTGTTATTCAGTTAATAGCCACTGTACACAACAGATAATATAATTAGAATTAAAATTGTTGTCCATAAGAGCAGTATACGCGGGGTCTTTAATAAATAATTGTCTTAACTGACATCTTATTTTAGAATTAAAAATAAAACTGTTAACTAGGAAACAAATAACCCTAACTTTTGATTTTTTGATTGACGTAAATTTTTTGATGAGAAACGTTTTTACGCACGGTAGGGTAAGTTCGTTTCATGCGAGTTGCTATGTAACGAAATCATGCAACGGATGTCCCCCCTCTATTCGGCCATGTAGTCGAGTTCGTAATGGGGTTCGCTTGAGCCGTGAGCTTCAATGCAACGTTCGTTACAGGCAACTCCGGCATGTACAGTGTAAAATTTAAATTCATAGTGTACAAATAATACCATTAAACCAATCCTTAACCCCTAATCCCGGTATGTTTGTATGTTTGAAGAAGTTTCACTTCGGTAGCGTGTTGTATAATTATACGTTGTATTTTTTTAAAATTTGGTTGTGTATTAGATTTTGAAATGAAAAAATTCGAGGTTAAAAAAACAACTCTGAAGATAGTTGGATTACCAGTTAATACAGTATTTTCCGTATTTTTATAATTATTAATGTTATTATTTATCACATAACTGGATAAGTATTCTCCTTAATAAACTTACCTTAGTTGTATAAATACCTACTAATTTGAGAGATAACTAATTTCCTATAAAATATTACTGGAATTAAAATGTTGTATAATCATTTTGGTAAGATAACATAAAACATACTTTGCTGCAGTTCAGACTTTAGAATCTTTATTTTCGATTAGATGTTTCTCGTTCTTTCGACGTATAAAAATATTTCAAATTAGAAATAACAGATTAAAATCCTATTACTATCTTAAGAAGGTCTATTAAATGTGCAGGGTGTCCCTTCAGAAAAATTCGCCTATAAAATAAAACTGATACGACAATTGAAGTTTATGCAAATTTGCAAGCTGGATATAAGATGATAATAAACTAATTTTAAATACATACATGTATATTTGAGATCCTTGTAAAAAACAGAAAACAACAAGTTTGCGATTTTTGAAAAGTGATTGCTTTTTGGAAATAATATTCTATAGGAAGGACTTTTAAAGCGCAAAAGCAAAATGTTTCATTTAAATGAAGTAATTAACAAATTAGTTAGTGACTTGTAGTACCTATTAAATTTTTTTAAAATATATGTAAGTTCGTATGCTGATTTTAAATCCATATTTGTTTAATATGTGTGTAAACCAATTAGTACAAAGATTTATGAAGAATTTATGCGTTAAGTTTATATCTTTTGTGAATGATTATTACAACGTAACTAAGCGTTATGGATAAGTAAATCAAACTGAATGATTTCTGTGCCTTACCTTCTCATTCCCATAATTATTTAGTGAAAGCTCTCTCTTGATCTAATGACCTTAATAAAATGCAGCATAAGAAAAGTGTGTTACATCTCTACATTATGAGTCACCGATTACCTTCCATATGAGTAATTTGGTTGTCAAAATGATGTTACAAAATGTATTCGTTTGTTTACACATTGTATAACTTATGTTATTGTTATCTAAAGAACAACACCTGTATAAGTTTTTGATATGTAGAAGTGCTTATTGTCTCACAAAATACATTTGTACTTACTTATTGAACTCGAATTAAACAAAAAAGAAAAGAAAAGAAGAACACTGTACGCGGTGCCAAGAGATTTTAATGCAATTGGCAAGTTTTTAGTATTATATATTTATGCATGTGTGTATGTACTACACATAGTTGTGTGTATTAATATGTACTATGCGGTACCCATGAAATTACTGTAAACATGATATCGTCTTGTATAAGGGTTCCGTTTTTCATTCAGACCTACGGAACTTTAACCCGAGAACCAACATAACATTGTAGTTTTGAAAAAATCATGTTCTCTCCCATACATTCAAACTGCAAATTATTCTTATTAATTTTCCTGTAATTTATAAGTAAAGAACTATTTTCTGTATTTTTTTTCAAAATTCTAGGTTCAGTACTTTCGGAGATAAGGGGAGAATGGTCAATTGTCACTTATTTTCTTAAATAACTTTAAAAGTAATTATTTTAAATTTATATAAAAAATATATTTAAGATCCTTACAACAAACCATTTCATTTGATATGTCACATAGTACAGTTTGCAGATTTTTTTTATATTGGCCCCCATAAAATGACCCCCTTGTTCAAAATTAATTTATTTACGTTATGCGTCTGTGTTCATATGTGTATTAAATTTCAATTTAATCAGTCCAATAGATTCGGAGCAGATTGACAAACAGACCCACAAGGGTTCCGTTTCTCATTTGGACACACGGAACCCTAAAAAGGTAGAATTATGTAGGTATAATGATAATATCCTATTAGCAATAGATACAATTTGCAAAGATGCAATACTCATCTGAAAAAAATTTATCGAACAAAACAAAGTAAGAATAACAAGAACTGCGTGAGAATAGCCACGAAAAATGCTATGCTGGTTCGAGGAACAACGAGAAAAAGGAGAAGGAATACAATTCGAACAAAAAGTGTGTAATTATTGCATGATTAGAGCGGGTTAGTGTGGGAATTAGTAATTATTGGATGGTTAGTTTCGCGCTCGTCCAGCAGCCTCCTCATCATCTGCACTTTTCGGAAATTGTTGGTCTCTTGTATAATACGATGTTCTCCACAAATGGCCTTCTATCATCCATTCTCCTTCTCCATTCTTAAATTACATATAATTAGGAACGATGTCTTAGAGAGTGAAAAAGAAAAACATTTAATGTACTTACGCAGTACAATGATTGTAAATTGTAAAGAATTTCTTAACACACACATTATCTACAATGTAACTGCGCTTTTAATTTTGTTTACGACTTTATCCATACTTGAATATGAATCTTTTCTCAAAAAAATTAAAAAATCGGTAATGTTAAATTTCTATTAAAATTAAAATTAATACAAATTTATGATATCATAAAAATTGCTTATAGACTTTTAGTTCCTATATCAAACTAAGTTTTAACCAATGAAAAGAAAAGCCTTCATACCTTACAAATTAGCGTTATACAGCATTTCCTTTCAAATGGAAGTCAATTATTACTTTACTTATCTCTTCAGGAGTAGTTTACTTCAAAAAATTTCCAACTGTTACCTACAAGAAATGCTCGAATGTAATCTTTTAAATATCGCTAACAACTTATATGAGTTAAAACATCAAATAGTATAGTTTGCTTCCAAACGGTAGGTACATTACTCTATTAGGAGTTTCTTTATTATGACATAATTTCACAAATTCTGTGCAGCTGGACCAACTTAATTTAGAATAACAAGAACCGTGACCTTGGGTTGCGTAGTGAGAAAACACCTCGTCCATTGATTCCGACGTTTGCATCTCTTAAAACCGCTGGTCGTCACTATTCGTGGTTTATCTGCAGCATCATTGTCATTGTTGTAGAGGAACATGATTAGAATCAATAGAATTAAAACTGAGTCGTTGTTTTCCAAACGTACAAGGTAAACGCGATAAGGCTTGCCTACCAATTGTAGAAAAGGCTAGCAATTCTAGGGTGAAAGTTTTTCAATTAAATTTTACAAGAAACCTTCACCACAGTATTGTTTTTTCTTCATTACTGATACTGCTGGGGAAGAATTAGTAGCCGGATCTATATTATCGTCTATTTTGTTAAAAGTTGTTGATATTCATCATCATAAGGTCGTCAGTCCTAAAACTGGTTGGACACGCTCCTTCACTTTTTCCTATCTTGAGCTAATCTTCCCTAAAAGTAGAACAACCCACATCCTTAACTATTTGCGAACAGTAATCTAATCTAGGCTTACCTCTGCCCCTCCCAACTCTCGTTTCTGCCTCTAATATGTCTCCGACTAGACCTTTATGCCCGAGAAGGTGTCCTACTAGCCTATTTCGCCTATTTCTTATTAACTTCCATAGAACCCTCTGTTCTCCTATTCTTTCTATTACCTCTTCATTTCTAACCTTCTCTATCCACGGTATCCTCATCATTCGCCTGTAACACCACATTTCGAACGCTTCTAATCTTTTCTTTTCCGCCGCTCCCACTGTCCATGTTTCGCACCCGTACAGCGCCGCGCTTCAAACATACACCTTTAACAATCTTTTTCGGATTGCTAAATTAACCGTTCGCGAGTATAGAAGTGACTTCTTTTTATTGAAGGCGACTCGACCCTGCGCTATCCTTTGCTTTATATTGTTGATATTAAGTACTATTTATATTTATTGAAGTAATATTCAGTTAGTGTATTTGTTGATCTACAATAATTCAAGTTACACTGCTGCAAATAGGTAATTGCTTTTCGTTAGATTTCGCGAAACGGAGACCTTTCATATCTAAGTTATAGGTACACATTAAATACAACATAAACCTTTTTATTTGTACTTAAGTAAGTTTCAGGACAAAGATAAGGAGTTGTTGAATATATATATTATTTATACGATGGTTACATTGAAATTTCCCTTATCGTGAGTATACTTACGATTTGCCAACGAACCAGTGACAAAAATGCGAATGGAAGAAATAAAAAAAAATTCTTTATGTTAACCAGTTTCTGTATAACGGCATTTTCTCACCACGTGAACTGCTTGCTTTATTTGCTAAGAAATTTTGAAAAAGGTGAACAGCGTACTCGTTGTTTTCGTGGGTAAATTCACTTTTCCGTTATTACAGTTACGCCTGTTTGTTTGGATCGATATCAAAAACCAATAATCAAATATATCTTATGGATTAGATACCTACAACATACAATTGACCGTTATGTACTGCAAAAACATCTTTCACAAGAAATAGTTTAGAGAACCGTTAATACAATAATTATTAGATCAAACTATGAAATTGATACATTTTAGTTACTGTGTTGTAAAATTCAAGTTTGGTTTCACAAAGAATTTTAATTGCATGTTTTTATTTACGCGAACGCCTACGAAAGGAACTTCTTTTGATATTAACTTGTATACTGCAGTGCTACTTTTAATTTATTGAATGTCTTCAAGCAAATAATTTTATTTACACTATTTACTATTACAGTTTAGTGTTAATTTATAAGAAATGGGTGAAAGAGTATTTGATCTATCTTGGCAACAGCAGACTACTTAAAAAATTGTTTAATAGAACGATACTGTTGTCACTCGTTTGTAGTTTTACGACGGTTAGGTACAGTGATGATCAAAGCAAGTCCTAGTCTTGGTATTAACTAACCCGAGAACCAACATAACATTGTAGTTTTGAAAAAATCATGTTCTCTCCCATACATTCAAACTGCAAATTATTCTTATTAATTTTCCTGTAATTTATAAGTAAAGAACTATTTTCTGTATTTTTTTTCAAAATTCTAGGTTCAGTACTTTCGGAGATAAGGGGAGAATGGTCAATTGTCACTTATTTTCTTAAATAACTTTAAAAGTAATTATTTTAAATTTATATAAAAAATATATTTAAGATCCTTACAACAAACCATTTCATTTGATATGTCACATAGTACAGTTTGTAGATTTTTTTTATATTGGCCCCCATAAAATGACCCCCTTGTTCAAAATTAATTTATTTACGTTATGCGTCTGTGTTCATATGTGTACTAAATTTCAATTTAATCAGTCCACTAGATTCGGAGCAGATTGACAAACAGACCCACAAGGGTTCCGTTTTTCATTTGGACACACGGAACCCTAAAAATACAGTGATGATCAAAGCAAGTCCTAGTCTTGGTATTGGCTTAGGTCTTGGTGATTCGGTCTTAATCTTACTCAAATACTTCTACCCTTGGTGTTGGCTTAGGTCTTGCTGATTCGGTCTTAATTTTACTCAAATCTTGATCTTGGTTATTTGATCTGATACGTGTTTTTTAATAATTATTTTAAACACAAATTTTAGTATTTAAGACACCATAATTACCCTAATTGTTGGAATTCTCTGTCACAGATTTAAAGAAAATTGTGTTGATAGCTGTGAAAGTATATAGAAACGCGAAAACTTACCCTTTTTCCAATGTATAACTTGACCTATTAGTCTTTAGCCTTGGTCTTGTTCGTTTGCCCTCCTAATTTTTAATCTTGGTCTTGTTCATTCGGTCTTGGTTTCAGCCGTGGTCTTGTTCATTTGGTCTTGTTCTTGGTCTTACTAGTATAAAGACAGTTTTGGTATTAGTTTTCGTCTCGCATTTTCGCAAGGCCAAGACCAATACTGAAAAATTAAGACTCATCAGTAATAGGATTAGATTTGGTCAAATATTTAAATTCTTGAGATAATATTTAGCCGTTTCAAACAATTTATCGATATGATTGGAGTAAACGGCTAGTGTGAGTTGATAACACTTGAAAACGATAATATGTTTAGATCAAACTCTCGTTTCTGCCTCTAATATGTCTCCGACTAGACCTTTATGCCCGAGAAGGTGTCCTACTAGCCTATTTCGCCTATTTCTTATTAACTTCCATAGAACCCTCTGTTCTCCTATTCTTTCTATTACCTCTTCATTTCTAACCTTCTCTATCCACNACTTGAAAACGATAATATGTTTAGATCAGTGAAGTTTAGATTTAAACTATTTATTCCTTAAAATTGACATTTCTACCAAACTGAATCGATTTTAACTATTAATATTAAGATGCTGGTGAATTATCGATTGATTTATCGCGTTTTTTTACAGCTGTCGTGCTTATTTGGCATTTCTTCAATTGTTTCAGCGCGTCCATCGGGCGAGCATGTGATGTGCCGCGATGCCCACTTTGTCCGCGGCGCCTGAGCTCAGTCCCGCCGGCGGCCGCACCGAGCAGCGGCATAAGGTCATCGCCACCTCCACCGCCACATCGACCATCGCCAGCGTTTCGACGACGGCCCCGTCGGCTTCGTCGTCGTCGGAGATAAGAAACGCCGCCGCCACCGCCACAATGAGCCCAGAACAGGAAGCCAGTCCACCGCCCGCGGCACCTGGTGCATCGCCGTCGCCTCCGCCTTCTACCACCTTGCCTTCGCCTGCCATATCGCAATCACAAGAGGAACAACACGGGGGCGGAAATTCGGACGTGGAGCAATTCTCGGGAAAAATCGTCTACAATCCTGACGGTTCGGCCTACATTATCGAAGATTCCGAAAGCGAGAGCGAGAGCGCTTCCGTTAACGTTCCCGAGGTGGTTCCGCCGCTCCAGGCCGTTTACGTGTCGCGTCTTCTCCGACAGGCCACCAGGCAACCGGCCGAACAACCGGCAGTGCACAGTTACCGAGTGATAGCATTGAGAGACGCACGACCTCCCAGGCCGACATCCGTACCTGTCAAGCCGATCCTGATGTGTTTCGTGTGCAAACTGAGTTTCGGGTTCGCGCGTTCCTTTGCCAACCACGCGCAGTCCGAACACGGTGTCCATCTTCAGGACGCAGAACGCGAGATTTTGTCTGCCGACTGTTCCGCGATCCTCCAGTGCGTCGGTGCTGATAAGAAACCTATCGTTTCGCTATTGGAACCGTTCGGAACGTCGTCCTCGCAACAGGTCTCCGATAATCATATGTGTTCAGTTCCTGTTCCCGTGTCACGTTCCGAACAAATGTCGCCCTCGTCGGAGATAACGCCCGTGTCGTCGCGTAATACGCCGGGGAAGTCCCCGTCGCCGCCCTTCGCTCCGCCGCCCGCGTTTCTCTCCGGAACGACGATAGGAGTCTGTCCGGAACATTTGCAGGGACGACCTTCTGGCGTCGACTGTCCACGATGCGAAATGATATTGGCATCGGGACGGTTAGGACCGGCCGGTTTGGGCAATGTGCACAGCCGGAACTCTTGCAAAACGCTCAAGTGTCCAAAATGCAACTGGCATTACAAATACCAAGAGACACTGGAGATTCATATGAAAGAAAAACACCCTGAGACTGAAACTAGTTGTATTTACTGCATAGCGGGTCAGCCGCATCCCCGATTGGCTCGGGGCGAGACCTACACCTGCGGCTACAAACCGTACCGCTGTGAAGTTTGTAATTATTCCACCACAACCAAAGGTAACCTTAGTATTCATATGCAGTCAGATAAACATTTGAATAACATGCAAGAACTGCAAAACGGGGGTGCGCCCAATACCGAGTCGCGGCAGGCTTCGCCAAAAGCGCCCTCGCTGCACCACTCTCCCGTTAGCAGTGGCCACAAACCTAAACCTAGTTTTCGCTGTGATGTCTGCAACTACGAAACGAACGTTGCACGCAACCTAAGAATACACATGACGTCGGAGAAACATACGCACAATATGTTAGTACTACAACAAAACGTCAAACATATGCAAACGCTATCTGCGATCCACCATCAGCAGCAATCTCAACATATGGAAAACCTTTACGGCATCTATCCCGGTTTGGGGGATAAACCGGAAGCTGCCTTAGCTGATATGGCGTACAATCAAGCGCTGCTGATTCAAATGATGACGGGCGGTCAACTTCCCGGTCACGCGGGACCCGCAGACATGACTTCTCACTCGGACCTCGGTCTAAATCCGGAAACGATGGAACCACCACCGGAACCGGCGGAACTGGATCCTCAGAAAACCTTCCATTGCTGCGTCTGTAACTTATTCAGTACGGACAGTTTGGAGGACCTGGGCAGACATTTGGCCCAGGACCGTACCAGACTTAGAGAACAAGAAATCCTAGCTGTGATCGCCGGTCATTACGTGTGTAAACTTTGCACGTACAAAACCAATCTCAAAGCCAATTTCCAATTACACTGTAAGACTGATAAGCACCTGCAGAGACTGCAACACGTCAACCACGTGAAAGAGGGCGGTCTCCGTAACGAGTGGAAGCTGAAATATGCATCGGCCCCTGGTGGTGTCCAGATCCGGTGCAACGCCTGTGATTATTACACGAATTCCGCGCATAAGTTACAACTCCATTCGGCGGGTAGTCGACACGAGGCGGGGGTCGCGCTTTTGCGATTCCTAGAAGAGCGTAGTTCGCCGTTGCGTCCCGATCAGCCGCGCGTTTTTCACTGCAATCTGTGCGGCTTTTCCGCGGCTAATCGTCTGCCGCTGCTCCAGCACATCAAGTCGCTGAAACACCTTCATTTGGAGCAACTGCACCAGATTCAGAGGCGGGCGGAGGGTAAGGACGCACCCGCTGAAATGTCGGAAGTGTTTCAAGTAGTTCCTGCGCCGTTTGAACAACGGCAACAACGTACTCCCGGTAAGTCAGAAAATTATAATAAAACCGTACGACTTGGAAGCCTTCCTTTTTTTGTTGTTGTCAAGGGTCAAAAATAATAAATAAAAGTAACGTAGGGATGGTATCACGTATCAATGATTACTCTTGTAACTTAAGGATCCCGAAAAACATTGGCAACATTAAAATGTTGTTTTGGTGGTTAAAAATGCCTACAGTTTATTGTTACAATTTAAACTATTAGAATTGAGGCTCCAATTTAAGTGTTCTAAATTTTTTTTTATGTATTTAGGGTCATTTTGGGGATCTAAAAATTACCTTTTACTCAGGGGAGACACAATTTTTACTTTTTTTCGTTTTTAGGTAACAATTGTTTATAAAGAAAAATTTTAAGCGTAGGGGCTGTTACACACCTTAACCTAACCTACCCTACTTAAAAACATAATCTATTCCAATTCATGCTAGGCTAGGTTAAGGTGGGTAACAGTTCCCNACGCCCCTTCCCCTTAAAATTTTTGTTTTCAAAATGAATGTCTTCCCTTATAAATTTGCTTTCTTTTGTATTCAAACGGTCTCTAGGGGATGCAAAATTTTTTAGGGCCGGTTTTGTCTGAAACCCCTTGTTAATTAAATCAATTATTAATTTTATTTTGCTAGCAAAAAGAATATTTAATAATCGACTTTATCAATTGTAGGAAAGTAATCTGTTGCTGCGATTGACTGGAATAATCGATTAGGAAAAAAATCGGTTATCAAACAGAAATCGATTAATCGAAAAATAATCCATTAATCGAAATAATCAAATTACAGAAACAGTCGAGTTTTTATTGTTTATTTGGACTAAGTATAACATAAAAATGAATAGATATTTTTGTAATATAAAAAAGACATGTGTTGTTGCTGTAGTTATGTTGGACTAACCATCAAATCTAACTATTCGACTTAACATGTATTATTTGTAATTAATTGATTATTTATATGATTAATCGATTATTTTAGAAATTGGAAATTATTAATCTATGAATCGATTATTAATAGGCTGGCAACATACTTGCGAGTTTGTAACGCGGCACTAGACGACGCGGCTTTAGCACAATTTGATCGACACGATGACATACTTACATCTACGCCTCGCCGCGATTTTACCTCAGAATTTTGCTTTTGATGCAGTTTTGTTTTATTAAGGCAAAAAATTAAAAAGAAGTTGTTCGGTTCATCCCCCTATATACCATACATTGCAATATTGGGGAGGGTATCATACTCTCTCTGAGGAAATACTCCAAAAAGTTTACTCCATTTACAATACTAGGAACTGTTTGTATTGCTCTGGTCAATCTCGCTTTTGCAGAACTACTTATAACAATCTTTAACAAAATGTAACAAAGTTTAACCAAGAAAAAGAACAAAGAAAACTTGAATAAAGAAGTAATATAACTAAAAACTTTTTGAAATATTGGATTTAAAATACCAACTTGTGACAAAATTCCTTCCGGTGCCAAGATAAATTGATAACATTAACATTATCAACATTAAAATGGATTGTTCGTACGTTGAAATGATTGGTTTTAACTCATTATTAATTAGTTTGGGTATAGTTTGAAATGGTTTTTCTCATTATAATGTCCAAATCCGTTGCGCAGTAAGGTAGTACGCATTCTATTTACACGTAGACAAGGAACTTGATGAGTAGTGGCCCAATGGCGGAGCGGACGATTGCGATTTCTATTCTCTATTAATGATGATCTTTGTAAAACCATTTGGTTCGGATAAGTTATTACTACTATCTTTAGTATTCTTGGCAACACCATATCTTATCTTAATTTAAAAGGTAACAGTGGATATGCCAATGTTTCCAAATTCTATCCATGTTTCTCTCATGCAAACTTTATTGAGCATGCAAAATTATTGAAGATATGGACAATTTTCATTTTGAAGTCCAAATTTAGTACATTTCATAATATGTTAATAAATAAACAAAAAAAGTAAAAAAAAAATAAAAGTTAAATAAAGAAGTATAAACAATTTATTTTTATGTTTGAAAACTAAGCAAAATGATTTTAAATATAATGTATTATCAATGTTAGTAATATGAGCCAACTTACCAAATATATTTATCATTCAAAAACTGAATATCGAAAATTAAATAGATATGTTATTCAATATAGACAACTATAAAAATTGGCATATATAATTAAGCACAATTATATTAAAATATATATAT